>NC_044305.1:98102951-98426880 GCF_007474595.2 Lynx canadensis | reverse complement strand
ATAGTTTAGAAAATATAAATTCATTTAAGTATTTTTTTCATTTGAAACTGGGATAGATTTTGACACCACTTGTTTTAATGTAGGTCCTAAGGAAGTAAGAAGATTGCATAAAGGGAGGATTATTATATCTGAATGGGAAGAGAGGAGGAAATACAATAAATACTATGAGCATAATAAATGAAAAGGAGAAATAAATGTCTAGAATGGAGACAAACTGCAATGAAAGAGAAAATCTTAGGGTAGCACTTAAATCTGTAAACTGATGGAGAGATCAATGGTCTCAGGCAACTAATGATTTATCTGTGAACAGGGCTTGTTTTGTAAATAAATAACCTGGAAAAACATTAACTTGACCAGTTAGAGCTCTGAACACAAAGCAGATCAAAAATTAGAAAATATTAGACAAGACAGATGAAGAATGACCATGCCTGGAAGGTGTCAAATGCATCATTTATCAAGTAGATAGATTATATGCATCATAAGCAAATGGTATAACTGAGTAAGTAGGTACAAACTGGATTTCTTTTTTATTTTCATACATAGATATGTGATATCTATCTATCTATCTATCTATCTATCTATCTATCTATCTCTCTATCCATCTATCTTCTCCAATTGGAAGAAGATTGTTTTTCTCAGTGCTTGCCTGTGTAAGAATTTCTGCCCACTGGGACATTTGAGGTGTGTAAAATACCTGATGATCATCTCAGAAGACAGATGCAATTCCAATGTGAACTTAATTCTGAGTCTGTGTCACTCCTTGTCCTAAGTTCCTCTTCAGTTTAATTAGGCACATCAGAAATAGTGTGTTATATCTTCCTGAAATGCCAATTTCTCTGTCAATATTGATCAAATACCTACTATTAGTCACTGTAACACTAAACCATACCTGACTATCTCTTGATATCTTCCATAAAATGGCTTGCTAGTTATGATGAAGCTATGTTTCGTGATATTCCTCATCTTTTTTCTGTTCCAGTCAGAGACCCCATTTTATCAAAGGTATTGGAACCAGTGGGCTCAAATGTCTCTTCAGGGATCAATTATTGGTTTAAATTAGTGTCAGGTATACTGGTTCATATGAAAGGAGTGGAGGGGAAAGAGGTGTTTGTACTTGCTTTTGAAAAGGCCCTATAGACATTGGACAATGCTGCAGAAAATCTTCTTGGCCTTTAACTGATTTTAAGTTACAATATCCCCATAGTTAGCCTAGAGGTGGATCTTAAGCACTAGGAGTTCTGCTCTTAGAGGGCAGGCTCCAAATTTCTGATCTAGATATTTAAAATTAAAATCTCAATGGATGGTCTCAGTAGAAGAATGAAAGAAGCACATGTGAAATCAGTGAATTGAAAGAACAAAAGAAATTACTCAATTTGAAAAAAAAAAAAGAGTGAAAATAGATTGGGGAAAAGAAACAAAGCCTCAGGAATTTGTGGGATTGTAACAAAAGATCCAACATTTATGGCATCAAAGTCCCAGAAGGAGAGGAGAAAGAGGGCAGCATTGAAAAAGTACTCAAATAAATAATGGTTGAAAATTTTCCAAATTTGGCAAGTCATAAATATAGATTCAAAAAGCTGAGTGAACCCCAAAGAGGAGAAAACCAAACAAATTCACACCAAGGCACATTATGATCAAAACTCTGAAAACTAAAAACAAAGAAAAAAGATATATATAATATACATTATATATAGATACACACACATATATAATATATATACACAAAGGAAAAATATATAATATATATATTATAAATATTATAATATATAATATAATATAAGATATACATATAACATATATTAAAAATATATAAATAAAGAAAAATTATATAATATATAATTATAATATATACATATATAATATACATAATATGTATATAAATATTTTATTTATACACATAATATATTTATAAATTTTTATAAATATATTTATAAATATTTATATTTTAAATTTTAATTTTTAATTATATTTTTTAATTATAAATATAAACATATTTATAAATATCTATTTATATATATATTTCTTTGTTTTTAGGTTATAGTATATATACATATAAATAGTATATTTAGTTTTAGTATATATACATATATATAAAGATTTATAATGGAAGACTACTCATCAGAAACTGGAGACCAGAAAGAAATGCTGAGCATTTTTTAAATGTCGAATGAAAAAAATCTGTCAACCTAGAATCTTATATCCAGGAAAAGTAACATTTAGGAAGAAGGAAATCAAGATATTCTCAGATGAAGGAAAACTAAGTTAATTAATTGTTAGCATGCCTACACTGAAAGAATAGCTAAAGGAAATTATCTAAAGCAGTAAAGAAGGAATTTTGGAACATTATCAAGGACTAAGGAACATGATAAACAAAAATATGGATAAAACAATAGACTTTTGTATTTGGGCTCTCTGATTTGTGTTTGGTGATAAAGGAAAAAAATATAACACTGTCTGATATGTTTCTAAATATACAAATAAGGGATAGTTAACACAATTAAATTATAAACATAGAGGGTAAATGGATGTAAAAGGAGGTAAGGTTTCTGTACTTCACTTGAACTGTTAAAAGATGACATGGATAGACTTGGATAAGTTATAGATATATAATGTAAACCCAACCAACTACTAAAGTAGCTATACAAAAACACTATATATAAAATAAGTGCACTTCTAAATATTTTCAAGAAACTCACATGAAGTACCTGAAAAAAAGGATAAATATAATAGAGAGAACAGAGGAAAAACAAAAAATAAAATAGCAAAATAAAAATAAAAAACAAAAAATAAAATCCCCAACATATCTATGATTACCTTAAATGTAAATGGTATAAAAACAGCAATTAAAACACAGAGATTGGAAGTGAGAATTGAAAAAAAAAATGGCCCACTATGTGTTGTCTTGATGTCCACAAGAAACTCACTTCAAATATAAAGGTACAGGTAAGTTGAAAATAAAAAGACATGGATTAGATTCCTAAGGCTGCTGTAAGAAATTCCTATAAACTGGGTGGCTTAAAAAACACAAATTTATTGACTTCCCATTTTGGAGGCCAGAGATCAGAAATGAAGATATTGGCAGGGCTGTTCTCCCTCCAAACTCCCTAGAGAAGAATTCTTCCTTGCTTCTAGCTTCTGATGGCTCCAGGTGTTCCTTGGTGTGAGGGCACTTAACTCCAGTGTCTGCCTCTGTCTCCACATGACCTTCTGCTTTGTGTCCTTTTTCTCTTCTGATAAAGACACTTGTTGTTTGATTTGGGGTACACTCACAAAATTTAGGATGATCTCACATCAATATCCTTAACTTCATTGCATCTGCAAAGACTTTTTTTCCCCCACATATGGTCACATTAAGTTTTCAGGGCATGGGCGTATCTTTTTGGGAAACACAATTCAACCCATTACAGGATGGAAAAAAGATATATCATGCAAACATTAGTAACAAAAAGCAAGCATGGCTACATTAATATCAGCTAAATTAGATCTCAGAGCAAAGAAAATTGCCAGGGAAGGGAGGATTATCGTACAATGATATAAGAGGTCAATCTCCAAGAAGACATTAACAATATTATGTGTGTAAGTACCAAACAGTATATGTGCAAAATACATGAAACCAAAACTAATAAAACTGAAACGAGAAACAGATAAATCATGAATATATTTGGAGACTTCAACAACCCTCTATCAATAACTGATGAAAAAAATAGAAGGCAAATCATCGAGGATGCAGATGACTCAACATCATCAACTAATAGTATCTAATCAATATTAAGAAACATACTACTCAAACACACATGACTAAATATATCATCATTTACTCCACGTACCTTTAAGCCTGATATGTCACATATATGCTGCTAATAAAAATTCCTACCACGCACCCCACTAAATGCATTATCACACTCCACAAAACACAATCCGTTTCACACATAAAATCATTGAACACAGTGTCACATACCTCACACAATTAAACACAATGTAACACACATATATTTCTAAATACAGTAAAAATAAAGGCACCACAGACCATTAATACAATGTTTTACTCCTAGATCAGTAAACATAGAAGCACACACACCAGGCGCCACCAAACAAGGTATTTTATACAATGTCACTAAACACATTGAAACACCTACATTTTCCCTGGAAACTGTCTCACACATGTATCACTAGACACAGTGGTATACATGATGGACACCACCAAGCACAATCTCCCATGCATGTAACACTAAACAGAGCAGCACGTACACAAGCAGCATGAAACAGTGTCTCACACACGTATCAGTAAACGTACCAGCACACACGCCGCTAAACCCAAGTCCTCACACATGATTCACTGTATGGAGTAGCACAAGCATGAGTCAACACTAAACATAGTATCTCAAGCAGGAACAAACACACCTGGAATCTTTAAACACAGTGTCTCCCACGTACAGCCCTGAACAAAGTAGCAAGCGTGCCAGGCACTATTAAACATAGTAGCTCACACACGTCACTGAACACGGTAGCAAACACCAGGCATATCTGCACAGTATTTGCTTTTGTACAGCCAAGCTTGGTAGTTCATACTCCAAGCACTACTAAACATAGTGTCACAGGTGTCACTGCAACACTAGCACACATATCAAGTACTATTGATATGGTAGCTAACAAATATATTATTAAAGTATGATAGAAAAATAGGCACTCTAAATAATGTTTTGCACAAGCATATCACTAAACATAGCAGTATTCACACCAATACACACAATTCTTCACATATATGTAGCTGAACATTGTAGCACACATTTCTCTAAAGAACGGTTTATATATACAATGGAATACTACTTGGCAATGAGAATGAAATCCTCCATTTGCAGCAACGTGGCTGGAACTGGAGGGTATTATGCTAAGTGAAATAAGTCAGTCAGAGAAAGACAGATACTGTATGTTTTCACTCATATGTGGATGTTGAGAAACTTAACAGAAAACCATGGGGGGAAGGAAAGGGGGAAAAAAGTCAGAAACGGAGAGGGAAGGAGGCAAACCATAAGAGACTCTTAAATACAGAGAACAAATTGAGGGTTGATGGCGGGTGGGGAGAGGGGAAAGTGGGCGATGGGCATTGAGGAGGGCACTTGTTGGGATGAGCACTGGGTGTTTTATGGAAGCCAACTTGACAATAAATTATATGAAAAAAATATAATTGATGGAATGCAAAAAATAATAAAGAACATACCATCTACACGAGGCACCACTGAATAGACTGTCTCACACATATACATGACACATGTATCGCTATCCCAGCAGCACATATACCACTGAGCCCAAGGGTTCTAACGACATATGTCATTAGATTAGCACAACCTCAGTGCAACACTAAACACAGTGTCTCACATAAGATTACTAAACACAATGCCACACACCCTTATAGTTTTAAACTCAATATCTCACTCCTATATCACTGAACAAAGTAGCAAATACACTAGGCACAACTAAACACAGCATTTCACTTATATATCACTAAGCAGCATAGCAAATAAATAACTCTAATATTGCTAATCAGAGTACAGTATGCTATTGCCCACCACCCCTTGTCTGTTCTTTTGCTTTTCAGGGTTTAGTTGTTAACAGTCAGCCACAGTCTGGAAGCAGATGATATTCCTTCTCATTTATGGTCACAAAGCCAGTAATAGTCTAAGGCTATGTCACAATGCCCAAGTAATAGTCTAAGGCTATGTCACAATGCCTAAGTCATTTACCACATTTCATCTCACCACAGACGTGTTTTATTATCTCACATCATCACAAATAAGAAGGTGAGCACAATACAGTAAGATACTTTGAGAGAGAGGCCACATCCACACAACTTTTATTACAGTATATTGTTAAAATTATTAGTTATTGTTGTTAATATCTTACTGTGCCTGATTTATAAATTAAACTATATTATAGGTATGTATGTATAGGAAAAAAATAGTATATATACGCTCCAGTAGTATCCACAGTTTCAGGAATCCACCGGGAGTCTTGGAAAATATCCCCCATGGATAAGGGGGGCGGGGAGCTACCATACAGCTATTAATATATTTACTAGTGAAATGTAAACTCTTTCTGTGATCAAGAAGGTAGCAAGCATAGCTGTTTCCATCACTTGTACTCATGGTTTCTGGATATCTTAACAAATGCAGTAAGACAAGAAAATATAACAAGTGGTAAAAAGGTTGAATATGAAGAAACAAAACCATCCTTATATACAGATAACACTGTATGTATAAAACAGGAAAAATCATAAAATAAACTTAGAATTAATACATGAAATTAAGAAGTCACTTCTTACAAGTTTGAAATATAAAACTCAATATTTTTATATGCCAGAAATAATTCAACAATAATTACAAAAGGAAAAAACTAAATTATGCCATTAATAGCAGTCTCAAATAACTAGAATGATTCTAAAAAGTATGTGTTAAGTTTTCTATATATAATATTGTCAACATTGCTAGGATAAATTAAATAAGACCTAAATAGATAGAGGGATGGTATGTTTATAGTTCAAAATACTCAATATTGTAAAGGTGTGGGGGCACCTGGGTGGCTCAGTTGGTTAAGCAACCGACTTCGGCCTGGGTCATGATCTTGCCACTCGTGAGTGGCCTCTCTCTCTGCCCCTCGCCAGCTCATGCTCTGTCTCTCTCTCTCTCTCTCTCTCTCTGCAAAAATAAATAAACTTAAAAAAAAAAAGAAAAAAATTGTATACATGAGATTCATCTTTGTTGAGTACAACAGTAGTTCAAATTAATTTGTTAGAATATTGTATTGAATAAATATACCACAATGTATTTACCCATTCTACTGATGACCCTTTGGGTTGTTTCTAATCCAAAGCTAATATGAGAGATGCCACTATGACTTTTTGGTATTGTGTCTGGTGCACAATGGGATGCATTTCTACTGCTCACTGCCTCATAAATAAATAAATAAATAAATAAATAAATAAATAAATAAACAAACAAATAAATACATAAATGAATAAGTACATTAAGTAAGTAAGTAAATAAGTAAGTTCACATTTATTCTGCTTTATTGGTTACTGACAAAGATTTCTAAAGGAGTTATACCAATAAACACTCCAACAGTGGTTGAGAGTTCTAGTTTTTCTGTAACCTCATCAGAACTAACGTAATATCAGCCATTAAAATTTTAACCATTCTAGTAGGTGTTAGTGGTATCTTTTATTGGTTTTAATTTTCATTTTATTAAATTCTAATAGGAGCGAGCAGCTTTTCATGTCCATTGATTTGAATATCCTATCTAAAGTAACTGTTCTCCTTTGTCCATTTTTTTTCTAGCAGAATTTTTGCTTATTGATTTGTAGAAATTCTTTAAATAAGCTCTATAAAAACAGATTGTTAGTTATATCTTTTGCAGATGTCTTTTTGCATTCTGGGGCTAACATTCTCAATGGTGTCTGATCAACAAAAGTACTTAATTTTAGTGAAGTCTAAAATATCAATATTTTCCTTCATGGTTAGTGCTTTCTGTGTCTTATTTATTAAATACTTTTCTACCTGAAGTTGATAGTCACCTATGTTATCTTTTTAAATTTTCATTGATTTTATGTTCACATTTAGATCCATAGTCTATCTAGAGTTCATTTTTTGGTATAATCTGTGGTAGCATTCAAATTCACTTTTACCCACATGGAATTTCAGTTCACCAAGCAGTATTTATTGGAAAGACTATTCCTTTCCTTATTGATCTCCTGTCACATTTTTACCATATTCAAGTGTTCAAATACGTAAATACATGTTTATAGACTCTCTTAGTCTATCCCATGATCTTTTTTTCTTTATGTTTGGACCATATAACCTTTATGTTATACCTATAAAGCACTGACTTAAGAACTATAGCTTTATAATTACTCACTATCTAATAGTGTAATTCCACCAATTTTGTTCTTTAAAATTTTTTGAGCTAACCTTGGACGAATATACCCCATATGCATTCTAGAATTATTTTGCCAATCTCTCCCTTTCCCAAATATTTAAACTTTGCTTGGGATTTCATTGAGTCTGTGGATAAACTGGAAAATTACATGTTTACAATATTGACATTTTTTTAATGTTTATTTGCTTTTGAGAGAGACAGAATGAGTGGGGGAGGGGCAGAGAGAGAGGGAGACACAGAATCTGAAGCAGGCTTGAACTGTGGGGCTCAAACTCACGGACAAGATCATGACCTGAGCCGAAGTCAGATGCTCAACCAACTAAGCCACCCAGGTGCCCCACACGTATACAATTTTGAATAAATGTCTAATTTCATTAATTTAAATTTGAAAATAGGCAAAGATTTAAGTAAGTAACTTAAACTTACTTATTTACTTACTTACTTTGATGCTGAAATTCAGGATAGTGTCTCCCTTTTGGAAGGTGGGGGAGGTAGAGATTAGGCAGGCATATGAGTGGCTATTTCTTAGGTGCTGGTTATAACCTGTGTCTTTATGTGTGCTTGGGTTACACAATTTTGTGTCCTTTATAATTAATTCTGATATACTCTGTGATTTGGGGGCTTTTTTCAATGTATATTATGCTTCACTAAAAACAATTCTTAAAAATGTATATAGCTGGGTCTGACACTACAGTCTGGAGATGGGGCCTGGTTGTCTGATAGCCCTTTCCACATTTTGGTTTTCCTGGAAGAAAGAGGAAAGGTCTGTCCATTTCCAGTTCCCTTCCCACCCTATAAAACCATGTATTGCTGAGTTATGAGCAATTACAGAAGGACATGTTTTGGAATAATCAGAGTAACTTTATATTAATCTTAGAAAAAGGTTTTAAAAATCATTTAGTGGAGACAGAAATATAATTTTATATAGGCTAAGGAAAGAGAACATTTAATTAGCAGAACAATACGTTTGGAGATTTTGATAGGGGTTCCAAATATTATGTACCTGGAGGATGGAAGCTCATTAGCTCAACAACATTTATGAAAGACTATAAACTATATTCCAGTTAATTTCGAAGCAACAGGGATTTGCTCACTAAGTATCTTCGTTTCCCTAATAGACCATCCTGGATCTGTGCTCATGAACTTGTCTAAAACCTTTTAAAACTATTTTAATCTCTAATTTGTATACGTATTGAAATGGAAATACTAGGTTTTATGACAGTTGAAAAACAAATAGCATCTAGAACTTCCTTGAGAAAACTCTCTTATTCCTGACTTTTCATATTATGAATGCACTTCTCAGAACTTTGGACATCACTTCATCAGCACTGCATCAACCCAGCTGGACCAATAACATTAAATATGGAATGAACAATCAGAGTTATTCTCCAAAGAAAAGCAGTAAGGGCAATGTGTCCCCCACGCTGGGAAATTTGTTCAGAGGTCTTCTGTGGGACTCAGTTGACATTGAAAAACAAGGAAACCCCTTAGCACTGATGCTAAGTCAAAAATCAGTACCCTCACCAGCAGCATATGCATCCTCACCCCTATAACAACAGAAGCCATTCGTAAGAAATGAAAAGACACCATTACTCTTTTCTGCTGAGGAATGAGTGTCGTCAGGCACATCTGTCATCCCTCGGTGAAGGAAACTTCCATTGCATTTTATAGATTTGGATGTCCAAGAAACTGTCATGGAGATATGACAGATGGAGAAACTAGAAGAGCCAGGAAGACAATCTGTAGGTAGAGGGAATTAAGTTTGCTCCTAAGAAGACTTCAAAATAGATACTGCTAACTAGGCCTCAGAAATAGTTCCTTAAGAATAGCTCTGTCAGATTTCACACGTTTATCATACATAGAGTACAACTATTGTAGAGACCTACGAAGAAGCTGAAGTCCTTATAACCTTAATAAAGTTACTCCAAAGGGGAATCTAGGGCATATAAAATTAGATTTTGATACAAGATGGAATAAAAGTAGCAGCAATGTCTATATGGTTGAGATTGCTAGAGTCTTTTTTTTTTTTTTTAATTTTTTTTTTCAACGTTTATTTATTTTTGGGACAGAGAGAGACAGAGCATGAACGGGGGAGGGGCAGAGAGAGAGGGAGACACAGAAACAGGCTCCAGGCTCTGAGCCATCAGCCCAGAGTCTGACGCGGGGCTCAAACTCCCGGACCGCGAGATCGTGACCTGGCTGAAGTCGGGCGCTTAACCGACTGCGCCACCCAGGCGCCCCGAGATTGCTAGAGTCTTAAGAAAGTAAACTAATTTATCCTTAGAGGGTGATACAAAAACTAGTAAAGACCCTGGGATATGGGATGACAGTTGAAAGTTTGATGCCTGAGTAATAGCACCTTTTGTGGCTTAGTGAAGATTCTGCCTCAAAATATCCCTTCTTTACAGAGGTTAGTTTTGTTAGCCTTGAAAAGAAGGTAGGTATCGGGCAATCAAGGCCAAGGAAACTCACTGATGGAAAGTGATTAATTAAACTCTAAGCCTCTTCCTTTTGAAATTCAGTGTTACTAGAACTTTTCTAAGGTGGTTGAGGTGAACTGGCAGGAAAGAACATAGAGGCCCTACAAAGGAAATTTCCTTTGAGGGAAAGAAAATCAGCATTGATGATAGAGTTTCAAAATTATGGCCAAGACAGATGTGGGCCAATGACAGATTTTGAAATTGCATGGCTGAGATGAGAAGCTCTCTGCTGTTTCAGGCACTCTCAATTGGCACACTTCCACTGGGAACAGTAGCTGAAAGAGTAACCCATGCTAATGAGCACTAACACTGCAGATCCAAACATGGGGCTCTTTGTCTAGTGTAAGAATTTGGGCCAGTTGCAATCACAATTGCAAAATAAAAGAACAAATTTTGTGGGATCAGTTTTTATAGCGATTCTGTGGTACTGTGACCATTAGAGAATGAGCCAGGAATAGAGGTGAAACAAATTCTACTTTCCCAAATCAACTGGAAGAAGGTGACCTTTGGAAGAAGGGATTCTGGAGCTTGGATTTCTCAGGCACATACATACACATTTGTGTGTATGTGGGAGTGTGTATGTGTGTATATAATCAACGCAAAAACATTTACTGGGTGGGCCCTGTATGATGGCCTGTATAATACAGACATGTTCTTAGGGGCTGATGATACAGGGATGAGATAATGTGTGCACACGACCAGGCATCACTTTATAATTCACTTGCACTCATGTGATTTCATCTGACCTATATAACATTATTCCATTTTACAAATGATGAGGCCAAGGCTTAAGTAATACACATAGTCATTGACCAGGGAGTCAAGCTAGGACTGGAATCTGCTCATCAAAATTTAGTGCTCTAACTTTACCTCCAACATTACACATACCTACTCTGGTTATTGCTGTGTTTAATCCCCCAAAGGGTTGCCTGTGATCCTTAGAATTAACTACAAAATATACAAGAAAGATGGACATGCCCTGGTCCCTGGTAAATACATCAGGTTCATGTCTGGCTAGTCTCCCCATCCCTCCCTCCTTTACAGGAACACAGGTCTTCATTCAGTCCTTCAAACATACAGTCCTATACATGCATCTGTGTTCCATGACATTTGGTGCACTTAGTTTTGTTAGTAATTACTGGTAATCATTTATTTAATATCTGGCTTCTCAGCTAGACTGTAAGTCCTACACTGGCAATTCCATATCTGCATTGTCTACTTAGTCTCTGCTCAGTGCTTCTCTCAGTATCTGGCACACAGGAAGTGCTCACTACATATTTCTTAATTTATGCACCAACTCCAATTATCTTCCCCTGATCTTAGGTAGCTCCTGCTCCTATGGCATCTTTCTGATATACGGCAGATTACATACACCTCCTTTGGATAGCCTGTGTAATTTCTGCCCATTCTTCCAAATCCAGTTTAAGACTTTCTAGAATACTTATTTCTCCTTCTTTCTATTTTCTCACACATTTGCTGTTAGAATCACACAATCAACATTTGATTACACTCATTCTTCTTAGAAAAAAAATGTACATTTCATGAGTATGTTTTCTTTTACTTCAATAAGATTTAAGATATTAAAAAAAAATCTAAGTGTCTTTTTCTTCTCATTTTTTTTTTTTTTACAGAGCCTAATGCCTGCTGGGCACCTTTAAGGCCATGGATAACAACTTGCTGACATTGATTTGGAAGACATTGAAGAGTACAGAGCAGTTAGAGGAGACAAAGGTTTCGGACAGAGTGCATGGTCCAGAGCTGATCCAAGAGAGGGCTTAAGAAAGGCAGCCCGTTTTTTCTTTCTTTCTTTCTTTCTTTCTTTCTTTCTTTCTTTCTTTCTTTCTTTCTTTCTTTCTTTTTCTTTTCTGTTTTGTTTTGTTTTGTTTTGTTTTGTGTTTTGGAGGCTGCATGTCTAGAGATTATGGTGAACATCTCAAAACATACCTAAGTAACACGGTAGATATTTGTCTGCTGGGATGCATCTGTGAGAAATGTACTGACTAAGCCAATCTGAAAACTAATAAGAAAGTCAAGGTGAATGGGAGATGTATTGTTTGAGAACTCCAAACACAATATTCACAGAAGTTCTAATTTAACCTAATTTGAAAAAGCAACACAGAAAGTAAAGCAAAACCCATTGGAATTTAAATCGCTTACAATCATCTGTGTATTTGGCTCCTTTTATTCAAATATTTTTGGAGTTTTAAAACATCGAATTTAATCAACCCAACAGTACAAAAATTGGCAATCTGACAGAAAGGAAATAATTGAATAGATTTTCTTCTTTCAACGTGAATAGAAGTTGTGGACTGTGGAAACCTATTTGTTCCCTGTTCATGCCATGTCATAAATCTATAGAACTGAACAACCTTGTTCGAAAATCCTTTTCAGACTGAGAACATGAGGCTCTTAATCTCCAAATCCTGTGTTCCAACCTGTACTGAGCTGATAGGTTTGCTTTTTTCTTACTAAACTGTGAATTCCTGGGGTCCAGAGAATTTTTTTTTTTTGCATGCCTATCTGTTATGTAGTTTCTGACTTTTATAAGGCACTTTTAAAAGTGAAAGGATGAAAAAAGAAATACAGGCAGATGCTATTGTGGATAATATTTTCAAAATTATATTTAGCAAAACATGAAAGGCCCCTACCTACAGTTCAGAAAAATGCATTTTTAAACAGACCTGACCTAAGTAGGAACAAAGATGATGAACTCCCTGCTGCAACATATTTCCAGAATCTGCCTTCTAGAATGCCTGACATTTCCATGTCTATTTTAGCTTAGGTTTGGTTTAGGCATTGATGGCTCCTCTTAAAGCATCAATGTGGTATCTGAAATACGAGTAATACGTTAAGCCACTATCAGCTACATGAATTAGTGTATCAGATATACCAAGGGAAAACTAGTTGAAGGATGGGGACATAAGTAAGATAAGTTTTTGACAAGAGACGAAGGAAATTATGGATCTGAGCTTATCCTCTGAGAGGAAAAGGTTTATGATCATTGCAAAGCAAGAAAACAGTTGTTGAAAGAGATAGAAGTCAAGTCACACAATTCTCTTCTGAAGTGGATCTACAACAGATAGTTCAATTCAATGGTGTTACTAAGTTTTGAGTCCCTGTTGGATTAGAATACTTTGCTGTGACATGGAAAGGAATCACAGAAATGAGAAGGAGCAGCACTGATACAGACGTGTCACTGTTGTGGCACAGAAATAGATCTTCCCTCTCCAAGGCTCGTGATCAGCTATTTGCATGACTAGCTACTCAGCACAGTTATTTTACCATCTCTAAACCTGTTTGGGAGCTAGAACTAAGACCGTATGCATATAGTGTTTAAAGGGAAGTGTTGGGGCTTGACAGGAGCATGGTTATGTGGATATGGTAATGCTTGCCCTCTTCATAAGAGTAATGAAAATCTTCTCATGGTTTCATTTTTTTTCTCTTTATTCCTCACTCCAAATCAACATTTATACTGTCTTGGGGCACTGGGGTGGCTCAGTCGGTTAAGTGTCTGACTTCGGCTCAGGGCATGATCTCACAGCTTGTAAGTTCAAGCCCTGCATCGGGCTCTGTGCTGACAGCTCAGAGCTGGGAGCCTGCTTCAGATTCTGTCTCTGTCTCTCTGTCTGTCCCTCCCCTGCTCACACACTGTCTATTTCTCTCAAATATAAACATTAAAAATTTTAAAAAGTTTATACTATCTTAATACATTCTGTTTATTTTTTAATGCAGATGAATCCATAGATATTCATCAGTTATACAATGCGTCCAGCAATTATAAAATGCATTTTCTCAGATATCCTGGATGGGGATATTGAGCCTTGGGTAAAGGTGGAGGTGGGTATAGAGAGAATGGGTTTCCTTTACATCTTCCTAACTTATGTTGGCTCATATGGTAATCAAAATATACTGGTTTATCCAGGTGGGTCCAATGTAGTCACAGGTGCCCTTTAAAGGCAGAGATCTTTCCCCAGCTGGCAGGTAAAACTGGAATGAAGAAGTTAGTGAGGTCAGAGGGATTTGGAGTATGAGAAGGGTGGGATTGCTGGTTTAAAGATGGAGGGGGTCACAGATGGGATACAGGCAGCTCTTTGAGCAAGGAGAGGAGGCACTGACAGCCAGCAGGGAAATGGGGACTTCAGACCTAAAGCCACTGGATCATGCCAACCACCTGGATGAGCTTGGAAGCAGATTCTCCCCTGCAGGCCTCCAGATAAAAGCCCAGCCTGACCAGCACCTTGATTTTAGACTTAAAAGACACTGAGCAGAGAACTAAGAGCCACCTGGAGTCTGACTGCAGAACTGTGAAATAATAAATGTATATTGCTTTAATATGCTGTTTGTGGTAATTTATTACTCAGCAGCACAAAACTAATACAGACACATACTGATATATTTAGTAGTAAAATTATGTGCTGAAAAGCTTGTATCAAAGTAATCTAGTGGGGTGGGTAAGGGTGGAGAACATATGAAATGTGGATGACTAAGGGGTTGGTAATTGATGAAGGAGGTCAATAGGCCATGGGGGTTCATTACACGAATGTATCTATGTATACTTGGAACTTTACATAATAAAAAGATTACAAAAATTGGAAAGTGTGCCTGAAACGATTTTATAAGAGGAATGGTTGAAAGTCAGCTCCACAACTCTTTAAAATTTTTACCTGTTTTGACACCCTAAAAGCGAGAGGAGAGTCTGTGAGGATCTGCAATTTCTGCCTCTGCCTTCAAAGGGACAAATGGCTTAGTGGAGATAGAGAGAGAGAGAGAGAGAGAGAGAGAGAGAGAGAGAGAGAGAGAGGGAGGGTGCATTTGGAATATAACTAGACTCTCAGGGGACAGAGGTCATGTGAATATTTCCATGGCTAGACATGGGCTTCATGCAAAGGAAGTAGGTATGAAATTGTCTTAGATACTGTATGTAGGCTTTACTGGGAGATGATGGTGATGAACTCTGAGCTACTATGGGCTGTGGGAAACTAAATGACTTCTGGAAGAGTGTATTTACTCTCTGAAACCTAAAGATGGAAGATCTCCAGTGATGGGAATCTCGGAGGGGCCCACAAGAGCACCCCCAATGAGGGAAAGTCTTGATGAAGAGAAAATCTACCATGAAATATAGTACCGTTTCCCCATTCTTTTCTCTTTTGATCCTGCCTTGGAGGGATCAGAAACCTTCTGTAGGCTTTGGGTGTGGGGGGAGTAGTGGGAAAGGTGAGTGAGAGAGAACAGAATTATAACCTAGCTCTGGTTCTGCCTCATGTGGGAAGAAGGGAGATGACTCAACACCAAAAGAAGTTAGATGTGTAATTATTACACAGGACTGGGCTTTCAAATTGTCAGATGGAGACTGTTTTTGTGGTTTAGAGTAGCACTAATATTGTTATTATAGAAGATGACCATAAATATGTCAGTGGACAGCCCTGTCCGTTCCTCTTACACATGTATTAGTTATCAGAGGAAATTGATTGAGTCAGTTCATTACATGGGCTCTGGGGCAGGAAGTGGAACATGCTTCCCTGGCTATGACCTTCTGGGTTCTATGAACTGTAAAACTCTATGAGTTTTACAAACCCATATACACCAGGAGGGAATGATCTACCTGGTAGTGAAGAGTAGAGACTGTGCTATGAGTACAAAACATCATCTCTCCTAGCTTCATTCCCAATCTCTCCTTAATCTCACATAGGCTATTGAAATAGCCACATAGCTGGTATCCTTGCCTCAAGACATCCACACTTCCTTAACCCATTTTTCATACACCCAAAGACTAAATTTTGATTACATAATTCCCCTTATTAACATCTTTTGGTAGCTCTTTATAATCCTTAGGACAAAACCCAAACATAGAGACAAATGTATACATTCCCTCTAAATCTGTTCTCTTCCTCCCTTTTTGGTTTCTCTTTTATATGATGTAGACAGCCTAAGCCACTTGTCACTTAATGGATGTCTCAAGCTCTTGAACATGGTATACTAAAAGTGATTGAATGAGATGAGAAAAAATAGGTTCAAAACAGAAACCTTCTTTTAGTCTTAGCTATTTGTACATTGGTCAGATTCATTTACAAAACTAGGTATACCAATGCTGTGAATTTCTTAAAGGTAAAGGTTATGCTGTATCTCATACACTACTGTATCCTTGGGCTGAGACACCTTTTTTTTTTTAAAGAAAGATGAAGAAAAGAGGGAGAGGGAGAGACTTCATTAGAATTAAACTACCTTATGAATGCTTACAGAACAATTGGGTTCCAATGAGTTTTATCTTTAATTAAATAAAAATTAAGGGGAAAACACCTTGTTCTAATGCCTACTGTGGAAAATGTTTCCCAAACACCTTATTCCATATTTCTCCTAGTATGACTCATTGGTCATAACTGAATTTTTGTTAGATAATGCCTTGAATGACCTTCTTGGTCCTTATTCTATGTACTTATTTTTCATGGTTTCAGGACAAGTGGAATATATATTACAGTTGAGTTTAAAGTGGATTGTGCTTGGGGCACCTCGGTGGCTCAGTCGGTTGGGTGACCAACTTCGGCTCAGGTCATGATCTCACAGTCTGTGAGTTCAAGCCCCGCATCGGGCTCTGTGCTGACAGCTCAGAGCCTGGAGCCTGTTTCAGATTCTGTGTCTCCCTCTCTCTCTGACCCTCCCCCATTCATGCTCTGTCTCTCTCTGTCTCAAAAATAAAAATAAAAGTAAAAAAAAAATAAAGTGGATTGTGCTCAAAACATCACACATAAGATGTTTTTTTAAAGGTAAATATGCATGGTTGGCTTAGTTTTTCATGATTTACTTACTAAAATCTAAGTTCTTATGACTAAATATTATTCATTAAAAACAATTTAGATATATTTGCTTAGCTGCAGTTTTAGACAGTCAGAGTTAAGGAAATGAAGGTTGTATTGCTAGCCTTGACTCTGCCGCTAGTTCATTGTGTACTAGTTGAAAAGCCAAAAACTACTGGGGATTCAAGGCTAACACATGTACAATAAGAGAAATAAACTAAATTGCTCTTGTAGATGTTGGTACCTAAAATAATAAACGCAAACAGAGTATCTTTAATTTCTTGAATTCTTAACATATTCTAGACATAGTAGAAAATTTCCCTAATTTAAGTCTCATTATTATCTTTAAAATTGGCACCGCTTTCCTCTTGAAGATAAGGAAACTGGAGTTTGAAGTCGAAGGTTCTAGTCACAGTGGTGGTAGTAATTCATTAATTTTTCATGGCTATTATGTCAAAGGAATGTCAGTTTCATTTTTTAAGTAGTTATGGGTCCAAACAACCTAAGTGTTTATGCCCTAAACAACTTAGTAACTGTTTGAAAAAATACACATATATTGAAAGAAAAATAATATATTGATTTTAGTTTCTTAAATAATGTCAAATTAGTTACTAAAGGGATATGTGTATCCACTGAGCACCTCCCAACTTCTCAAAGTTTGGAATCAGATGAAACACACAAATCTCATTTCCTGTTCTACACTGATCTTCACACAATACTTGTTTTATTTGTTTTTTGTTTTTGTATTTTTTTTTTAATTGTAACATACTAAGAAAGCCTCGTTTCAGCAAAGGCCACAGAACGGAATGTAGTGTGATTCAATATGGAAGCTGTGAACTACTTTAAGCTAGGAATTGCCAGGATTCTTGCCAGGTGTCAAGTATCACCATGTTTCTCTCTGAAAATAAAATATACTGTGGCACCCCTGTGAGTTCACTGTGGAGTTCCAATACAGCTGGGACTGCAGAATTAAGTAACTTCCGCAGGACCACATCAGCAGAAAGGGATAGAGTGGAGATTTGAACCCAATTCCTTGTGAACCAAAACCATGGTCTGGGGCTACCATAATTTCCAGTGTTCATGTAGGAAGGTAAAAGGGTGCTAGGGTCACTGGATAACCACAGCTAATTATGTGGGGGAACACTTCAGGAGGAATATTAATGCTTCCAGTAATTAACAACATTACACTGTGCCTAGTTAATCCTTCTAGTTACTCAACTCTTTATTAACTGTAGAGTCTATGAGAAAGTATATAAAAAAATAAAGTCCTGACTCTCTAGGAATTTATAGTCTCTGCTTGGGAAAAGAACATGTATATTCAAAATTTAACTAAATCACCTCAGCTAGTACTGACAAGCTACTTTGTGTTCTTATTATGGAAGCACTTTCAAATTTTCAATTATAATTTTGCTTGCAGGAAAGTAATGTTTATGCCCACAATAAAATGTGTTGGCTTAATTAAAAACACTGGACTTTAAACAACTACTTCTGATTTCTCTGGTTGCTTATTTGTAGTATAGTTATTATTTTTTAAAATTCCCATGTTGTATTGTTTTTATAAATATTTATATGATTTTTTACTATCCATTTTAATATTTTATTCACTTTAATATTACTTGGCTTTTTTAAACATTTTTTAAAAGACAAAAAAAAAACGATAAAAGGGATCAATGTGTTTCAGAATATAATTGCTTTAGTGCATTTCCTCAGCTGAAAGTAGCCATATAAATAAGAAAATCCCATGAGATCTAGAAAATTGATTCACTGCCAGTTTTCTGTATAATTTGCTTATAGCCAAAATATTTTTCAAATAGTGTTATTATTAAAATATGGTCATCAATTCAGTTACTTTTATAAAAGTTTTCATGCATCCAATGGAAAGGTTTAATACATTCTTTTTTATAATGTAATTGATATTGGTATTTCTGAGAAACTTTTCTAATACACTCATTTTAAATGTAATTAATCTAAGTGAAATATAGTCTCCTCCTTTACAGATTGATTCTCCATAATATCTAAATGTGAATCACCAGGATAATCCACACAGATGATCTGAGAAAGAGGAGCTCAGAGAACCATTATAGAGCCTTCAGGATTATTTTTACTTTAAATGCTAACTGAGAATTGCAATATCAATATTTACCAACACAAAAAGCAAATCTCAGTACAGTACTGAGTGCCCTGGATTACTTCTAAGAATTGAACCTGAGTAAGTTGCATAGTGTATGTAAAGTCTCAAGCTGTCATTTGTAACTGCATCAATAAATTGAAAAGAAGCCATTTATTTGTGTCAGTTATATGGTGTTTACTCTGGTCCAAAATAATTGAACATATTTTTCTTTCTCCCAGAAAAAATGTTTTTTAGTAGCCATTAATAATCTGTAGTATTTATGTACATTAAAATATCAAATTATTTTTATGAAAGAGAATAATATTGGGTCAATGGGTTAGTCAATAAAGGACCATAGCTGTTTGTGGGATGGAAGCCATTATTTTGAAATATTTGGTTTTATTTAAGCTGAATGGTACTTTAAGCCAGAAAAAGCTATAAGGAGACTTAATTTCAAACATAAAGGTCATGGAAGGCCTATAAATGAGACATTGTCTGCAGAGCACACGTAGAGAGCTGAATAGTAGCTGTAAATGCAGGAACACAGGTGGCTCAAATTTCACTACTCCAATTGCACAAGAAGCCCACTGAACACTAAATCCATGATGCTGGTTTGACTACTTAGGATTGGTCCTCTCATACAAGTCATAACCTGCTCTCTAATAACTTCTTGGTTTTGTTTCCTTCTGTCATTTCTCTTATCGGTAAGACAGAATTTTCTTCCTTCCTTTCTTTGTTTCTTTTCTTCTTTGTTTCTTCCCTTCTCCCTCCCTCCTTCCCTCTATCTCTCCCTCTCTTTCTTTCTTTCTTTCTTTCTTTCTTTCTTTCTTTCTTTCTTTCTTTCTTTCCTTCCTTCCTTCCTTCCTTCCTTCCTTCCTTCCTTCCTTCCTTCCTCATTTTTTTTCCCTCTCCTCTGCCCTTTTCCCTCTCTCTTTCTCCTTCCTCTTCCCTCATGTTGCAGGCTCTGGTGGTGTTACCCTCTAGGAGCATGACTTTAGCTGCAAACTAATGCTATTTTCTTCTCCATTAATTTTCTTACATATTCTTTAAGTATTTATTCAATATACACCAATGTGATTCAAGATGGCCAGTATGACCTGGTGCAGCATAAGGGATAAGCCACTCTGCACATAGGAACAGGGAAGTATTATAGGATAGAAAAGCAAGAACACGTTCTGCAATATGACCAGCATTACAGACAGCATCATTGTTTCTTTGGGCTTAATGGCTTCAATTCCTGCTTCTGATAACTAATATGAGGCCCATACTTTTACTATGTTTATATCTAAATTATTTGTGAACTTCTCATTTTAGTCAGATATCTATTAATGATTTGCCAAATTCTATAAGATTTACTCCATTTCATTCCATTCATTATTTTTTGGGATCCAGTCCTACTCAAATAGTCCAGAATTCAAATGACACTTTCAGGTTTTGCTTGGCGAGTCCTAGGGCCTCAGTCAACTGTGAATATTTATAGTTATTAATTGATATCTATGTTGTCTTCACTGTAGTATCTGACTAGTTGCCATCCTAAACTAATTAGTCCTTCAGAGTATTTCTGTCATTGTATCATTACTAATTGTTTTTCTATTTATTTCACTATTGAAGTAATCATTCCCTGAATTAATGAGTCTTTTTAAAAATAAAATTGGGAAGCAGCATCATGTGGTAGAAAGACTACTCAATAAAGATTGGGGAACCTAAGATTTAGTCTGCACCTGCTTTGAATTAGTGTACTGGTTTACTAGGGCGGCTGTAACAGAGTACCATACACTGGGTAATTTAAACCACAGGAATGTGTTTGCTCACAGTTCTGGGGGATAGAACTTTGATCAAGGTTTTGTGAAGGTTGCTTTTTTCTAAAACTTCTCCCCTTGGCTTGTAGATGGCCCTCTTCTCCCTGTGTCTTCACATGGTCCTCTGTGTGTGTGTGTGTGTGTGTGTGTGTGTGTCCAACTTTCCTCTACAAGGCATTCTAGAGTATGGCCCATTCTAATGACCACACTATTAACTTAATTACCTCCTGAAAGAAGGTAATTAAAAATAAAATATGGCCACATTCTTAAGTACTTGGAGATAGGACCTAAACATATGAATTTAAGGGAATAAACCCAGCCCATAACAATGATCTTTGGTGAATTTTTTGGCTTAATTAGGTTTAGTTTTCCTTTCTCTTATAAACCAACTAGTGAGCTGCTACATGGTCTTATATGCCTAACAACTCTGGTCATGACTATATTAGATAGGTATTCTATTACATGGCAAAGTATGTTGAAAAATAAATAGGATTTTTTTACTATGAAATTTGTTGTCAAATTGGTTTCCATACAACACCCAGTGCTCATCCCAACAAGTGCCCTCCTCAATGCCCATCACCCACTTTCCCCTTCCTCCCACCCCCCATCAACCTTCAGTTTATTCTCAGTTTTTAAGAGTCTCTTATGGTTTGGCTTCCTCCGTCTCTAACTTACAGGATTTTGAACATACTCAACATGTTGACATTTGATGATCATAATGATGAGAATAGAAATTGAAATTTTAAGTGACTTCTGAGTCAATAAAGATTAATTTCACATATAAATATTCACTGAAGTTATTTGAAAAATCAGAAATTTATAGAATGGATTTTCACATCTTCACTTTTTTTTGTCACAAATCTTGTGAGCTTGGAAGGGCAAGTATTGATTTATTCATTTTTGCAGGTAAGTAAAAAAAATAATGATGTTGTAATATATAAAATCATATACTTAGTAGTAGGCAGCAGAACTAAGACGCAGAGTTAATCAGATGTTAAACTCTGTACTTTATCTACCATACTTTGCTTACTTTCTTGGGAAGATAAAAAACATTTTGGACAAACAGTAATGTTTAAGCACTTAACAAACTGAAATGGAATATTTACAAAAAAGGAAAAGGACTTAAGGAGTTATGGGAAAAATGAGATGTTAAATTGATCAAGAAAAGTTGGCATTGTTTGCTAGAATAAGTAAATACAAAAAATTTTCTTACTCTTAGCTAAGGGGTTAACAAAACTCAACATTTTTTTTTCTCACTCTCAGCTAAGGGGTTAACAAAAGCTCAAAGGAAAAAAAAATTGAAATGAGGTGAGTAAATTCAATATAGGAGATTATAAATAAGAACTTTAATATTAACCTAAATTATAATATAAATGAAAAGATTAAATCAGCATATCTAGCTGGCTAAGATTTGTTGCAGATGGACAAGGAAATCGGACAAATCCATACCAAATCTCATGCTTATTATCTAGGGAACAGACAAAGTGACTCCAAAATATCATTAAGCTTTCTCCATCTGCAAAATGGTTTATCACATTTTTTTTATGTATGCTGCAAGAAACATGTTTCACAAAGTAATACCATGATTACCCCATTTCTTATATCTATCAATCTATTATCCACTTAAATACAATGAAACTTAACCTTAGAGCTGAATAATTAGCAACCATACCTTATCAAATTATCAGCCGCTTTCCTAATTCATGGCACATTCTCTCCTTTTGCATGTGTCCATTCCTTCCTCCCCCTGCCAGGGGTGAGTGCACCTGATACTGGTGCCACCTCGCACTTGCTCTTATTTATTTTTTAAGCAAGCACTCATGTAGCACCTGCTAAATACTAAACATTGATTGATCTTAGTCTTTGTCAGCACTAACTCATTACAGATAATAACTCACAAGTCTTCTTTCTCAGTTATTTTTAATAGAAATTTTAAGATGTCAACGTATCGACACAATTCCAAAACAGCTGGTCTAACTGCTTTTCCAGCTTCCTTCTTTCCCTACCACCATCAGATACAATACTGTGGATTGTTTCTGCATCGTATCATTCCCCAGTAAGTATTAGGAGGGAGGTAGTGTAAGTAAAGTCAGTAAGTGCACAGCATGTTGGCTTTGGAGAATTTGAAAGCCCTGCTCTGTCATTTATGACAATGTCCTACTACCTCTTCATCATGAATGATCTCATCAAGACGTGAATGCATACTGTCCCAATCCAATGTGAATGACTGTAAGCTATGGGTGAAAGATGCCCATTTTTGGGTAGGAGTGGAATAATGCACACACTCAGGATACAGAAAAATCATGTGCCCAACTTGAACAGAATTTATACCAGCAAGGAATCCCATTCAGGATAGTCAGCTAAGGTAGACAGGCACTTAATGATGTCATTGGACAGGCAGGCAGGATGCCTAATCAGAGCCAAAATGAGAGAAAAGCTTATGGGAGCAGATCACTAGGTTCTTACCCTGCAGTGAGTGCCAGTTCTATTCCCTCTTTCTGTGTCAGGGTCACCTCCGATGTTTCAGAGATCCTCTGTGCCTCCTCCCCCTGAATGACTGTCTGCTACTTGTCCTATTCCCTTAGCAATCCTGTTCTTTAATACTTCTAATTACATAAGTTAATTTACTAAGTGACATTAGTGGTTGACAACAGCTTAATGTCTCTCTCCCTCTAGAGAGTATTTGTAATACGCACACCCAAACACATACACACATATGCCATTTATAGATGAAGGACTGCAATGGCTTCACACGGGGCAAGGCAGGCAGGCAGGCAGGAAGTAAAATCCTTCAGAAAGAAGGGTTTGCTTTTCTTCACTGAAGGCTCACATGGTATTGATTGGTACTGAGGGGTGCTTGTCTCATCCCAGTGATTGAGCAGTGACTGGAAAGAAATAGGGGTGATAAAGGAGGGAAAGGATGCCACTGGGAAATGCAGTAGACGTGGCTCAAACTTTTCCGGCCAAGTAGAGTTGCTGCAGGTTTATTGATTTTCTTTTTGAAATACAATTTGAAAGGCTTCTCTCAAGTTCGTGAGTGAGAACATTTTTAAGTAAGGCTGTGGCAAAGACATGTTTATGGTTGACACTGTGTCATTTCCCAGTTTATGGTACCTGTTTGGGGAATATGTTTATATCCTTCTTAGTGCTGGCATTTACCAAGCGAAGACGCCACTTGGCAAGGGTGATTTATTTTTTGCACCATTATGCTTTGAAAGACTTTCAGGTTACAAGAAATCTTTGGAATTAGGACCCATGATTTGAAGATTAATAACAGTAATTACAGGGCTCTGTTATAGCAGAAAAAGCTATAGTTTGCCTGTGATATTGAATATGAAAGGTCTCTGGTCCAAGGGAAAAATAAAAGCTGTTCTTTCTACAAGGGCAGCCGGTAACAGGAAGAAACTGTCTCCCTGGAAAAAAAACACAGCAGTGGTGGCAGTGGTGAGGGTTAAAGTGTGTGTGTGTGTGTGTGTGTGTGTGTGTGTGTGTGTGTGTGTGTGTGTTTGAAGCTATGGTGATTCTCTGTAACCTGGCCCTAAAGACCAATTCAGGTCATAATCACTTTTGTTTGATCTTTCTTTCTGTCATGCCAACACTCACCCGGGAAATTAGGATTGTTTTGACCCTTTCTCCCCAGCCACATACTTCAAAGTTTGCAGTGATTTAAAATGTTCCCTCCAGTAGCTGCTGCTGACAGACCTGCAATCTGGTTAGGCAGCAGTTGTGGTGATATTCATTTCTCTTGATGATAAGTGGCCAGAATTGGGTAGAGACTGGAAAGTCCATTCATATGTTGGAAGGACAAGAACTGTCCCTCCAAAAAACCCTTAAGCACTGATGGTGATGGAAAATGGAAAAGTTAAAAGCAACTCTAATGGTTCTCTCCTATTAACAACTTTTCATGGGGACCTTTTGGACGTAGGGAGGGGAAAAGTGAAGAGAAAACAAGATTGGGAAAAAACTATCTAGAAGTGAGCTGGAATGGAGGCAAGAGCATAGGAAAATATGGGGAAAAAGGTAAAGAGTGACTCGGAAAATGAAAGAGGGAGAAAGAAGTGGTGAGAACAGAGGAGAATAAGTTGGCAGGAAGAAGTTGAAAAGGCTAGCAGCACTGACTGACAGGAAATAGAGTGACGAAGAGGGAATACAAAAAAAGGGATAGAGAAAAGGAGCCCAGAAAAGCATTCCCATCTTTATTTCATCTTCCTCCTTACTCAAAAGTGGGACTTGAAATTCAAGCTCAAATACAGGATCTCAGGGTTGAAACAACCATGCTCTTTTTTAAATTGAAGCACAATTAACATGTAATGCTATATCGGTTTTAGGTGTACAATATAATGATTCAGCTTTCTATATATTACCTAGTGCTCATCAAGATAAGCCTAAAGATCACCTTTATTTACTTTAATTATCCCCCTCCACTCACCTCCCCTCTGACAACCACCAGTTTGTTCTCTGTATTTAGGAGTCTGGTTTTTCATTTGTCTCTTTTTTTTCTTTTGTTTCTTAAATTCCATATAAGAGCGAAGTCATATGGTATTTGTCTTTCTCTGACTGACTTATTTTACTTAGGTCCATCACAGATTAAAGATCTATATGTGAGACCTGAAACCATAAAACTTCCGGAAGAAAATGTAGGTGGTAATTCCTTTGACATCAGCTATAGAAACATTTTTCTAGATATGTCTGCTCAGGCAAGGAAAACAAAAGCAAAATTAAACTATTGAAACCACACCAAAATGAAAGCTTTTGCATAGCAAAAGAAACCATCAAGAAAACAAAAAGGCAACCTATCAAATGGGAGAAGATATTTGGAAATGATAGACCTGATGAAGGGTTAATATCCAAAATATACAAAGAATTTATACAACTCAATATCTAAAAAACAATACACAGAAAAGATACAGTTAGAAATATGGAAACAGAAGGGTTGTATTTCAAAGAATTCCTCAGGATACTCAAGAAAGATAATAATGTCAAGTCTTAAGTATGAAAGGGAATAAGGAAGCCTAGGTTTGGACAGTCATGCAGGATATTCAGTGACTGGGGAGTACATTACCTTGTTATCTCCTCAGAGACTCTAAAATCCTGCCTGGTACTTCTGTGTGAACACCATCTGGTGAACTTCTGCATCTCTCTATTCCTGCCTTCATCCTTGTCTCCAATTACCAATTCTTTTTTTTTTTTTTAAAGCTTACTTGTTTATTTTGGGGGGAGAGAGAGAGAGAGAGAGAGAGAGGGAGAGAGAGAAAGCATGTACATGCACCTATGTGTGTGGGGGAGGGGCAGAGGGAGAGAGAGAATCCCAAGCAGGCTCCACACACTGTCAGTGCAGAGTCCAATGTGGAGCTCGAACCCATGAACCATGAGATCACAACCTGAGCCAAGATCAAGAGTTGGACACTTAACTGACTGAGCCAGCCAGGTGCCCCTCCAATTACCAATTCTATCTTTAATCTCTTTCCTTCCCCCTTCTCTCTTCTTTATCTGTGGTAGATGGGATTATGGTTCCCAAATCCTCGCGCTCCCTGTATCCAAACTTGCCATGTGATTTTTCAATTCTTACCACTAGAGGCAGAGTGTGTACTTTTCACTCTTTGACTTTGGGCTTGGCTGTGTAACTTTGACCAATGAGATTTTGGCAGATATGAAGCAAAAGCAGTGGCTTCAAATATACTTACATGATTGGACCTTCTCTCTTGTGCTTTTGCTATTGACATGAGAAGTGTGTGTCCCAGGTATCCTTCAGGTTCTCAAAGAATGAGACGCACACAGAGTAGACCTGAACTAAACAGGGGCCATGGAGCCAAGCCAACCAGAGCTCATCCAAGATCAGGAGAACTGTTCTAGCTGCATGAGTGGGAAATAAATGTTTTAAAGAAATGTTTTCAGACATTTCTTAAAGTCCTCACACTTCAAGGCCACTAGGCAGCCACCCTAATAACTCTAGGGCTGGGCACTGGACAACTAGGAACAGCCCCATTACCCAGAGCTCACCAAAGTTATTCAAATTAGACAATACACAGGAGGCCTAAGAAACTCAGCCAACCACATTCGATTTGCCATACAAATTGTGCCCTAAACTTCCAACTTGCTGTTACCCTGTCCCTGGGTGCAAACCCCTGTGGCCCTGCCTGGGGGTCGTCTCTCATTTGAAGTTATGAGAAATGAAGAGTTCTGTCTTTCATCTATCCAACTGACTGTATGTTGGGTCCTACCATCAAATCAATCTCTAAATCTTATTAAATAGTTGTTGTTATCAATAGTTTGTCTGATAAGGTGACTACAATTTAAACATGTGAAGAAAAAGAAACTATTTTGTCAGACTTAGCTACTAGCTTCTCTGTCGGGCAAAACTTGTACTTCAATCTTGTACTTTATAGGTTAGTCTATCAACTGGTCACTTTTGGGTCAAGTGCCATCCTCTAAACTATTCTGTTGTGGGGGCGCCTGGGTGGCTCTGTCAGTTAAGTGTCTGACTTTGGCTCAGGTCATGATCTCATGGTTCCTGAGTTCGAGCCCCTCGTTGGGCTCTGTGCTGATAGCTCAGAGCCTGGAGACTGCTTCAGATTCTGTGTCTCCCTCTCTCTGTGCCCCTCCCTGCTCACACTCTGTCTCTCTCTGTCTCTCAAAAATGAACAAACATTTAAAAATGTTAAACTATTCTGTTGTGGACAGAGGAGTCAAATCATGAGGTAGAAAACATGGGTTTCTGTGCTGAAGGAATAGCCTAGGACCACTTTTCTCAGCCTAACTGGCTTGTATAACAAAACCACCCTGCCTTTTTTTTTCTCCTCAAACTTCAGCTTTATTGTTATAGGTGATGTGAATTTTGTGGTGTTTATATAAGGTTCTAGTAAATCAAATATTATGAAGTATGAAATAATCATAGCACATTTTATTCATATTGGGAGAGGTACTGGGAAGAAAACTCGATTTCCTTCAATAAATAGTATAAACCAATCACTTCCTTTCCATTCCTAACTCCTCTCTGTTCTAGGGTAGAGAAGTCTATACAGTTGGAAAAGCTGCCCTACTTTAAGTATTATGTTATTAGTTCAGGCGCTGTTGACTACTCTCTCTGGGCTTCAGTTTCCAAACATGAGAACTAGTATTATAAACGGACATAAAAAGTCTTTGTAAAAGCAAATGATACACAATGGATATTTATAATCCTGGGTTAATAGGTTACTCATAAGATTTCAGAATAAATACTGTCAAGAGTTTCACCAACTAATTTCTAACAAGAAATCTTTACCTAATTGAAAAGCCCATCTTGTGACAGATGTCAGGAAGCTCCCTAAAGTGTTTACCATTTATGTGGGAATGTCTGACATTTATTTGGTGGACAAATGTCTTTATCCACATGATTCCACATGATTCTACATGACCTGAAATCTAATCCCTGGGGTAAGTCTAAAATGAAAAATAAATTTAGGAAGAGGTTGGATGCCATAACTCTGTAGAAGCTTTGATTTCACCTATTACTGTTTGATGACTCAGAATTCCATCATTTGCATTTGTGAGGCATTTGTCTTACATTTTATTCAGTAGTCATGCCTTCTGTATGTTCCATACGAGAAGAAATAATAATTACATGTTTCAGGGGGAATGGTTTGGCAGCAAGGTGCGTGAGGTTTGAACTCAGATATCCTATGTTTTGGATTCTGGTCATGTTATTTAGTTTTAATACCTTAGAGAATTTGTTTAATTTCTGTGAACCTAATTTTCTCATCTTTAAATTAGGATAATAATCCCTATGTCATAGAATTATCGAGGCTAGGGAGGGGCATGATGCATGCAAAATATGTACCGCATCTTTGGCACATAGTGGGTACTCAAATTATTGTTATATCTAAAAGGTCGATAAGTAAGAAAAAAGTCAATGGGAATGAAAGGACAAGAATAAAATAGCAAAAGACGATAACATTAAAAAGGGAAGAATTAATTTTCTTTCCATAAATAATTTTAAAACAAGAAACAAAGAAAATATCATATCTCTATAAGAACTCAACAAAGATGAAAAACTCAGCTGTAGCCTATTCATTCACTAATTCACTTGATTATTCACATATTTTTGATACCTACCATGTACTCGGCAGTGTGGAAGTGACTGTAGCAGTAGCAAAAAAGATATATGTAGCAAAAAGATATATGAGACATGCACCGAGCCATTAAGAACTTTCTATTCCGGTAAGAGAGATGAGATATTGTTATAAATAACTATTAGCCAACATGTCCCAAAGAACCTGCCATGAAAAATCTAATCTTAGGAAACCCAGAGTTCTATGGTCAAATCAGTTTAGAAAAAAAACACAGCATATTTCTCACCCATCCTTGAAAATTCACAAATTGAAATTCTTCTGAGTACTCTGAGGATCCTGTGTAACTAGTATCTATATTATGTGTAGGAAATAAATGTTTATTACTTTACGTATCTTTCTCCCCCAACTCACCCCTATAAACAACTTGTGAGAATACTGTTGTGTGGATCAAATTTTGTAAGATATTTTTTGTAAGTAAAGGCAGAATGTAACAAACAGCACAGGAGAGAGGTCAATAATGTAAAGTGTTCTATTCACAGTGTGCAGATGGGGGAAACGTGCTTCTCTGTGTGAGAGGGAACTACAGGATTATGGAAAGTGCCATATTACAGTGAAGTTCGAAGTGTGGCTAAGAAGAGCAGAAGTAGAAACTGGCTGGAGAAATGTCTGCATTAAAAGGAGAGATGAGGTTTAGAAGGTCTGTGGGGGCCAAAATACTGATCTATTACATATGAGAAAAGAATTTTATTTGTTTTGTGTGGCTCTCCTACAGCAGCAGAAGTAGCAGCAGCAGCAAGGAGATAGATTTTTGAATAAATACGAGAGGACGCTCCAAGAAACAGAACAGAGTGTAAACAGAGTAGGTAGTAGGTGTCTTGACCCTGGAGGTGTTTCAGCAGAGGCTAGACAACGGGATAAACACACACACTGATTCTTGTGCCAAATAATTGGTGGGATGAACAGATCCCTGAGGATAGTCAACTTGAAGTCAGTCTTCACTTCCATGAGCTAAAAGTCTGTTTCTGCCAGCTCTAAAGAGCTGTTGAAGATTTTGAGCAGAAAGACTCATGACCCGGACTGTGTGTGGAAAGATTAATTTTATAGCTCTGTGCAGGGTGTTTTAGAAAAAGCCAGTAAAGTGGCAAAGAGGCCACCACAAAGAATCATGCGCAAGCACCATAATCATCCACTTTTCTACCAACAGAGATGACATTCAAATTCCTCCTCCTGCCTTCCTTTGAGAGAGAAGGCCTTCTTTATAGAAGAAGTGGGAAGTAGGGTGGACTTGAGTTCATTTGCCTGGCCTTCCATGGAATTTAATTTGAAATTTACCATGTGGTCCCGTAATAAAGAAGTGGGTATTCTTTTATAAATTCATTTTATTTACTTATTTAAAACTTTATTTATTTATTCTGAGAGAGACAGAGACAGCACAAGGAGGGGAGGGGCAAAGAGAGAGGGAGAGAGAGAATCCCAAGCAGGCTCCGTGCTGTCAGTGCAGAACCTGACATGGGTCTTAAACTCATGAAACCATGAAATCATGACCTGAGCTGAAACCAAGAGCTGGAGGCTTTACCGACTGAGCCAGCCAGGCACCCCAAGAGGTGGGTATTAGTTTATGCTTTGTAACAGATGTAACTTTTTACTCTCACAAAATATTGACATCATAAAAATTATTAATAAAGTCTATCAAGACATTGGAAGGACATTCTTCGTGTTGAGTAATATTCTGTAATAAAACCACTTATGCAAATACAGGACATTTGTGGGGAAATGAGAATGTTAGTTACATGAAGTATACCTCAATTTCTGTGAGATTTCATTTCCTTTTTTTGAAAAAAACTTGATAATCATATATTCCTTCATAATAATAGTTACTGAGTGCCTACTAAGTGTCAGACATGATGCATGATATCTACTATTTATTATTACACTCAAACATTAAGGTAATAGCAATGCTAAAGCTTTAAAATTCACATGAAGCTAAGCTAATATTTGGATGGTATTACAGGGAAGCACTCCTGACAACTGCAAAACAATTGCAGAATAGGACACAGGACACCACATTATTAATAGTTGCATAAAAGGATACACAACCAATTCTGGGCTCTTTAATAACGATAAGGCTAGGATACTGCTCAGGCCCAAAGCCTACACGGTGGGGTGAGGAGGTGGCTTCTTTTCCCTCCTCTAATGCTTCCCTAAGCTTGTACAGACATGCCTACCAAGAAGCAGTATTGCCTTTCAAATGTACCGCGAACCAACATATGTTAACAGCCAGAGTGACATTTGTTTACCAACCAGAGAGTGTTAAGGCATAGGGCAGTACACATAGTTTCTTCAGATGGTCATTAGTTTCAGAAATTTCCAGAAAAACTCTCCCAGTCCCAGCTGCTCAGAGAACAGCTTCTCTGAGCTCTTAGTCAGGGGAGGAGGGTTCTCCCATTTCCTTTCAAACCATATAAACACAAGGGCAGTCATACATATAACCTTATGGCTATTCACTTTCAAATATAGAGAATAAAATAATTATTTGTGATATTCCTTACTTGATAACCACTATTCAACACTAAGTATGTGCCAGGAATTTCTGTTGGGTGTACAACCTATAGAAATCAGGAAAACCATAGTTTCATGTCCCTGAGGAATAACTAGACAAGGAAAACTACCCTGTAGTTAAGGTTTAGGTCCCTGTAGTTAAGGTCTGTGGGGCCACCCTGTAGAAAACTACCCTGTAGTTAAGGTCTGTGGGGCCACCTAGTCAAAGATTTTCATTTTTCAGATCAAAGACCCAAGAGCAAAGAAGGCCACTTACTTATCAAAATTACATGTGATGCTAGGGATGCAAGTCAACCAGCACCTGGGCCGGTGTTCTTTGAACACTCAATGTCAGCAGAAACTAATATATCTCGCTTAATTTATCTATTACTAATTTATCTCCTTTGCCTTTCTTTTTATTTGTTTTAAAGCCACTGGCCTTTCTGCCCCACACTGACATGATTTTTCTCTACCCTCATGATTTTACTACCAAGTCCCTGATCAATCCCTTGAACCCCTTTTCTCCTTCCCACCTGAGCTCTTAAGAGTTTCTTGAGGATCTTACTTGATCGCTGTTTCTCCGCCACCTCTAGCTGATTAGGTTCCCTGTGCCAGGCTGTCATTGTTCCTGAACTGATTGCAGATAATGCTGCCTCACCTTTTTGTACAGGTAAGAAGAACATACATTAAATAATAATTAGCTACCTCACATTTGTCTCCCTTAGCTATGCAGTCTTTGGCATTTCCCAGTCCTCTGTGATTACAAGCAAATCATGTCCACATCTATTACTGCTTCCTTGGATATTGTTCCGGTATTAAAAAAGAAATCTCACTGTATACATTTCTGTTTCTGATTGAGCTCTCTGTCCTGGAACTGATGTAAATTTCTTTTTGTCCCTGGGAATGCATGCATGTTTACTCCCTACCTTTCCATGATCATCTGTTCTTTCTTTCAGTTTGGATGAGCCTATTGTTCAATACTGTTCAACAGTCAAGAATATGATAGAGATTGTGTCAGGATTTAAATTTGTCTTTTTTTCAGGATAGTTCAAAATTATATTGTTTTCCTCTTTACATTCACTTTCATTAAGTCTTACTTATCAGACTGCATATACAAACATTATTTAATTTCTTTCTTTTGGTCTTTATTCAACATATGCCTATTACTAGGAACTCTGATATTTAGAATGGACATAGAGATAAAAGACATTTTGCCGTATTGAGTCATGGGGGCAAAGCCAGGCAAGGAAATCAACAATAACTCTACAATGTGATATATAGTGTAATGGAGTTAAAGACAGAGTGTTACAGTGTAACAGGAGGGATAATAGATTTTCCAATCCTTCTTGGGGTGGGAGAACCAAAGCCTTGACAAAATAGTAGATATTTAAACTAAGTGTTGAGTGTTGAAAGAAAAGAGCAATTGACAGAAAGGGAGTGTTGTGTCATTTTGCAGCTGGGGAAACTGAAGACTAAATAAAACACTGTTATTCTCAAAAGCACAGGGTCAAGATTCTAAGAGATAGTTTATAGAGAAAACATACAACCCACTGGGAGAAAGTTGGATGCATTCTGTGAAAGTTTTTGGTATCCAAATTCCACCTGGGATTTCAGCATCTTTCAATTCCCTTCTTATCCTTTCTTATCTTTCAAGTCCCTTCTTATCTTTCAATTATTGGAAGGATACAATTTTGTAATATTTTAAGAATTTTATTTCATACAAAAAAAAAAAACTTAGAAGAGTTTTAGACAAGTTAATACAATGTTTTAGCAGGTGTGTGTTCTATAGATGAGAGGGAATCACTGAAGATATTTGAGAAAGGCACCTAGTCTACGGCCATACCACCCTGAACGCGCCCGATCTCGTCTGATCTCGGAAGCTAAGCAGGGTCGGGCCTGGTTAGTACTTGGATGAGAAAGGCACCTGTATTGACAAAAGGTGTCTTTACTGAAGCTATTCTGTCAGGGACATTAGGACACAATTTTGTATCAGGAACAATTTGGAGGAAGTGATAATAGTTTGTAGGTGAGACAAACCAAGACTAACATTATTTCAACAAGATTAAAAGTGAAAGCCTAAATCAGAGAGTCAATTTAAATAACAGACCAGGGTGGCCAATTGAATAAAAAATCATTCTGCATTACTAAATATGAGTGAATTCAGAAAATGTTGTTCTTCCTTAGTTCTCAATACTTTTCTGTTTATGAATTGGAACTTCTAGGTATGATAAGAACATGAACACAACCTTTAAAATATACCCACCTGGTGGTCTCACCTACCAAACTGAAAAACCAAATTTATAAATGGAGAAGATGTGTCCTAAAACTGTGTTAAGAATTACATTTGGGAAAGATGCTTTCCACACACAACAAATTTGAAGTATTTCCTATATTAAATGTAATGTTAATGGGGTACTATTGAAAGAAGAGACCAAGTGCTGACAGTGACAAAAACACAGGTTACCAGGCATTAAAGGAAAGGGTCCCGCTTTGGTGCATTCCTCTTCAAAATGTAAGAAATAAAGACACAAGCAGAAAAGTGTCTAGATCCTAGACAGATCCTAATACTCTAACAGGTCAGTGTGGCAATAGTTTAGCAACATTAGAGAGTAATAAATAACATTGGAAGAACTGAGGTTTCCTGTGGTGAGTGAAGGAAGTAGAGACCAGTCAATGTAGCTGAAAATAGTCACTGAACAGGTGGGCAGCAGTAGTGGGAACCTCTTGGCATTGCCAAAATGTGTACCTGGCATAGATTGAGCCCAAATCCAAAGTTGGATATAAATATTTGTCTTCAAGTGCAGGTTTTAAATCAAAGACAGAGAAGAAACTATCGTGAAAGTGTTATTTCTGGCATTACCAAGGACCTGGCTTTCTCGTTACTTCCCTTAGGCTACTGAATCACTGAATTGCTTATTTCAATTTGTCAACCGGCCTAACCTATTTGAGATGTGAGAAGAGTGATTTTTATAGCAACCAAATGGAAAGGGACGACATTCCAGGAGAATTTAAGCCACCTTATTTGCTCAGGAAGCATTGATCCAATTAAAAATCATTTGAGAAAGTGAGACAGAGTGGGAGAGCAAAAGGAAAATGAAAGCAGCTTATGGGGGGGGGGGGAAGAATCTGGATTCAAAGAGCACAATATTGACTCTAACAATGCAGAAGAATACACATCTACTTTTTTAAATCTCTGAAAAAATGAAGTACTGTTAAGAACTATCTCCTATATGTATTCAGTATAATTGAAAAATTTGGAGTGTAGAAGAAATAAAGATGAGATAGCATGATGGTCAAGACTCTGGTTGCAATTTACTGTAACCCATCACAAAACAGCTTAAACTAAATAGAAAATTCATTGGCTAGCCTTACTTTTAAGTCCAGAAAAGACTAACTGCAGTCACAGCTGGGTCTAGATGCTCAAATAATGCCTTAAGGATATAGGGCTTCTCATCTTCTCTGGGCTTTGTCTTGCAGTCTTAATTCTTAAGCAGATTCTCCTCAAATGATGCTCCTCAGCAACCACAGTTAAAAGCTATTTCCCAGGGCGCCTGGGTGGCTCAGTCAGTTGAGCGTCCGACCTCGGCTCAGGTCATGATCTCATGGTTCGTGAGTTCCAGCCCCGCATTGGACTCTGTGCTGACAGCTCAGAGACTGGAGCCTGCTTTGGGTTCTGTATCTCCCTCTCTCTCTCTCTGCCCCTCTCCCACTCGCTCTCTCTCTCTCAAAAATAAATAAAAACATTAAAAAAAATTAAAGCTATTTCCCTAATGGGACCAGTAAAAACAGTCCTTTACTAAGATCCTATATTTTCACTCAGGACACATACTCACAATACACAGAGAATAGTCAAATCTCTATCACACACAGCTTTGGGTATGGGAACAGGATGTACCCATCTATAACCCAGGAAATTACAGTGAGGCCATGGTCATTCTGCAGCAGAAGATCAAGATACTGTTATTAGAAGAAGGTCAAAAGCATACCAGACAGAAAACAGTAAGTTTTCCACTACATTCCATGCTTTGGTAACACAAAGATTGCAGACCCATGTTTCCCTAAGACACATTAAAAAATAACACATCTAACATGATATCATTACTTCACATATTACTAAAAGTCTACTCACCTTATCTGTTCAAAGAGACGATATCAATTTCTGTGCTCCAAGACCTTTAAGTGATGTGCATCGTTCATTTTCCTTTGTCTAGACCAGATGGGAAATGAGAGCAACCATGATTAAAAAGGAAAAAAAAAACTTATTTCAAAAAAGGGTAAAGAGTTTAAGACTTTAACAATCTCTAACACACACCATATCCTTAGAGAGCTATAACAAGGATTCCCTGTTCCGGTGGTAAAGCAGAGTCCATTGTGATAATCTTAGTAGGCCCCCAGTGAGGGTATCTAATGTCTATTATTCTCCACAGTTACATCTGAGATGGGCCAATGGGGAGAATTACCCTTAAATAGATTGAAATATTTCTATCACAACGCTTCTTGTTGGTGTCAGTTTGGCACCTTGGGGACTGAGAAATCAATAGTCTCTTTGAGCCAAGTTTGGACTTCTCTCAAAATGCAATTATCTCGAATGCCAGAGATTTTGTAGTGATGATTAAGACTGCCATCTGGCTTCTATTATCATGGAAATGTCTCAATCCCGTTGCCATCAATGAACCCATTTCTGTAATTGCATCTCCTGACATCAGCCCTGGTTTACAGAGGACCACCATCACTGTACTTCTCAGTGATGCTGGTACCCTAGCAGTGCAGTCTGGCCACCTTAGAAAATGGAGTGGGTTTTCTGGCTACATGGAGTGTTGTCACTCTAGCATGTCACTTCTCTGAGCCTCTTAATCTCCTCCTCCATCTTTGATGACAGAGGTCCTGGAATTACCCTTCCCTGAAAGTAGATTTTCAATAAGTTGCTAGCACTTTAGGCGTAGAGGCACTTTTGTCACCAACTCTCAGGGTCCCTATCTGGATGTTAAATGTATACCATAATATAATGTTACCATGTCAACAGTCTCTCGTTTAACCAACTTTTGTTCTCCCTCTCATTCCTCGCTTGCTGGACCCAGTCCCATGCACTCTCTCTTGGCTCTCCTAAGTACTTATTAACTAGTTCCTGCAGCTCATTCAGGAGGCACTTTCCTATTTCCCTTTAGCAGGTATAGAATGTCTCCAACTGGGTCTTGTTAGTATCTAATCTATCAGTCTGGAGGCCAGGAGGGAAGGCGGGTTTTATCTTAAGGGGTGCATGCACTCCATCTTCAGGCAAGAGTGAGGGTCTAGTCTTTGGCAGGGACAAATGAGACACTGCAGAAGTCTCCTGGGGGTTCAGGTGAATCTCATGGTTCTTTAGAGCATCAACCCAGAGGTTTTTCCACCCATTTGAATCTCAGGGTTTCACTCCTATCCAGCCATAGCCCTATGGCATATCAGACTTGCCGGAGTGAATAATTCAGTCTTCTCTAACATTCTCTTGCCCTTATAATTCAGCTCAAGGTCTTAGTTTTTTCTGGCCCATGATTTCAAATTATGAGGTTCTTTATGTTCTGCCTAGAAGTCCTTCTGACTTTCACATCTAGCCTTAGATCTGTGATTAAGCACCCTCAGCCTTTCATTGTCTTTCTCCACTGTATCTACACTGTGCTGCAACAGACTACTTCCTTGGAACCCTCTAATCATTTGGGAAATTATGACAATTTTTACTAGCCGTGGGCTACTTGTAGTGGACTTACCACTAGTGATAGAGTTTTTCTTGTCAACTGGACAGCTGTAGAATCCTATTTTAGGGCTCTTTTCTCAGACTAGTCCTAGCAGCAATTGTTAGCACCCAGGTTTCCTTTTATATAGTTTAGTACATAACAAAATACCAAAAAAGTACATGAATGCGTGGCTTCAGTCATCAGTTCAGCAGATATCATGCAACTTCTACTATAATCCAGCAACACAGATGTTGGCAATATACAGATTTATAAATCCATCCTTCTTGCTATTGTGGGTCCCCATTTTAATGTCAGAGAGACCATGTGAAAAGGTAATGACAGCACAATGTGACAAGGAGGAACCATATAATTTACCTGAAGTAAGGAGGTTACACTTGTTGCAAGCATGTGTATGGCACTCATTAGTCATTGTTGAGCTGGAGAGTGAAGAATAGATATCTTCTAGGCCTATCTGGAAGATAAGATATTGCAGAGTCAGGAACCAACATGCACAAAACATAGTTACATGAAATATCCTGGTTTTAATTAATGAAACATAATTAAGCAACTCTAATCTGAGAACACTTAGTGGCCATGTAAATAAAGAGAAGTGTATTAGTTAGAATTCATTCTTTTTGTTTTATTTTTTTAATTGAGGTAAAATTCACATTATATCAAATTAACCATTTAAAATAGCTAACTTTAAAGTAAATTAAAATTAATTTTAAAGTTTTTCATTAAAGTTAATTTTAAAGTGAACGAATCTGTGGAATTTAATCCATTCACCATGTTACTCAACAATCACCTCTGTCTAGTTCTAAAACATTTCCATCTCTCCATACTAAAGCTCCATATTCATTAAACATTTAATCTCCATTCTCCCCTCTCCCCAACCCTGGAAATCACCAATCTGCTTTTGTTTTCTATGTTTACCTATTCTGGATATTCATATGAATGAATTTATATATGCGAACTTTTGTGTCTAGCTTCTTTCACTTAAAGTACTATTTTGGAGCTTAATATACATGGTAGCATGTAAGAGTACTTCATTCCTTTTGTGGTTGGATAATATTCCATTGTATGTAATACCACATTTTATTTATCAATGTGTACAATGTGTACAAATATTTGTTTGAATCTGCTTTCGATTCTTTGGGTATATTCCTGGAGGGAGAATTGTTGGGTCATGAGGTAATTCTCTTTTACTTTTTGAGGAAATGCCAAATTCCACATGGCTGAAAAAATGGTATTTCTACCATTTTAGCAATCAGATTTATTCTATTTCAGAGGTCAAGAAACTACCGTCTGCAGTTTCATGTAAATCAAGTTTTATTGGTATGTAGCCATTCCCATTCATTTACATATTCTCTATAGGGATTTAGGCATTCACAGCAGAACTGAAGAGATACAGAGGCAGTATAACCTGCAAAACCAGAAACATCTGGGCTTTTATGGAAAAAAAATTGATGAACACTTAATTTATTGGCCTGTCATCTTTTGCTTGGGCTTCCTACTCATAATCGCACATGGCTATTTTAGCTCTAGTCCTGAATCCAGCCATCAGGAAGGAGAAAGAACAGAGAAAGGGATTGCCAGTCTCTGAAAACAGCTTCCCTGAGGAATCTAACTTACATTTAATAATCATAAATTAGTCCCTAGTCCCTGATTAACTAAGAAGGAGGCTGGGAAATGCCGTCTAGGGAACTAGGGAACTTAGCTAGGGAACTACCTAAAATTTGAGTTCACTTGAGAAGGAAAAAGAGGGGAAAGAAGTATTTTAAATGACTATCCAGCTCTGGCACACAGCCAGCATTCACTGGCACTGGTACATACTCTAGAAGTATCTACAGTCCCACTGAGAATTACAGAATCCAGATAAGCAGGCAAGAAGGGAGAAAGTTCTTCAGGACCAAGTAAAGAATCTAAGGATCAATTAGGGTTCTTCTTACCCATCCCAATTACCTTATGACAATTAGAAATAGGTAGGTAAGTAATAAATCTCTATCTTCCTTGATAAACTGAGTGATTTCTAAGTTCACTAGGTCTCATTTTCTGGTTAATTTAAAAGTCTGATTAAAGTTTTACCTCTCATAATTGAGATCAATGTAGCATCATCTCTAGTTCTAATTGGATTTTCAAGGTTTTTGCATTTGGAAAGGGATTGAAATTCAGAGAAGTTGTCAATGGCACAATTTGCAGGATTGGGATAACCCATCACTATTATTTTTCTGAAAGAAGAAGACGTTAAATATTGTTTCTATATCAGCTTAGGGAGAAATACCTATAGAAAAAATAAGAATGAGAAAAAATGAACACAATGCAGTATTAACTCACCATATGTTTTAATGTGAGCAGACTCAGGAGTGTCAGGAGAATGCATTTATACTTGCAGAAGTTAGTAAATAAATTGATATTTATTAAGATATAAATTGATAAAGATATTTTAATTTGCTTAAGAATAGAAACATCAACAAGAGGTGTTTGTGGTGTGAATTTTCACAAGTCCAGATATTAAAAGAGTAATTTAATAAAGTATGCAATGTTATGAATTCATAACATGTACACAGTCCCATCACTATGTTAGAAAGAAGAGAAAAGAGTGTTATATTTCAAGGAAATGTAGTATTCAGGGGCTTATTGATTTTTTCCTATCAGGGTCATTCTATTTCTAAATTGTGCTCATTTCTGCATAGAACAAATGGGAACTTTTTATGAGAATTGCAAAAGTCCAATGTTTTATTTTCCTTGCTTTTTAGTTTTTAATTTGCATAATGTAAATACTCTGCTTGGTATATAGTTCTATAAAGTTTGGCAACTGCTTAGACTTATGCAATTACTAACCCACAATCAAGATGATGCAGAACTGTTCCGTCACCCTCCAAAAGTTATCTTGTGATGCTCCTCTGTAGTCAATCTCTCTCTCCACAGTATGCCGTCTTTGGAGTTGTCTTACATCATTTAGTATACTGCATTTAAGATTCACCCACGTTGATGTGTGTATCAGTAGTGGCTTCCTTCTCCTGCTGAGTAGTGTTTCTTCATATGGACATATCATTTATCTATTACCAACTCAAGGGCATTTAGGTTGGATTTAATTTTACCAATTATGTATAAAGCTGCCATAAAACCTCACATATATGTTTCTTTTTTTTTTTAAATTTTTTTAACGTTTATTTATTTTTGAGACAGAGAGAGACAGAGCACGAACGGGGGAGGGGCAGAGAGAGGGAGACAGAGAATCTGAAACAGGCTCCAGGCTCCAAGCTATCAGCACAGAGCCCGACGCGGGGCTCGAACTCACGGACCGTGAGATCATGACCTGAGCCGAAGTTGGACGCTTAACCGACTGAGCCACCCAGGCGCCCCTCACATATATGTTTCTGTGTGAACATCAGTTTTCATGTATTTTGGGTCAACAGCTAGAATTCACAGCTGAATCATATGGTAAATGTATTTTTAATTTTATAGGAAACTGCAAACAGCCATAGTGGCTGTGCCATTTTGCCTTCTCACCAACAATGTATGAAAGTTCCAACTGCTCCACCAACTCTCCAGTTTTTGTTACTATCAAGTTTTTTTTCCCTTTGCTTTCCTTTTCTCTTTTTTTTCCCCTTCTCTTTCTGTGTCTCTTTGCCATTCTGACAGGCATGCAAAGTGATGCAAATCATTACTGTGATTTCAATTAGCATTTTCCTAATAATCGGTGATAATGAGCACTTTTTCAGGTGCTTAATTGTTATCCATATATTTTGGGGGGTAAAATGCCTATATCTTTTGCCTATATCTACAAAATGGATTTTATAGCTATGAACAGTTTTTGATGTGCAGAAAAATTGAGAATGTAGTATCGAGAGCTCCTTTATGCTTCTCACCCAGTTTACCCTATTATTTAGTACATTTGTTACATTTAGTGAGCCAATATTTATGTATTATTTTTTAATTTCTACTTAATTAATTTTTAAAATTTACATCCAACTTTCAGTGCAACAATGATTTCAGGAGTAGATTCCTTAATGCCCCTTGCCCACTTAGCCCATCCCCCCTCCCACAACCCTTCCAGTAATCTTCTGTTTGTTCTCCATATTTAAGAGTCTCTTATGTTTTATCCACCTCCCTGTTTTTATATTATTTTTGCTTCTCTTTCCTTATGTTCATCTGTTTTGTATCTTAAAGTCATCATATGAGTGACTCATATCATATGACTCATATGATATTTGTCTTTCTCTGACTAATTTTGCTTAGCATAATACCCTCTAGTTCTATCCACATAGTTGCAAATGCCAAGATTTCATTCTTTTTGATTGCTGAGTAATACTCTATTGTATATACATACCACATCTCCTTTATTCAGTCATCCATCGATGGACATTTGGGCTCTTGCCATACTTTGGCTATTGTTGATAGTGCTGCTATAAACATTGGGGTGCATATAACCTTTCGAAACAGCACTCCTGTATCCCTTGGATAAATACCTAGTGGTGCAGTTGCTGGGTTGTAGGGTAGTTCTGTTTCCAATTTTTTGGGGAGCCTCCATATTGTTTTCCAGAGTGGCTGCACCAGTTTGCATTCCTGCTAGCAGTGCAAAAGAGATCCTCTTTTTCCACATCCTTGCCAACATCTGTTGTTGCCTGCATTGTTAACGTTAGCTATTCTGACAGGTGTGAGGTGGTATCTCATTGTGGTTTTGATGTGTATTTCCCTGATGATGAGTGATGTTGAACATTTTTTCATATGTCGGTTGGCCATCTGGATGTCTTCTTTGGAGAAGTGTCTATTCATGTCTTTTGCCCGTTTCTTCACTGGACTTTGTTTTTTGGGTGTTGAGTTTGAGAAGTTCTTTATAGATTTTAGATACTAATCCTTTATCTGATATGTCGTTTGCAAATATCTTCTCCCATTCTGTCGGCTGCCTTTTAGTTTTGCTGATTGTTTCCTTCACTGTGCAGAAGCTTTTTATTTTGATGAGGTCCCAATAGTTCATTTTTGCTTTTGTTTCTCTTGCCTCCGGTGACATGTTGAGTAAGAAGTTGCTGCGGCCAAGGTCAAAGAGGTTTATGTATTATTATTAACTAGAGTCCATATTTTAAAATTCCTTTAGTTTTTATCTAGTATCATTTTTCTGTTACAACATCCCATCTAGGATAACACATTACATTTCATTGTCATGTCTTCTTAGGTCCAACTCACAAAAAAACAGAGTTCACAGTCAATTCTCTCATTCAGGTAATAGGCTTAGTTAATAGCAAAAAGAAGACTTCTCACGTGCTAAGAAAAACTCATCACTTTAGTCTTTCATTCATGTGTATAAATAGGCATCACATGTTTTGGACATTTCATTGTTAAACTGGCAGAATAAATCCCTTTTAGTCACTTCTGACCTTGACAATCACATAAAATCAAGGCTAACGCACAACAGAAACACATGCTTCACGTTGGATGAGACTAGGAGATATCCCTAAACCAGAATTACAATATATTGAGAACAAATGGCAAGAGAAAGTGGAACCCAACATAGCAACTGAAAGAGATGAAAACAAAACCAAGCTCCTCCAAGGGGAATAGGGATACGTACTCCAATTCAAACTACACACCTGCAAAGCTTCAGACCTATCTGGTTCTACAAATGGTATAGTGAAGGGTAAGAGTTGATAAGAGTAATTTAAATTCCCTAGCTCCTTACTTCTGTTCCCACATCTCATGCCATAAGACTATGTTTTGCAACCGCATAGATATTTAAGTTCCCCAAAAGGCAGGACATGTGTGACTTAAGAAGAGGGAAAGGCAGTCATAATAGGACAGAATAAAGTTATAGAGGAGAAAGGAGGATTTATTTCTACCTCTGGTGATGGCAGATTAGTTTGGTGTGATTCAATCTTCAAGCACAAAATAAATAGGAAAAAAATGGAATTTGATCAAAGGAATTAAGAAGCTACCAATGTACTGAGAACTTATGAGGCGTAAGATCCCCCTTAAAAAGTATAGACAAATGAATCTGCTACTCCATGCTGCTCTTCCTTTTGAATATTTGTTGGTACACAAGTTGTGACTAAGAGGCTGAGGCTGAGCAGACTTGTGGGCTAAAGGGACACAATTTACAGTTCAGGATCCACCTAGAAGTATTTTTTGTAAACTTTCCAGACCCTAGTTAGAAGCCTTTGAAGAATGACAATGAAGGTATCGGCAAACTGGAGCTTGAGAAGCCCTAACAGAAACTAAACCCCTTGGTAAAATCAGCTTAGTTCATGAGATGTAGTGAGGCACTGTGTCCCTATGTTAATAGCCTGACAGAAGCAGACGTCAGTCCCTTCCATAGCAAGGAAACACCACTGAGCACTTCAAACCAATTACGTGATTTATATCAAATCAAATCCATTATCAAAGATTAATACACAATTATATTCTCATTGAGTACTTCTCTGACAACACTAGTCTTTTTAAAGTTTATTTATTTTGAGAGAGAGAGAGAGAGAGAGAACGAGTTGGGGAGGGGCAAAGAGAGGGGGACAGAGTTTCTGAAGCAGGCTCTGTGCTAACAGCAGAGAGCCCGATGTGGGGCTCAAACTCCCGAACTGCGAGATCATGACCTGAGCCGAAGTTGGACACTTAACTGACTGAGCCACCCAGCACCCATCTCTGACAATACTATCTAAAGTTTGGTCTTCATGTCTCCCAAATATCTAGAACAGTGCCTGGCCTAGGATTTACACTCCACAAATATTTGTTAAATGAAACAATAAACATGTACATTCATTTATACAATATTCTCATGGTGACAGGCCTGAGAGAAATATACCAGTAGTTTCATAGTAGTTACATCTTGGTCATCAGAGATTCTATTTTCTTCCCTCATATTTTTTTTATTTTTGACATTTTTCTACCATTACCATGTATTATCTGAAAACATCTGTAAAAATGTTATTTTATTAAAAGTCATCAAATATAAAATATCAAGTTCCTTCCCTTTTACAGATTCAAAGTTTAAGCTCAGCAATGACTTGTAAAAAAGAAAGCATGATCTTTTAACACAATCATGCTATGTATAATCACGTTATCTCCTGTGTTCTCCATTTTGACACCCCTGTAGTTGGCCAGGTTATGATGGATGACTTCAGCCATGGAACACAGCAAAGTTAGTCAGACTGTATAAAATGACTCCCTCCAGCCTGTTTCCACAGTCCAGAATCCCACCATTACACAGTATTCACTAAGGTGTAAATAACAGAGAGTATTAAGACTCTAACAGACTCTGATCTTGAGACTATCTAGGATACATGTTGCCAATTATTTTACCATCAAATGCTTATTTGTTTTTCTTTCTGTAAGGATTGGGCATTTTGAAATATTTAGTTTACGAAATAGAGCCTGCAGTTAGTAATCAATGACTAATCATATTGAAAATGTCTTAGCAATAGGAGCTGGCTAGTATAACTTCATTGAGTAGCTATAATTATGGCATAAGACAAAACAACATGATGCTTTAGTGACTTGTGTAGCTAAACCAAATTTCTGTGAATCTTCCTGAAATATTAGATACACCTTCCAAACTAATACTGTCATGAGCACATTCACATGTGGGCATTGTCAATGGGAAATTAGATAAAAGTCAGAATTTCTCAGTTTGTTTTATAGAGTAGTGGCAGTTAGTTTTCTAAAACCATAACCCCTTTTACCTTAACTCTCTCACCCCACCAAAGAATCCACCAGGCATTTGTGGCATTTGAACCGTCACTAACATGAAAGATAGGGGCCCAAACAAAACTGATATTGAGAAAGTTTGAAAAAATAGAAATATATGGGAGACAGAAGAAAATATTAATATATACTTTAATATACTGAGGTATAAAAATATATTTCATAGATGAAAAAGAGTAGGATGCTTTTTAAATTTTTTTTTTTAACGTTTTTTTATTTATTTTTGGGACAGAGAGAGACAGAGCATGAACGGGGGAGAGGCAGAGAGAGAGGGAGACACAGAATCGGAAACAGGCTCCAGGCTCTGAGCCATCAGCCCAGAGCCCGACGCGGGGCTCGAACTCACGGACCGCGAGATCGTGACCTGGCTGAAGTCGGACGCTTAACCGACTGCGCCACCCAGGCGCCCCTAGGATGCTTTTTAAAAAGGGAACATTTATATAAAAAGAATAAGCTATTGAGAAGAATAAAAAAGAGAAATGACATAAAAAAGTAAAATAGGAAGGTAAGGAAAAGCTGGTGAAATATTTCAGGAGGCAATGCCAAAAGATGAAGAGATGAATATTATGTGAAGAAAAAAAATGTTTTAATTAGGCAAATCAAATTAAGAGGTCCAACATACTATAAATAAGCATTCAGGTAAAAGCAGAGAAAACAAAGGAGAAGAGTGATGAACCATGATCACAGAAAATTTCCCAGAATTGAAGAACTATAGTTCTAATCCAAAAGGGTCCACAAAGTGCTTATCCCAATGAGTGCAAAAGCCCTACCGCAATAAACCCTTGTTTAGAACATCAAGGTTTCAGAGAGGGGCAAAAGAGTTGTTACATATAAAGAAGAGAAAGTAAGAATATCAGTGAGCTTTGTAGAAGTAACAGTGAAATGAAAATATAAGAAACTCCTTCAAAAGTTTGAGAAGGTATTTTCAAACTAGAATTTTATACCCAAATCATCTCTCCAGGGAGAGAACAGAATAGACATTCAGTCTCACAAAAGCTTCAAAACTATTAACTCCCTGAATCTAGCTACTTTAGGATGGCTTCTAAAACATTAGGGATAAATTAACACGGAGGAAGCCATGACACTGGCCTTCAACAAGGACGTAAGGAGGGATAATTTCCAGGAGGATCATAAGGGGAAGTCCTGGAGTGATGGGGAGGCAGTGGAACGATAGCACAAACCAGGAGAGTGTCTCAAGGATAGCAATTTTTTGACTAAAGAAATGTATTACTAGGATCGACAGAAAGAAACAGAAAAAAAAAGGAAGCCGTGATGGGGCCTGTGACACTGACCTTCAACAAGGAGGTAAGGAGGCCTTCAAAAAAAAAGGAATAAGGTAAGGCCTTAAAAAAAAAAAAGGAATAAAACAACAAAAATAAATTAACTCCACTGTCAAGAAGAGACTCTTATACCCCAATTATATACCTGGCCCAGATCATTTCATACATCAGTTTTTATAAACCTTTAAAAGCATACATTCCTTTCCAATACAAGTGGTTCCAGACTAGAAAGGATAGGAAATTTGTCTAAATTATTGTGTGAGGGTAGATAACCTTAATACCTGCACAAGGAAAACCTAAGAAAAGTATAATCAAATAAAATGTATCAATATTTAGATAACAAATTCCTAAAATAAATTATTTACAAACTCAATTTGCACTGTATTTTATTAAAAATAGGTGGAATGGTGGAATGAATTGGGTCTGTCTCAGAATCTACCAATGCAATCCATTCTGTTAACATAGTGAAGAATAAAAGCCTAATAAATCCCACAATATAATTAAACTGTATTAACAAAGCAATGGATTAAAAACCTAATTTTATGGGGGAAAACAGTATTCAGTAAGATTCAAAACTCATTTTCTAAAATATAATTTATTATTTTTGCATAGTAATGTATAAAACTTAATTTGGTGGAGGAAGAAATAATATTCAGTAGGATTCATACTCACTCATAATTAAAAAGAAAAATTTTTATTAAACTATGAATAGAAGAAAACTTCTGTAACAAAAGTATCTACTGATCATCCCCTTATAAAAAATCATGCCTAATGATAAGATATTAGGTCTTGTGTACATTTTAAAACAAGAAAAAAAAAAACAGAAATGATGTCACCACTATTATGCAACTTGAGATTCTATTATTAAATAGAAAAAAGACTTAAATGTATAATAATTGCAAAAATATAAAATATTGTAACTTGTAAATTAAATACTAGGATTGTTTGCATAGAAAGTATGAGATTATACACAATTATAACTAAAAAGAGAGTACAGAAATATAGCTAGAAAAATTCAACAATTATAATGTCAATTTTCAAATAGAAATTTAATATATATAATATTTATATAAGTTATAAACTACAGTTGCTTAGGATGTAATAAAAATGTATATGCAATAAGCTTATGAAGAAATTTCAATATAGTAGTGAAGGACATGGAAGAATAACTAATGAGACACACATACTTGGATACAAAGTCTCAAAACTATAAAAATGTCACTTTCTCACAATTGAGTACAAACACTCAATGCCATTTTAATCAAAGCCCAACAAAAATTTCCATGGAACTTAATAATTTAACTCTAAAAGTGATATGGAAAAATTAAAGACCAATCCAAAAATGGGCAAGGATTTAGGAAAATGGAAACTCCAGAAACTGATACCAGTTTACAGTGGACAATCCATTTGGAGAAAATTTCTGTAGTATCAAGTCAATTTGCAGCTAAACAGAAATGTCATGTCAGAATACCACCCAGAGAACCTTTTTAAATGCACAAGGAGACCATGATATAATTGTAGAATTATTTGCAATCACAAACAGCCTGATCAATATAAATGTTTACCAGCAGGAGGACCTATTGTGTATTATGCTATATTCATAGGGTATAAAACCACAGAGCAGCTCAACTAAATAATAAATAGCAAATATGTTGGAATAAATAGGAAAGATCCAGAATGATATATAGGGCATGATAGATTTAATGTAGATTTAATGTCAGGCAAAACAACAATAAATATTATTTATGATATATGCAAATATAAAATACTATGAAAACACTTACTGCAAAGATACATAGCACTTTTATAATAGTGGTTACTTCTAGGGTGGAAGAGTATTTGGATCTGAAGAAAATATAAAAGTGTCTTAAAAGGGGAGCCTAGGTGGCTCAGTTGGTTAAGGGTCTGACTCTTGATTTCAGCTCGGGTCATGATACATGGAATCGAGCTCAGTGTCAGGCTCTGTGCTTGGAATTTTCTCTCTGCCCCTACCCTGCTCACACGTGCTCTCTCCCTAAATAATAAAATAAAATTTATTTATTTATTTTGAGAGAGAGAGAGAGAGCGAGAATGTGCAAGCAGGGAAGGGGCATAGAAAGAGGGAGAGAAAGAATCCCCAGCAGTGCTCCGTGATGTCAGAGCCCACAGAGCCCAATGTGGGACTCAAACTCATGAATCGTGAGATCATGACCCGAGCGAAAACCAATAGTCCAATGCTTAACTGACAGAGCCACCCAGGTGCCCCTAAATAAATAAACTTAAAAAAAAATAAAAGTGTCTTAAAAATATCTGCCATGTTTGATTTAAAAACATTTTTGAAGGAATTTGCTACATATGAGAAATCAGTATATGGTATATATTGTAATGGTCTTTATCATTTTCTGACTATGTGATAGTTTTCATCAAAATTAATATATACGTAAATTATTAATTTTCCAGTTTTGGTTTAAAACTAAAAGTCAATGTTGTTTTGGTTGCATTACAATCCTTTTTGTGCATTAGGCTTTAAAGAAAAAGTAGCTAAAGATTACCAGATGGTGAAGAGTTGAACATTAGACCTATAACTATAATAATCAAAGAAAGGACTTTAAAATCATTTTATAGATGTGTGCTCTTTACAACACAAGGAAAATAACAGATAAAAGTTTCGTCAGCTCATGCTCCTCATAGATTCTTCATCTGTAATTTTGGATGTGTCCCTCAACATTCCAAATAAGAGAAAAGTGGGCTAGTTGTAAAAGAAACATTATAGAGTTTGCTATGCTCATCTTTCATTCCAGACAGATGCTTGTCATTCCTTAGAAAATGTATTGCACTCAGTTTAAACTGCATGGTGATTTAAACAGGCTTGGCATCTCTAAAGGGCCACCGGACAGTTGGCTTCAGGTTTTGAGAACAAAGTTGGATTTGCTGGAGGTGATCGTTGGGTAGTTGTCATCAGGAGTATGCCTTCGACTTTCTTACCTTTCTTACCTTTGACATAATTCTGTGTAGACTAAGAATTTTCTGATTGGAATAGAACATCTGCTATTTAGTTTGAAAAGCCTCCAGGAAACTATAACTTCACACGGGGTATTTTTAATGCACATTATACTTAAATAGAAGTCTCTGGACAGTTTACCATTGAGGAGATGAATTTATTGATAGGCTGGTGAGGGCTCTCACCTGAGGACATGGTGCTTCAGTACTGCCTGCAGACTTCTCAGGCTCAGTAACTCCAGTCATCCTTCCCTCTGGCCTCTTGTGATCTTTTTTTTAAATGAATGAGGCTCTCTCTACTTAGGTTCTACAATTCAGTGTTTTTTTCTTTTGATCAAGGGTGTTGGAACCAAAATGAATTTCATTATAGTACTTTCTGCAACAATAATTGAAAAAAAGCATTATCATTCTTTCTATATTTTTAGTGTAAACAAAGCAAAATATTTTGAGGTCACTGAAATGAATAGTGGAGATGAGTATTGGTTAATACAGGTGCTGAAAGTTGCCTTGCCACAGGACTGAAAGACACAGCAGAATTTAATATCTTTGGCTTTTTTGTGTGTGTATGTGACATGCACATGACAATAAATAAATTCCAGAGGGGGAAAAATAAGTAGGCATGTATTTAAAAATAGGAATGAAGGTTGGTTATTTTGATCATTTAAATATTTAATCAAGCAAATATTTTATAAAATTATTTGAGCTAATATTGGATGATTCTGTAAATTATTCAGAAAGTAAAAATGATGTTTACCACCCAAATGTGTATATCGCATAACAATATATAAAAGGCTTCCTCACCTTCTATGGAATGTAATGAAAAGATCATCATCTTCAAAGCTGGAGAAACTGTGTATCTTGGTGACTTACCAGTTACTACTCAGATGCTGAGTCCCAAGACTGATGAATATGTTTTATCACTTACTAATTGGGGATATTTCTGTTGGTTGTAAGGATTAAATTGTCTACTACTATCTGTTCCCATAACATAATATAGCGTCTACGGTTGTTAACTGTTTTGTTCGTCTACACATTTCCATTGTATCTATAATATTGCCAGACACATAGTGGGGGACTCAGGAGTATTAATTAAACAAAGGCATTCATATATACATACATTTATGAGTGCATGAATGAATGAAAAAGAGATTGCCTGGCACAAAAGTGGTTAATAACTATTTGTTCTATCTTCTTTTACTCCTTCTACCAGCAGAACAGTTGTGATGACTAAACAAATCCACATATATGTTTAGATCATAGTAGCTGCTAAGAAAAAATAAATTGTGTCAGCTTCTCCTCCATATCTCTGCATATTTCTAGATATATGAATGCATATATATTTCTAAATTATTCTACTGAAAAAATTTAAGTACTTAACATAGCAAGGAAAGATGTGTATTAGGTTAACTATAGGTTGAGTAAATATATGGCTATTTTTCAAATTATGTAAAATAAAGCAATTCATGATGCCTTCCATTTCCTTTGAGTTCAATAGCATGCCTACAAGTATGTGAAATAATTCAGCAGTCAATTCTGAAATGTCTCAAAGCTCTCTTTGTTGTTTTAGGTATGTTTTCCGGCCCTAACCTCCTGATGGACTGTAGTAAGTTCCATGAAAAAGGGCCTAAACTCCTATGCCATAGTGTGTAGGTAAATACATTTTAAGAAATTGTATCAATTAGGATGCTATGACACCAATATTCCCTAATATGTCTTCTCTCACTCTTTATTAAACGTACATGGAAAAATAAAAACACCCCAAACATGAAGGAACACAGTGGGCTTAAAGTGTGGGCTCTCAAGCCAGATGGCTGAATGTGAGTACCTTCTCCACCATATGGACAAAGGTTGTCCAGTGTATAAAGTGAGATTAATAACTATCTTTTAAAATTGTTCTGGGGATTCAGTCTTTTACTACACTGAAAGTACTTAGAACAGTTCCTGGCCATGGCAAGAGAACAATAATGTCAGCTGTTTCTGTTATTATCATTATAAAAAGATTGGGAGAAATAAACATAAAATCCAGCAATTTATGAAAAGCACATCTAAAACCAAAATATGCCAAAAACTTGGAAATAAAGAGAAGTATGATTAATCATACAAATAATGGCACAATAAAGTAGGAGGGAAACTATCAATATTACAAAAAAGAAAATAGAAGTTAAAAAATTTAATGGAACAAAGAGAGACGTTTATGACATAAAAGATTAATCCATAGGAAAGATATAGTCCTTTTTTCAACCTTTAAGAACTTAATAAATTCAAAGAAAATAGACATCTATAATCACAGTTGCAGACTCTAATATTATATAATATTATATAATTATATAATACACATATAATTATATAATATACATTATAATATATATATATATCAGTAAGAAAGTAAAATCAAGATGAATAATACAATTATCAGGCTTCCTATATAGACAACTAGGTATAGATATAAAACTTGTGTGTATTGGGCTGTGGTCAGACTTATTCTGAAACCTCAAATATTCCTGATGGACCAACAGATTTCAAAATCAAGTTAGGGTCAGCGACTCAGAAAGATGCAATAAACTCCAACCTCCTCTTGGGGTCAAAGGGCTTCACTTCTTGTTCTCATGCCTAAGCCCCTCTCCTAGTGGAGATGTAGAGATAAAGCCTCCATGCAAGTACTAAGCTCTGTGGGTGGTGCAGGTGAGAGACCCTGCCTGTCCACTCAGCTGCTCTCAGGGCTGGCCCCTTTCAGTGTTGTTTGTATACCTGCATAACAATTTTTTATCACTTATACTTAGAAATCATGTAACTGATCAAGTTGTTTCACACGAGTAAATGTCAGAGATTGCAGCAAAACTCACATGTAACATAAAACGAAGGAAACTTTTTCTTTTTTTTATCTTAAGGGCAGGATTTCGTGAGGAAGTCTGGCATTCCCAAGGGTCACACTGCCTAGCAATCTACCAAAGACTTTTATCACTTTAGATTATATGCTGTGAGATAATGGAATACAAAAGATAACCAAGGTAAAACTGCAAAGTTAAAGTGAACTATTTGGTTGATATAACACACATATATTATTAAAGATCCCTTTTATGAAATAAGTGAGCCATGAGTTTGTTAAGGAGCGCTTAACATTTTTGGAGGAGGCACATTAAAGCTACGGCCATTCATTGCTAAAGGCCAATGGTGATTAACATCTTTAAAATGATGCTCTACATTTTTCAATCATTTGATGTGTTAAAAATGTAATAATATAACAAAGCTGGAGGCCACAACTGTTTCTTCAATTGATTTAATGTTGTGCCTTATATTAAAAAATAATTTAAATGAAAATCAGTTGTTATTTTGACAGAAAGATATTAAAAAATGCTTGATTCAGATAGTTATGAAGCGCGGTCAAAATATTAAACTAGTTAGACTTCCTGCTCTGCCAGAACTATAAAATTAGTGTAACAAAAAAATCAAGAAACATGTGAAATTGAGAAACATGTCATAGGATAGTACTTTCTTTATAAGGCTTAACAGGTACTAACCAAGAGACAGTTATTTTTATGTGCTTAATTGTGATCCTGAAATATTAGCAATCACTTTAAAGTCAACACCTGGACCCACTGAGGCTCTTCAGAGGTGTGCACTTCACCTCTCCGTAAGTTAATGTGGATAATCTGAGGTGAGAAAAAGTTCCTCTCTCATCCTTACTACAGCTCAGACATTTACCGCTTACCTTTCTCATTAAAGTACTTTTAGTTCTTTCTGTAGAGAATTGTAAGCTAGATTCAAGGTACTTTTGTTTGTGTACCCACATTTGTTTTCAGAGAAAAGAAGAGTAAAGAAAAAATGGGATCAATATTTAATGTCATTTATTTTCATACATTTATTTGTATGTCATACTTAATATTTGTTTTATGAAGAAGTTGTATTATTTGCTCCCAATGTTTCAAAGCTGCTATATAGCAGATTTATAAAGAAATTATATACATTATATATATATATATATAATTCTCATTGCTATATATTACATATAATAATAATATTAATAGAATTGATCTCTCTAGGTGTGTATACATGTATACATGAAACAAGATTCAGTCAACTTTTTTGTAAAAATTCAGACAGTAAAATATATTTAGCTTTGCAATTTGTACTTAACTCTGCCCACCACTGTAGTGTGAAAGCAGCCAGAGGCAATATGTAGGTCAGTGGGTATGGCTGAATTCCAGTGGAACTTTATTTACAAAGGCAGGCTACTGGACATTTGGCTCCTGGGTTTGCTGAACCTAGGACCAGAAACATTCTGCCAACCTGAAACTTATGAATTGACAATTATAAATAGTCACATGATTTTAGGAAAAAGATATAAATGTCCACTATCAGTGCTATTGTTCAATACTTGTATAGATTTCCTAGCCCGTGTAAGAAACAAAAAGAAGAGTTATGTATTGGAAAGGAGGAGCAAAAACAATCATTTCTTCTAGATGTTTGACTGACAAACAGAATCAATGGCTAAAGTATAAAAAGAAATAAGATTATAATGATAGAATAGCAACATTAAAGAAATCAATTGCTTTCCTAAACATGAGCAATTAGGAAACACAATGACAAAGGGATTCCATTAGCAATAATGCCAAGGTCTAAATTGTATCTTGGAATGAAACTAACCAAAAAAGCCCTCTAGTAAGAAGTTTTTCTTTCTCTGGGGAAAGATTTGAGATGGCAGTCACCACAAATTTTCAATAAATTTAATGTACCCTCAATCAAAACTCCAAGATATTTTTACTTTTGGGGGGGGGAACTTATTAAGGATTCCAAAAAGTTCAATTTGGTTCTTTTTATAGCATGCCTTCTTATTTTTTTATAGATATTACTTCTTTTGGTTTCAATTACAGCTTTTATTTTTTAAATTGTACTTAGCATGCTTTTCAATATTTGGTATCTGTCAGAATAAATTTGTGGAAGTCTTGTTTCTAATATTTACATTTTATATTTTGTAATTATTCGTACTTTTGCTGCCTGGTTTTCTTGTATGTGTGTGTGTTTAATTTTCACAATCAGAAGAATTTTATTTGTGGGGAACCTCTGAGGCCTATATTGAGACTGTGTTCTTCCAAAGAAGATTTGACTTTGATTCTACCATTTAGTCCACTTTAAGTTTTCAATGATGTGCATAGTGCAAATTCAGGTCTTAAATCCACCTAAGGCCTGATCCATTATTGTACAGTCTGAAGGGAAATTTTGATTCTTTGTACCCAGAGCCAAGGCCAGACACATATTTCCTAACTGTCTACCCTGGTAATGATTTTTCCATGCATTGTGGCTCTTGCCTTTCATGAGCATTACTTTGCACTGGAATCTCAGATTCCATGTGCCTTCATGTAAGGGCCCAAGCTTTAGGAACTTTCCCCATGTTGATGGACATTCATCATAATAATGGCCATTAAGACCAAAGCTCTAGGACCCTGTCAACAGGTAGTGTCCCATAGCAGTCAAACTTCACCTATAAGGACCGAAATTTTGGTAATGTCTTGACCTCAGAAGATATCCATTACTTCAAATCCACCTATGCTTAGTATCCATATTTATAATTATCTATACATGGTTTATCTGCATTTTTAGGTGTTTTGCTCCTGCAGATTTTCAGAATAATTTAATATACATTATTGCAATAAATAGGAATTTTTTTGTATTGTACACTAGGTAGAACTAGGAAACTTAAAATGTTTCCCAACACTCTGCTTGATATCAAACAATTTAGTGGTACATTTGGATTTCATATATATTTGGATTTATAAAATATTGTTCTTCATTATGACCTTTATAAAATCATCTTGCATCATATTTATTTTCAGGACTGATTATTACTTGTCCTATTATATATTTAGTAGTTTATTTATGGTCTGTGTGCTTCATTCTTGGCCATACCCCCAGTACCCAGAGTGGGGCTCAGCAGAGGGGATTAAAAAACTTTTATTATTAACCGAATCAAGAATCTTTCTATTTCCAAACACAAATATAGTTTTCAGGGTTAATACAGATGCAATAATTCATGCCTCAATGTAAAATAATAAACATCAATTACTTTCCTAGATATCTATATCTGAGACCAACTGTACCATTTACTAAGAAAATAGAAACATTTAATTATATAGTTGGGGTGAAGAGGTGATGGAGGTTTGGAGTTCTCCCATTCACTAGGACAGCCCCTAGCCACATGTAGCTATTTTAATTCAGGCTTAACTTAGTTAAATTAAAATTAAACATTTTAAAGTCAGTTCTTCAATAATTCTCCCTACATTTCAAATACTCAATAGCTACCTGGTGCTATTAGCTATTGTATGTACTGAACAACACAGAATATAGAACATTTTCCTCAACACATCATCACAGGGAATTCTATTAGACAGCTCTGGTTGGGTAAATTCTGGAGGATCAGAAGAGGTGCAGAGGGAGAAATTTTTCTGCAGTAGAATTAGTAAGAGTATTCGAACATCTGTTCCTTACGAGTAAAGAAAGAGGACTCCAGAACAAGAAGACGAACCCCATCTTCTTCCACTTCTGCTACCAAGACCTCTTGGCAAAAATATTTGGTTATTTCTAACTCAATAATGGTGATGCAATAATGATTACTGAGCAGAATTTTGTTTGGATCTTCTTCAGGGAAAGAAATTTTAGAATTGTTTGTTTGTTTGTTTGTTCCTGCATGTAATATAATAGTTTAAGAGCTAGTTAAATTAAAATTTATTTTCTTTTCCACTATGTGCTTTCCTAAGCCACTTAATATGGTTTTATGCATATACAATCTGTCTTTATAATTCTAAGGCCAGTGAAAAAATTGAGGGCTTAAATTCAAGAAATTATTCAAGAAGCTATTTTAACTTATATTTGAACAGTGACATTAAAAAATTAAAGAGACAGGTCTCAGTGACTTGGTTGCAAGATTTAGGACTCATTTTTTTTCTTGTATTCTCCCAGTTCCATTCTGATAGGTGATACTTGAACTTGATTGGCAGCCAATCCAACGAAGTATTCTCTATCTCTTGAGGATGTATATAGGGGCATTTCTTTTGAAAACAGCTTTTACATTTTGATAATTTTCCAAGTCTAAATCTTGCTACCTCAAAGTAGAATTCAAAACAAAATGAAACAAAACAAAACAAAAGCACAGCCTGGCCTCACTTGCTTCTTGCTTTTGGGGACCAGATGGTTATACTTTTATCTTCTACCAATCAAGTGAATGCACGTAAGACTTAATTCAGAACTAGTAATATGAGAAAGCAAGCTGGATCTAGGGCAATCATTTTTTCTGGCTTGAGTGTAGCAAAGGCAGCAAGCCGCCGTGAAGACCAATCCCTGATTCCATAACTTTCTGATCATGACAGAGACAACATTGACACTGCATCCAGCAAAAGCAGCTGTGACTTCAGGTTCTTGTAGCTTCCTCAGGTAGGAGTGCAGGTCTAGAAACAGTAGCTATATAAGTAGCTTCCTAGTTCAGAGCTTTCTAATCATGGTGGAGACAGCACCAACTTTACCTGATGTCTCTTTCTTGGAATGCCTCTAATGATCCTTGGGAGTTTTCTACATTCCTCAATAAATCCCTTTCTCATAGTTATCTGCAGTGGACTCTATCATCTACAACTAAGATTCCTAACACACCAAACTATTGTAGGCTCAGTAACACAGAGGCAGGAACCAATGAGATCTACCCTACTTCCCAAAAAATCATTATTGTTATTATCAAATAGATGATTTACGCTTGATGGAAATTGCTCAGAACTGTGTAAAGTCATGGGCTCACTGATAAAAGTGAGCTATAGTTTTTTCCAACACTCACCTCTACTTGAACACGGGCAAGCATTCTAATAGGATATAAGGCGATGAGATCAGAGCCAATGTTCTGTTTTTCTCTTGCTGGTTTTCACATGTTATATGTTCTTGGTTCTTTCTCATTGGACTGGACTTTGCCTAATGAGAGAGAAATTGATGAGGAGTATTCTGAGGGCCTCAACTTTATTCCCAAGTTTATCCCATGTTTTATGTTGTCTTCATGCAAACTTTCTTACCTATAGAATTATTGTAGGTAATTTATTGGACAGCATAGCCCCTAGGGCTTTAAATGAGGCTCCCATTGCCTCTCATTTAAACAGATGCCTGGGACAAAGGGGTCTTCATGTTGTAGGATGATTGTTATCCATGTTTACCAGTCCATTTAGCTTTTCTTTCATCTTGCAGGAGTGGAAAGCAAGCTGTGTAACTGAAACACATGCATGACATAATTCTCATCAAATTAGTCAGGGAAAAAATAGTGGTGTACAACAAGAACTTTAAGATGATATATCATAAGCCTGAATTTTGCTTCAGTGTTACATTTTCTATGACTACGCTAAGTTACAATTTTTTATAAAGCGACAATATGATAATATAAAAGGCAATAGGATACCATACATTCCAGAAAGAGCCCTGACAAGTTCTCAAACTCATCTCCAAAGTAATTATATGGGAAAGAGCTAGGAAGTTGTCTGCATTGCCCAGAACAATCAGTCTTTTGTGTTTCCATAAATGTCTCATTTCTCAAAGCCACATGGGTGACAAAAAAAATACTTTAGTATGAAAGTAATTATGGTACCACAATAGAAGAAAAATGACCTGGCTCTAGAGAGCCTCTGATTCTCCCCCTCTTATTTTCTGGCCATGATAAAAAAAAAAAAAAAAAAAAGGTTTGATTTGTTTTGAATCAGAGATTGTGGGGCTCAGATGCTTTTGTTTAGGAAGATTTGAGTTTTTGCTCGGAGTAAGCTAAAAAAAAATCTTAATTTTTACTCTAGAATTTCCCATGAATTTAGGATCCTCATAATGTGCATTCAAACTTCTGAGGCATTGTGAGATTTCATAAAAAAGTTTTTTATTCTATACCACGAGAATATTGAATGGAAATAACAAGAAATTAAACAAGGATCCTGTAGTTATCTTTACTTCCTCTGTTTCTCCTTCTTAAAAATTTCAATGTCATATATTTGTATTATGCAGATGGTCTTGTGTCCCTAGGCCCCTAACTCAGAGATCACCAACCTTTTGCTGTAAAGAGCCAGATAGTAAATATTGTAGGCTTTGTGTGTTATATGGTCTCTGTCACAACTACTGCTGTATGCCAGCAGCCATAGGCAATATATAAAACAATAGGTGTTGGTTGAGTTCCAATAAAACTTTCTTTACAAAAACAAACAGTGGACCAGATTTGGCCTATGGGCTGTAGTTTTTCTACTCTTGTCTTAAAAACAGGGAACTCAACTTTTCTAGCAATAATGTTTGAAAAACTCTTTGGAGAGGGATATAATAGGTTTTCTTATGTCTGACAAAAGACATTTAATGAAGAATATCAGAAAGAGCACTGGATTTGGGTCAGGGGTGGAAAAGCAAGTAGTGGTTTCAACATATGCAAAACAAAACATCCAGAAAAGCAAAAGCCAGTAACATATGAGTCCAAGATCAAAAGGATCTGTGGTCTGAAACAAAAGAGAAGGTTAAATATCCCAACCACATATACATCACAGGCATGACAATGAGTAGGTATTAAGGGAGGATATTTAAACAGTCCCCAAATAGATTACACAGAAGAAAAGTTCTTGACCCCAAAGGGAAACAGTTGGTTTAGCTAGATATTCTTATATGAAAACTGGGGCTAGTAGAGAAGAAAGACTTGGAGCGAAGCCGCCAGTGTTAAGAAAGTCTATTTGGGACAGTGAGCAAGAGAGTAGAGATATAGATCATTTCTAACAATTATGAAGTCCCTTGGTGAATTACAGAGGACAATAGGGTACAAAGAAGTTCTGTGTCACCACGTTCAGGGAGAAACCTGGTACTAGACCACCTTTCGCCTGTGTGTCCTCCTGGTTCCTCTCTCCCACTGCAGATTCTCTCATGACTGTATTATAATCCTAAGCCTAAAGATTGGCCCAGACAAATGGATGACATTTATCTTGCTCTTCTGCCTTCCTTCTAGCACCCATCTGATGGGCACATTTGTCTTCTGATAGAATGACTACAGATCATGTGGATGAAGTAAGCTGAGAAAGGTGAATACTGAAAAGTGTTTGAGTGAATTATACTTAGCACTTAGCTTAAGTGGGGTCTTTCTACAAATGTTTTGGCATCTTTTCTTCTTTGAAAGGTAATTCTTTTCTCTGGTGGAAATTATGCAAAATGCCACTGATTAGGTGTACATTCTGAGAATTGCATCCTCACATTGGATAGTTTCTTCTAGAACCTGATGCATTCACTGATTAGGGGCTATTGTCTTGGGAATGTGTGAAAATTTGATTTCATATTCAGGAGGATACATATGCATTTAAGCAGTATGTTTGAGCACCAAGATAAAACTTTTGATGTTTATATTGTTTTTTTTTTAATTTTTTTTTCAACGTTTTTTATTTATTTTTGGGACAGAGAGAGACAGAGCATGAACGGGGGAGGGGCAGAGAGAGAGGGAGACACAGAATCGGAAACAGGCTCCAGGCTCTGAGCCATCAGCCCAGAGCCCGACGCGGGGCTCGAACTCACGGACCGCGAGATTGTGACCTGGCTGAAGTCGGACGCTTAACCGACTGCGCCACCCAGGCGCCCCTGATGTTTATATTGTTAAATGTAGTTGCTTACACCAAAAATAGCCAAGATCCCACAAGAATATAAAATTTCCCTATAAGAGTTCTCAAAAAGAACTTCTAAAATGCCATATTCAGTGAGATGCCAATTCCATTCTGTCTCTTTCACATTCATTCATTTCTTTGCCATCTACTCTCAACAGCTTTCCTTCCTGGGCTTACACCAGGGTTATCCAAAGTGAGATTCATACAGTTCTGAGATTTTAAATGGTTATTCAGTAGGGCACAAAAAGGAAATCCTAGAATTTGTGTCAACATTTATTCCTTATGTAAAAATAAAGAAGAAATAAAACTTACTAATTTTAAATATTTATATATTTATATTCTTTAACATACAAGATAATTATGCACATAAATGCATGTAATACAATCTATAATATAACATACATGTGTATTCAGTTATGATATTTGATATGTGGAATGACATTGGTGTTTTGAATAATGGTAATTCACAAATAGCCACACTTTATGTTTTGTGGAGGAAAGTTTAATTATAAGAGAAAGGGAATATATGGAATTAAACAAACATAAAGAAGGAGAAAACTATAGAGAAGAACAAAGAAGGGTTAATACATCAAATTGGGTACTCAGAACATCCAATTTTCTTTTTTTAAATGTTTTTATTTTTTATTTTTGAGAGAGAGAGAGAGAATGAGCAAGAGAGGGGCAGAAAGGGAGACACAGAATCTGAAGCAGGCTCCAGGCTCTAAGCTGTCAGCACAGAGCCTGACTTGGGGCTCAAACCTAATGAGCCATGAGATTATGACCTAAGCGGACCTTAGTGGAGGCACCCCAGAACATCCAACCTTCTGGCTGGTGAGGCCCCACAGTGAACAGCTGGGTTAGATAGAGTCTGGATTGAGTGTGTCTGGGAAGAGTGTCCTCCCCTCAGGTGAGGCTATCAACTAACTATTCCCACCAGGGCAATAGAAACACCATCCATGTGTGATCTACAGTTAGTCGTTAAGTTTGCCTATGTGCAGTCCTGAGCAAGCTGGGTTTTTTTCTCTTGTTGTATCTCACAATCTTAGGAGCCTGGGCATTTGTTTGTTTCTCTTCCCTCCCAGAACCATCCCAGTGGGCCAGCCTGGTCTGGCTCATGAAGAATGTGAGGCCCATAAATTCCTCTTGGCACCAGGAACAGAAGGACCAATTTTGATCCCAAGGTCGGATATGGAACACAAGCCAACTAAGCCCCTCATGATTGTGTAGGTGTGGCTCTGGACAGAAATGCATGACAAGTCACACAAACAAGTTCTATACAGAACAATTGGTATCCTTACTCAGTTTCTCAGATGTTCCTGTGTTACACAGAATACCCAAGAGAGCTGAGGTGATAGTGTGACTCCACCATGTAAAATAAGACTCCAGAAACAGAGTAAAAGTCTCAACATGCTTCCATATATATTGTTATGAATGGTTTCAATTTAAAAATACATGCCAGTAACAAAGCACTAAGATTTGTTCTAAGCCACTACAGAAATAGCAGAAAAGAAATAAGAACATACGAGAGAAAAAAAATTCTCAGTGGCTAGCTATTTTATTTTTCCTAATATGATACTTTGCACGACTACTGGTGGTGAAGCTGACTTGACTAGTATTAAAAATACACAAGAATTCCAACAGCTGAATGGGATTTCTGATGGGTTTCATTGCTTCCATGTCTTTTCTGTTCTACTCTGTCCTTCACTGTTTCCAGAATGAGCTAACTTCTTGAAGCTCACCTCCGGTCACTCTATCTTTCTCTTTATGTGCAAATACTGGCCACCCAGTGTGTACATAATCTTCAGAAAAGTATAAGGTGAACCACTTCATGACCCTATTTATTCTTTCTGTTTTTTTCTTTTACTCTGCACTAAACATATTATATAGTCTTGCCATGTTAGACTACACAAGTATTTCTGAATAGCCTTATCTAGAAAATCATGAACTCCTACGTTCCTCTTATATATCTCAAATGTTCTGCATTTCCAAGTTAATCTTAAATGGTGTTATCTTCATAAATCCTTTTCTATTTTTCTCACTGAGATTTTATATCTTCTTTTATATTTCCATTTGGTACAGTTGTCTTATCTCTCTCTCTTTGATAGAAGCAATTCTGTCTTATTTGCCTTTATACAATTCTAGGATTCTTTGTTAAATTGGATTGGTTCCTCTTCTTCCAAACCCAATTGAAGGCCCATCTGCTACCAACCTTCAATAACTATGCAATCTTTCTCTGAGCCCCCTCACTGAATGAATATCTATGTGTGTGTGTGTGTGTGTGTGTGTGTGTGTGTATAGTGTTTTAGCAAGAAACAACATAATTGTTTAAAATGTTTATTTATTTTGAGAGAGATAGAGAGAGAGACAGAGACAGAGAGAGACAGAGAGAGAGAATGAATCCCAAGGCTCCATGCTGTCATTGCAGGGCTTGAACTCATGAGCTATGAGACCAAGTCAGACACTTAATGGACTGAGCCACCCAGGTGCCCCCAAAATAAGCTTTGAATATTACAGCCATGTTTTATGCTAATTGGGTTGTTCACTCCATGACAACACAGGCTATATGCATTATATTTTATTAAAACTTCATAATTCCTAGTGCAGAGGTCATTAAGTATCTGATGTTTAGTAAATGAGTGCTGACTAAACATGTAAAAGTTACCATGTAATCTATGGCTATTTTGTTTCATTACTCACTTGAACAAAATAAAACCTTTTGTGTCAGGCTGTACCTTTCAAAGATGACCACGGACAGTATTTCCCATTCTCCATGATACTGTTCTCATCAAGAGGTATAGTCTCCGCCTTCTCCTCTTGAATTTGAGTGGGCTACTGACTTGCTTATAACCAATAAGAGGCTGTGGAGATGATATTCAGTAACTTCTTGCAAGAACATGCAACTTCTTGCTTTGCTTGCTGGAACATTGACACTTGAAGCCCTGAACCACCGTGTTAAGAAATCTGATTACCTTGGGGCGCCTGGGTGGCGCAGTCGGTTGAGCGTCCGACTTCAGCCAGGTCATGATCTCGCGGTCCGTGAGTTCGAGCCCCGCGTCAGGCTCTGGGCTGATGGCTCAGAGCCTGGAGCCTGTTTCCGATTCTGTGTCTCCCTCTCTCTCTGCCCCTCCCCCGTTCATGCTCTGTCTCTCTCTGTCCCAAAAATAAAAAATAAAAAACGTTGAAAAAAAAAATTAAAAAAAAAAAAAAAAAGAAATCTGATTACCTTGAGGCCATTTTGCTGTGAGGAAGCGAAGCTATATGGCAAAGCTACATGTAGGCACTCCAGGTTAACATCTTAATTTTTGAGTTTTCTTTTTTTTAAATTTTTTTTTAACGTTTATTTATTTTTGAGACAGAGAGAGACACAGCATGAACAGGGGAGGGGCAGAGAGAGAGGGAGACACAGAATCGGAAGCAGGCTCCAGGCTCTGAGCCATCAGCCCAGAGCCCGACGCGGGGCTCGAACTCGCGGACCGCGAGATCGTGACCTGAGCTGAAGTCGGACGCTTAACTGACTGAGCCACCCAGGCGCCCCAATTTTTGAGTTTTCTTATCCTAGGTTCCAGTTATGTGAGTGAATGAGCACTGAGATGAATCTATGCTCCTGATGTTGAGTCAACCCAGCTTTCAATTCTTTCCAGTTCAGGCCCCAGATATTGTAGAGCAGGGACAAATCATTTCTGCTTTGCTCTTTCTAAATTACTGAACCAAAGAATCTGTAAGCATAGTAATAAGGTTGTAGTTAAGTTTGAAATGCTATGTTAATTAGCAATATTATCTGGATACATTTTTTCTGATTTGGGGGGAAATATTTTTATGCAAACAAATGTGTTAAGAAATATGATCTTTGATTATGTTTTTAGACATATAACACCATACACGGGCTCACAACTTTCCATATCTCAAAGTCTGAAGACCCTGTCACCACCTTAGCCTTCTAACACAACCTTCTAATTTTCTATAGCAATAATTTGTAAGGAAAAACATATGGGACCACAGAAGAAATTCTGAATAATTAACAGAGTGAAAACCTTTTAATATCTCTTTACAATCATAATGGATGATTCTTTTATATTCTGACAGCTGTATTTTGGGACGCCAAACAACTTCAATTACATGGGCATGTTTTCCTAGATTTCAAAGATAAGTAAGCCCCCTCCTACAATTTATCAAGCTTGGCTTCCGTTCATTGACACCAAGATATATGTAGAGTTTTCCTCACTAAGTTCTACCAAATAAAAAAGGACTGTAATATCTGACTTATCCAAAGCCTTGTGATTCTCAGAATAGAATGTAGTAATAGGGGCAGAGGCAGAGAGAGGTGCTAGAATCAGGATAGCATTCACCATTCCCTCTTCTACCCAGTGAGAAGCTGAGCTCTGAGCAAGACAATGAAGTCATGTGTAGGCAGGTGCTGTATGTACTATAAGCACATAAATATGTACTATTCTACCTGTAATTTACAAAGACCATGATCCTTCTTGGTGAACACTGACCTTAGCTTTGAGTCTTGTCAGAAAAAAATAAACACACACACACACACACACACACACACACACACACACTGAACATTTCCCAATCTAATTGTTTACCCAGCATGTGGAAGAGTCTGTGCTGTTCATATCCTGGAAATAATTCCTATCACAACAGAGCACAGAAAAAAATGTTTCATGTATAGCAGAAGCCACAACTGCTTTAATATTTAGCAGTGGTTTTCAGGTAGTCTATTCTAGTCACTTGCTAAGTTTCTGACCCTTTGGTTTGCTTTCCTCATTGGTGGTTGTGTATTCTGTTGCTCTGAGTTCTTGTCTGGCTAGCTTGCATGTCAATTTCTTTGAAAATTCTGAGCATGCTGAAATTTAATCTATCTGAAAATACTGTGGCTTTTCTGGCTCATAGGCCAAATAAGACATTCAACCTCAGCCAAATGCTTGGATAACGTGTAGGGTTTCTCTATGAAAGCTACCCTAACTAGTTAGGTAAGTAATACAAGATATGCATTTCACACATGATTTATATTGGGTGATAGACCAGCAAAGCTTACTTGCTGAAACCAAGTTTTCTCATGAATATTTATTGGCATTTGTTTATGAGCAAACCATATCATCCAAGTTTACCTAAAATAACTCTAAGCTTAAGCTATTTATTGCAAGTGGGCCATAAATGGGTTTACTTTGTAGGGATTTTGAATTACCTTTGCCTTGAGACTTCAAAGGGTTCAACACATTTTCTAAGAAAATCTTAACCCTGTGTTGGATACTCATAAATACCTCAAAACATAGGTGGGATGACCACAATATTCTTGAAAAATGTAATATCCTTGCTGATCTTGTCAGTTTTCTCCTTTGCATCAGGGGATATTGTTTTCTCAAGTAGATGGGATCTGGAATTAAGAAAGCATCCTCCCTTTGGTACTAAACATGGCTATACTCCTAGTAAGTATGATCATTTTCATTTTTTTAATGTTTGTTTATTTTTGAGAGATAAAGAGAGAAAAAGAGTGAGAGCAGGGAGGGGAAAAGAGAGCGGGAGACACAGAATGTGAAGCAGGCTCCAGGCTCTGAGCTGTTAGCACAGAGCCCAACGCGGGGCTGGAACCCACAAACCACAAGATCATGACCTGAACCAAAGTTGGACATTCAACCAACTGAGCCACCCAGGTGCCCCAAGTATGATCCTTTTCAAAAGTAAACTACAAGTCTTATTTTTTAAGTGGGACTAGGCCTGTGACAAATTTACTTGAAAATCTTCTAAGACCTTGACAAACCCCTTGTACTGGAAAAGCTGGATGCTGTGCTAGCATTTCTGAGTCCTCACTTTGTTATAAGTCACCTGTCTCTGATACAAAGCTAAGTAATTTCTCAGGGACCTCATATTGTGTGTTTCAGAACAAATCTAGATGTTGACATCAACGAGTTCAGATAAGACTAGCACTTCACTTGCAAACTTGGAGAGTGCAATGTTACGGGTTGAATTATGTACCCTGTTCACAATTCACTTATTGAAGTCCTAACCCTCAGTGCCTTGGAATGTGTAGCATTATTTGGAAATTGGGTAGTTGCAGATGAAGTCATTAGGGTAGGACCTAATCCAACAAACCTAGTGTCCCTAAAAAAGGTGACATTTGTACACAAAGGCAGAGACACTAGGAGAAGATGAAGGCAGACATCAACTGATGCTTCTGCAAGCCAAGAAATGCCAAAGATTATGAGAAAACCACCGGCAACCAGAGGAGAGGCATGGAACAGCCTCCCTCACAGGCTTCAGGAAGAACCAACAGGGCCAACACCTTGATGTCAGACTTCCAGTGTCTAGAACTACAAGAAAATACATTTCTGTTGCTCAGTTTGTGGTACTTTGTTATGACAGACTTAGAAAACTAATATATGAGATTTAGGGTTAATACTTCTGCAAGGTAAATTTCATAACCTTAACCCAAATGCTCCACATTCCTATTTGTGTCCTGGAATTTTTGGGCCACAAAAGCAACACCTAATATGCAGACTTTTCTTCTAATTATGCATATATATACATACACACACACACACACACACACACACACACACACATAGTATACTGCTTAGGTATAAATATAGAAAAAACAATAGGTATGATTTATTCTTAAAATTAATTATGGAGACCAAAGTTGATATGAATTCCTGACTATGAAAACAGGTGACGTTTTAGAATTGACTTCATAGCAGGAATCATTTGATCTATACATCTCCCTGCCTTTTAATGCCACTCTCTACATTAAACTTAGATCTGATATTTGAAGTGGCCGGAAAAAATAGACTGTAATGATCATGTCAGAGAGGAAGGAACTTGGCTCTGCTGTTATGTATTTATTTATTTTTTTTGAGTGCATATTGGTCTGACTTATTCTCAAGAAATTGTGTTGTAGTATTACATACAGGACGCCATTTTTATATAGACATTCATTTGAGTTTGTAGAAAATGTATCCAAGATCTCAAGGAGAACACGCTATTCTTTTTACTAAGGGTCATTTCATTGGCATGTGTTTCTGTAGAATAAAATTGATGTAAATTGAATTGCATTAAATTTTCCTCACCCCAAAACAAATGAGCAACCAAATCTATAGGTGCTTCTTATCTGTTTCATCTGTTCTGGAAAAGAAAATTCCATCTCCAAGTATTGGCTTGATTCTTCTACTGAAACGCTAAAGCTCTACCTACACTATTCCCAAGATAGCCATTTATAAATGATCATCACATTTTCCGCATTAAGTCTAGTTGTGGGGTCAGAGTTCTTAACATGGTGAACTATAGAGCTTCTACGAAATGCTGAATTGGTTTATGACTTGAAACATGTTTGTCACCCTTGCTTTTTGGTATCATAATTGGTATTTCACAGAGGTAACTATTTGAGAAGACTTGAAGTCAGTGTCTAAAATATTGTACATGCAGGTTTATAGTTATTTTGAATTTGACATGTGTATGTATACAAGTTTTATAGATTAGATAAATACACACATTTACAAATATGTATATTACAATTATAAATAAAAACTTTACATGCTATCAGTTTTCAGATTTTATGCAGCATATGGATGAAACTTATTTTTTTCCCCCATGAAGGAGCCAGGCTCATAGCTTCTACCTAATCTCATTTGAAACTTCTCTTCCTGTCACTTTTGATCTAGATGAGCCACTGATCCTTTTCCCAGTCCAGCCCATGCAGTGTTCTAATTCATGAGATGTTACTTCCCACTGATCATGTTTTTGGTTAGTCCATATATTTGGGCTGAAGTTCTAATTGGAGTTTATTCTAGGCCTTTGTCTACAATTTCTCAAACTTAGGGGTTTTACATACAAAGCATCGTTCACCACTGTATTCTTTATTTGGAGTAGCAACATATGCCAAAAGTTTTCATCTTAACACACATTTATTACTTCACACAGTTTCTGGGGATCAGGAATCTGGGAGTGGCCTAGCCAGGTGGTTCTGGCTCCAAGTCTCCTATGAGGATACAGTCAGGCTATGGTCTCTCCGTAGCAATGCTCACAGCATGGCAGCTTGCTCATCCCAGAATGAGTGAGCTCTGTTTAACACTCCCTCCAGGTGATTATGCTGTGCACTCAGCTGGGATAGCCACTGACCTAAATGACCCTTTGGAAGATACACACCCATTAAAAATTCTCACTTAGCTTTCTACTGGGGAGAATTCCCTTGGTATTCCAGTACTTTTGGAAATGTCCATTTCCTTTAGTCTCCTATAGGGTCAGGAATAAATGAAGCTCTCCTCTACCCTCAGTCTTGTTTTATCTCTTGGATATTGCACAATTCCTTGAGAATGCAGGAATTTAGGAGGGGTAGGTACACCAACTCTCACAAATGTCCTGCACCATTTGTTCCAAAATGCCTCTCTAAGCAACAGAGGAGTTTTTATTTTTTTTGGCTACCCAAATCTATCCAGTGTGACTAAAAAATACTTCTCCTTCCCTCCTTTCCAAATTCAAGACCTTTTAACTCCTGCTTTACTTCTGGTGCTTCATTATACACAACTCCCTTCTGCAGAGAATTTGGAGCTTAGAAGCCTTTAAACTTTCTGCTTAATGCCTTCCTTAACCTGTGCTCTGCAGCAGTTCAAACCCAACTGAAGGGAGGTTATACCATAGTTAAGTGCTTCAACAAACAGCATGGGCATGGACTTACCCAGCTATTAGTGGAGGACAGGGATAGAGTATTTTAGGATGCAATTTTGTTCTCCCATAAATGGAGGGAAATCCTCAAATAAGAATTTTCTGTTTCAAACTTCCATTTCTCTGTGATTAAGTTTTGAGACTCTGGTACTCAGGAACAAAATGCTTTTAAATTTAACCTACTCTCAGGGCAATGTTCCTCTTAATGATAAATGGGCATGTTTCAAGCTGGGAGGTTAAAAGGTGAGGAAAGGCTAAACTAAAACCACCCTCACAGTACAGTGTTTCACTGTATGATAAATGGCACTGTTTCAGCTTGGGGGGATGAAAGATCTTACATTTGCTTTGAAGCACAGAGATATCCAAGTGCTCACTAAAACTGATTGTAGATGTATCCACAGAAGTAGGGGTAAATGGCTGAGTACAAGCTACTATTACACTGAGAAAAATGGCATTAATTTTTCTTTGCCTCTGAAAAACACATTTGTGTTGCCTAGGAAATCATTTATGTTGTTGTCCATAGGAGAAAATTCAAAAATATATAACAATTAAAAGTTTTAATCATTAAAATTTTTTTTCACAGAAAATTAAAAAAAAAAAAACAAAACCAGGACAAGAGTCAACCAAAACCAGCAATTTCCTACTGTCCAAAAGCTTACACTTTTGAGCATTTATAATTTGAAACATACCTCAAAGAACTTTCCCCTATTTTGGTCAAACACAGCATATCCATAAGAAAAGAAATTATTCCATAATTTGTTGATCTGATTCTTGGGTCCACAGAAGAGCTTAAAAATATAAAGATGGCTTGATTTTAGAAAAGGAGAGACAAGAATAAGGACATGAGCGATCATTTGAATATATTCAGGGGTCATGATGTCCCCTTTCACATATGAACTTTCATTCAAAGGTTGCTCACATGAGGATTATTTTTCCATTTCTTCTAAAGAACTTTCCACAATTAGCCTGACTTCACTTGCAAATGACTGAAATTATTAGAGAGAGTAGAGCACATAGAGTCAGTACTGTCCTTAAAAACGCTACTACCATTTTAAATGACAGTATGAATTATTTAGAGATTCTAAACAAACTAAGATTTAAAGAAATAGCTCTGCCTCACATACCTAGACTCCTGCTGTGTGAATAAATACAATGACTTTGTTTCTTTTTGAAACTTTTTGTTTTCTGTTATCTAGTTCTTACCTTACTTATCTAGTTCTTACCTTAGTTTAAAAAAAAATCCTATCACCCAAGTTTCTCTTTCCTGGTTCATTGGGCTGACCACTACTTCCAGGGCATCATGACCTCCTGCCATAGCCCACTCCCAAAGGTACACATTTAAAATCAGCCATTTTTCCTGGCCTACTATATCTTTGAAGACTAAAAGTAAGAGAAAGAAGGACAAGGAAACTTAAATTGCCTTGCCCATCAATTTCCAGTCATGATGTAACCCCCACAGCACTGTCACAGAGGCAAACCCTCGGCATTCTGACAGAAACCCCGCCTGGAGTCCAAATTGGATTGCTGCTTCAATACTCCCACTGCCATGTTGCACCCTGCAGTATCGATGGCTGTCTGAATTAGACCTGAGCTTGCTGTGCCTTTATAATATGGTGTCATAGCCTGTCCACGGAGCCTGGTGAGTTCTTCCAAATCTAGCCTTAACTTTACCACTTCAGGAAAGCTCAATTTGCTATATAATCAGAGCATCTCTCCACTCTTCTAGAATAAATTGGTCTTAATTTCTTTTTCGTTGTCATGTGGGTACTGAGTTTCACGTAATTGTGTTAAATCCTTCGCAAGCAGTTCAATATGTCTCTGGCTGATTTTTTCCTTTTCCTTTTTCCTCTTCTCTTTCCTTCCCTCTCCCTATTCTCCTTCTCCCTCCCTTCTCCTTTCTTTCCCTTTTCTTTTCTCACATGTAAGGTGAACCAGGGCGGGTGGTGACAGAATAGTGAAAAAAAACCACAGTTCTTATTGGAGTTTAAAATATTTCTTACTCTATTAAGAACGATAAGAGAGGGGTGCCTGGGTGGCGCAGTCGGTTAAGCGTCCGACTTCAGCCAGGTCACGATCTCGCGGTCCGTGAGTTCGAGCCCCGCGTTGGGCTCTGGGCTGATGGCTCAGAGCCTGGAGCCTGTTTCCGATTCTGTGTCTCCCTCTCTCTCTGCCCCTCCCCCGTTCATGCTCTGTCTCTCTCTGTCCCAAAAAAAAATAAATAAACGTTGAAAAAAAAATTAAAAAAAAAAAAAAGAACGATAAGAGAAAGAAAGACAGTGTAGTGGTGGCCTTTGACTTTTCCTAACATTCATTTATTTCTATGCTAATTATCTGATCAAGACTTCTCATCTAAGTTAGAAAATAAACATGCAATGGGAATACTTTATAATATTGCAGGCTCTGCTAATGACCAAGCTCCTGCTAAAAGAAATATCTGCATTTATATAAAATACATGTGTGCATGTGTGTGTTTGTATATATACACATACATATATCCATATATATGAGACTAGATACATATTTGTTTTCCTTTTCATCTTGTAATATATCCTATGATGTTCTGTGATATGCTGGGGAAATCCCTCCATAGAAATGTGGGCTTCATTGCCAGGAGTGTGGTCTGGAAGCCTCGAACTCCTAGCTACCTTTTGGAATTGTTTGGCTGAGGAAAGTTGCCTCCCCCGAGGCAAGAGCCCATCTCTAGTGATGGACCGTGCTCAAAGAATAGTCAATGTCTTTGAGGCAAAAAAGTCTGCCTCCTCACCCTCTCAGGAGGAAATCTGAAAAACAATTTGGGTTTAAGGGTTGCTATAGTGTAAGCGCTGACAGTAAGGCAACAACCACTCCTGCAAAGACACCTATCTCCAAAAAGCATATTGCCAGCCACAAGACTTTAGAAAGAGCCAGGCTACCCATGCACCACCACTCTAACTCCCAGGCTTCTTTCTTTCAGAAATCTTGGTTGGTTTCTATAACTGACCATTTGGGCTGCTTGTTTTTTGTCTTCCTGTGGTTTAAATTCTGGCACTTATGTTTTAAATGCACGAATAAAGAAACCCTAGCCCCTCCCCCTGGACCTCAGTACAGGAAGAACACCAGGCCTGGGGCTCTCTATTTCTCTCTACCCACAACTTTGTTGTGTGACCCCAGATGTGCTGTGTAATTTCCAGGTCCTGTAAGTAATAAATGCTTCCCTCCCCCCATCAAAGTTTCCTGCTGGTTATTGCTGAGGGAGTCTTGCAATGATACGAACCACAAGGGTCGGCCCTGCCACAACATTACTTCTGGACCAGAGGAGACTCTGGCACAAAACAATTGCTTATTGGTGAGGCCCATCTTCTCTCCTTGAGCAGTCCTGATCCCTTCTCATCCGTTCCCTTCTCAGGTGATTATTCCAGAAGCACCCCTAAGAAACTTCCTGCATGCTATTCTTTCCCTCAGAATCTGCTCCCCACAGAAACTATGCTGTTACTCACTTCATTTCTTTATGGTTTAAAATACTTAAAGAGTAACATTATTAAACTTCGCAAACTGGGGCCTCCATTTTTTATTCAGGAAGAGCTCAGCTAGGATAATAGAAGCATTACAACTCCATTTACATGAAAATCAATTAGGAAACGGGTATTAAAGAATGAAAAAGAAAAAAAAAACATGTGGGGTCTGCTCCAAATATAATGTATAATGCAACATTAGCCATGTCATTGTAATCCAGCTCGGGAAATAGTGAATTGCTAGACTGGGTAGCTGCCAACAACAGACTGGGTAGTTATTCCAAAAGAGAACAGATGTCCATATAGGACCCGAGTCTCTTTTTGTGTCACATGTCTCTGTTCAATTCAGCTACTCAGGGAATAAAAATAATCCTCGGGCTTGAATTTTTATGCAATGCTTTTGTTCCAAGGAGATTCAACAGTTCATGCATTCAGATAATAATGCAAATAAAAATAAAACAGTAACATTTATTGAAAAGTTACTGTCAATTAGATTATCTTAGTTATTGGACTCTAAGAGCAATTCTCTAAGCTTTTCTGAGAGGCTATACTTCTCTCCATATGACATATCAGCAAGCTGAGGCACAGAGACACCAAGCAATTTGCTGAGTTGCCTAGCTAAGAAGTGACAGATCCCAGAGCCAAGTTTATTTGATGGCACAGCCTCCAGTTATGTTCTGCTTATCAAACAGGGTGAAGCACCACTTGTGTAAAGATGCCGAATGAAATCTCTTCACAGACAAAAGGGGGATCAACTTTCCCGTCGCCTATCAAAAACTGGCTAGTTCATGTTCCAGTAATTTTAAAACATTGAGAAAGAAAGAAAAGATTCGATTGGGATTCGGGTGGTCTTTTCATACATGTTTGTGACCAGATTCCCACCTTTGTGCATCATCTCTTACCTCCACGTCCCCCTCATCAGTCCAAACCTCCTATTTCCTCTAATTCTGTTTCAAGTACCACTTGTTCCAGGAATTTATTCTGGATGGTTCCACTCTCCAAAGATTGACTGATAATTTAAACTCACTACCATCTGCCAATCTCAAATTGAGGTTCATTTCGAACATATTATATTCTAGAGGCTGTTACAAACATTATCTCCTTTAATCAACACAAAATAATTTGAAGCATGGGTATTGCTATTATTTCCATTTACAACCAAAGGAATGGAGACACAGAGAATACGTAACAGATTTGGTCATTCACAAGTAACTGGTGCAACCTGGTTTTGAATGCATGGTCTGACTCAAGCACTGTTGCTTTGGCTTCAATTTCCTATTTTCCCCTTGATTAACTATCTTTTTTAAATTATATATTTGTGCATTTTCTTACTTAAATAATACTTTAAATTATAAGTTAAACTAAGATTCATGTATACAGATTTTGTCTTTCAAACACTAGCTTACGTTCCCTTCATGAGGTCAATGAAGAATTAGGTATTAGGTCTATTTCTTCTCCTGTTCACTCACTGGCCCTCACAAGCTTCACTAGTAGAAAAATAGCCAGCAGAACCCATCAAGGTTAGACTGGCTAGAACTTGCTTCTTGGACACTTTCAGAAATTTCCCAATGGATGGAAATGTGATTCTTAGCATGCTTGTAAGTCAAAGGTATATATAAGTCAAAAGTGTTTTTATTAAAAATATTTGCTTTATCTCTTTTTTTTTTTGTTCTGGTTTTAAAGTTTGTTTGTTTATTTATTTATAAGATAGAGACAGAGAGAGCGAATGGGGGTGGGGCAGAGAGAGAGGGAGAGAGAAAGAATCTCAAGCAGGCTATGCACCGTCAGTGCTGCTGAACTCACAAACTATGAGATCATGACCTGAGCCGAAATCAAGAGTTGGATGGTTAACCGACTGAGCCACCCAGGTGCCCCTGGCTTTCTCTCTTCATAAATCATATTATCTACTTCTTCACTGGATAGAGGGGAAAATGGGCAGTAGCCCAACTCCTCTTATGTCCACCTTTCCCCAATACTGTGGTCATCCTCGCACACCCTCAAGGTGATTATCTTCCTGGCAACACTCTAATCAAACTCACTGTCCCAAGTGAGTTCAAACTCAATCATAAATGAGTCATGGAATTCAATTAATTAAAGTGAGACCACTGAAGGTGTGCTATATTTAACTTATAAAACAAAGCTTCTTTGGTGAATTTCAAACCTCAATGAGTCAGATGGATAATATATTTTGAAGAACAGTCAACTGACTTCATTCATTTTGGTCTACACTTAACTTTAGATATGATCAAAGTGACGTAAAGGATAAAAGGAGTATTTTTGTCTTTGCCTTCTGTTTTCTCTGCAATTTAGTGATAGATATTGTTCTTGAGTCCTGGAAGGTCTCACATGTCATAGGAAACTGAGATTATATTTATGCTTATCAATATTCAACTGGCTATTTCAACAAAAACCCAAGTGGCCTATAATGCAACACCCTGAAACACCATGGATACAGCTCAGAAATCAATCAAACTGTATTTAATTATTCACTATAACATCTTTTAGTAGAAAATCAGATGTCAAGTTTTTACTAGGTTTGACTCCTTTCTGCCTTGTTAGGACTTGGGCTTTCTGTAGAAGACAAATCAACATAGCCAGAAGTTATGAGAAAAACACAATCTTTTGTTTTTGGAAAGATTGATAGTCACAAATCCTAATCAGAACATGTGCAATTTTGGACCAAACTGCATAGGAGCTTGTCTTCTACAAGCATATCTCCCTGCCTTTGTACTTTTGTTCTGTTTTTCCATTCAAGTAAGGACATAATTTAACAGCTGGAGTATCCTCTATTCCTTTTTTCCCTTAAGGGGAAAAAACCCAGGGCTGTTCAATAAAATTGACACAGAAACTTTGAGGACCCCACTGAGTACATGCAATTCTATGTACCAGTTGCCTTTCAAAAGATAAAGCCCATATGACAAAGATATTTCTTTTTCAATTAAAAACAAATTTATGGGGCACCTGGGTTGCTCAGTTGGTTAAGTGTCTGACCTTGGCTCAGGTCATGATCTCACGATTTGTGGGTTTGAGCCCCCATGTCTGGCTCTGGACTGACAGCTCAAAGCCTGGAGTCTGCTTTGGTTCCTGTGTCTCCTTCTCTCTCTCTCTGCCTCTCCCCTGCTTGTGCTCTGTCTCTTTCTCTCAAAGATAAATAAACATTAAAAAAAATTAAAAAAAAGAAAAAAAAACAAATTTAATTCTCTTTTATTCTTTTTCTCCAGTGTGTTGTACCTGTATTTGTAAATGCTCAAGTCTTTGCTTTTAAAAGCTAACAAACGGTTTCCTTCTGAGCAATGCCAAATTTGATGCTATGGAAAGAAGAGAATCATTGTCAGGTATTGGTAAGGTACAAATGAATTTGTTTTAGCTGAACTGGGAAGATGGGAAGTCACAGTTAAACTTTGTAGGCCTCTGAGGCCCTATTTCTCAAACCTGCAGGTGCACAAGAATCATCTGGATGGCCTGCTTAAGGCAGATTTCTGGGACAAACCCCAGAGTTTCCAGTGGTTGTGATGCAGCCTGAGAATCTGCATTCCTCACAGGTTCACACATGATACTCATGTGATTGTACTAGGGACCCCACTCTGAAGACCACTGCTTGTGAGAATCCTGTTTGCAGACAGGCATATATATTGCTTGTCTCAGTATAGTTTTCCAAAAAGATGACTTCTAACATATATCACTTGGAAGATTTTATGTAAAGTTATTTTCTCAGGCTACTCTAAAAAAATAAAACTGGAAACTCTGGCAGCATGGCGGGGCACACTCACACATGATAAGAATCTTCTAGAATTAAGGAATGGGGTAGGGATGGGGAGGAGGACAGTGATGAGCATTTCAAAACCATAGATCTTGAAAAGTCCAGGGCAGCTGAGTATGCTGGGAATATCATCCAAGAAGTCCATTCAGCAAGAATGTGCATTTCTTTAAAAGACAAAGCCTTTGTTGGAACCATAATTTCTATGAAGTAGAAACAGTTATCACATTATTGAGTAGCGGGGGAGGGCTATAATTTGACATTGTTTTTAGCCGTTGTCTGAGAAGCAGCTAATACAGTTTTCACGGCATCTTTTAGCAACTCCCTTTTGATGAGATGTATCCTTGCTAATTAATCTGGTCTACTTGTCTTTAATTTCTAGTGTCCTAAGTTTCCCACATTCTGATATGCAGACAATATTCATCGTCATTTATTTCTAAATACTTCAAAATTTCCTTTTTGATTTCTCACTTTAAATTTACTTTACTTTTTAACCTATGGGTTATTTAAGAGTGTGAACTTTCCAAGTAAATCTATCATCTATCCATCTAAAAATATAACAAAATACATGAAATTATCTTTTAATTATTGGTTCTAATTATTTACATTGTGTTCAGAAAATATATATAATACAGCTTAATGAAGAATATATTATTACACAATTAATTAGAATAAATTGAGATTTGTCATGTGGAATTCATAAGGTTGATTTTTATAAATGTTTTATATATGATCATCAAAGGAAGGATTATTACATATTTGTTGCTTTAAGGGTTCAATATACATCTCTTGGATCATCTGTTGGATACATCTCTTGGATCAGTTTTTCTCTACTTGTGTTAATGTCTCCCACTATGAGTGTGATAGAGAGATATTAAAGGGATATCCTTTAACTAGTTAAAGGATATCCCTTTAATATCTCTTAATTTTGCTCCACTCAGTTGCTCCCACACCAGGAACAAATAGTCTTTTAACTTTTATTGCCATAAATTTGTTTTGTTTGATTTTGAATATTTTAAAATTGTAACTAGACAGTATGTACTTTTTTGTGTTTCAGTCTTTTTTGACTAAAAATATCTTTGGCAGTCATCTGTATGACCGCCATCTGTATGCATTTTTCATTGCTGTGTAGTATTCCACAGCATAAACATATCACAATTATTTATCATCCTCTTGTGGACAGACATGTGGATTTCCCAGTGTTAGGCTATTAAAATAATATTCTTACATTTATTGGTCAGTGCTTAGTTTCTTTTATCTACCTAGTATGTACTCTGAGGAAAGCTAAATGTTGACTTTGCTAATGTTTTTGCTATTACTAAATTTATGGACTTCAAAATTTTCAGGGAAGGTTTTCCTTCACAACCTGTCAGTCACTCACTAAAAAGGTATCAAAAATGTAGCACATACATGACACTAGAAATCTGAAATCAGTTAGGTCCTTTACATCCCGAATATATAGAATATATAGTACATGTGTGGAGTACTGTAACTCAATAATTAAAATTCATGGCAAACTCAAACAAGTTCTAAGATAGGAGGAGATAAATACCAATTGGTAAGATTCACCTTAGTGGGGTGAATAAAAAAGAGACTTCAACTAGAATTGAAAATTAGTCTAGGGATTGTGTTGAGAATGAGTTATGATTTAGGTTATAAGATATTGGACAGCACAGAAATACTTAATTCAGAAGAATTAACATAAATAAAGGCATCCATGCTGAGGTATTTTTATATTATATGCTATTCTATGTATAAATATTTTGTACTTTTTATATGTTAAATCACTATGTAAAATACAAGGGTTGTAGAACTTTTAGTATTATTTTGAAAAATCAGTGCATGAAATTGGGAGATTGATTCCTTCAGTAGTTTGCCTAAAATGGAAATGAAAATGGTATGAAAGACATTATTTGGAAGTAAAACTGCACTACAGATTCTCTCCAGACACAGAAAAACCCAAATTTCTCATTTGTCATTATGACTGGTACTTTTGAAAAAAATGTATTTTTGTGCTTAAATTATTTCCCTCTAAAAACAGAGATAGTAACTCACTGTGTTCTGGTATCTTTGCTTGATTAAGTACTCACTACAGGTTTGTAGGAAAATATTAATGAGCATAAATGACGTGATTGTAATTTTAGTCCAAAGAAAGATTAAACTGAGCAAACCTAGCATGGTAGGTTGATACATGGTGCCATTAACTGGCATCACTTGACAAGAATCTAGCAAGGAAAGAAGACCTGTTTACCAGATATAAAAAATTAAGTTATGGTTCTGATGGTGGCAATGACTGTTTTAGTCAGATAGTGACATGTGAAGGGCAGCAAGTGACCAGCGTAATCATGCTGGATGCTTCTGTAGACATAGTCATACATTTTTATCTGGGCGGAATGACTGGGTTGTATTTACTGCTGCCTTGTTTTCCGATTAATCTATTCAAGCTAGACTCCCTTCAAAATCCAGTATTTAAAACAACTAAAATGCAAATGGTTGAAAATCCTGGTTGAACTGTCTGTGGTGAAAAATGAGGAAACATTCTTTCTTTCTTCCTTTTTTTTTTTAAGACAGTATTGTTTTAGCAGTACTGGTTTAGAACAAAATTGAGAGAAGCTTATATACCTTCTGCCTCCACACATACACAGCTTCTCCTATTATCAGCATCACTCACCAGAGTGGTACAACTTTTACCTACGTCGACAAATCATAATCACCCAAAGTCCACAGTTTATATTACGGTTCACTCTTGGTGTTGTCTATTCTGTGGTTTTAGACAAAAGTATAATGACATATATACATCACTATAATATCATACAAAGCATTTTTATTGCCCTAAAAATCCTCTGTGCTCTATTAATCTCTCCTCCCCTTTCAACACTTGGAAATCACTGATCTTACTGTCTCCATAGATTTCTGGAATATTATGAAGTTGGAATCATGAAGTGTGTGAAGTCTCCTCCATATCTTTTCATGGCTTGAAAACTCATTGCTTTTTAATGCTTAATAATATTCCATCATTTGAGCATACCACAGTCTATCTATTCATCTACTGAAGGGCATCTTGGTTTCTTCTAAGTTGTGACAATCATGAATAATGTTGCTTATAGCTTCTGTGCATAAGCTTTCAACTCTTCTGGGTAAATACCAAGGACTTGGACCATATTGCAAGAGTATGCTTAGTTTTATATGAAACCTCCAAAGTGTCATCCAAGGTTGCTGTACCATTTTATATTCCAACAAGCAACGTATGAGAGTTCCTGTTGCTCTACATCCTCATCAGCCTGTGGTGCTGTCAGTGTTCAACATGTTGACCATTCCAACCTGTGTGCAGTGGTATCTCATTGTTGCTTTAATCTGAATTTCCATGATAATGTATAATGTGGAACCTTTTTTCACATGCTTATTTGCCACCTGTGTATCTTTGATGAGGTGTCTGTTAAGGCCTTTGGCCTATTTTTTAATCAGGCTTTTTTCTTACTGTGGGGCTTTAAGAGCTCTTTGTATATATATATATCCTTTATCAAATATGTTCTTACAAATGCTTATTTGCCACCTGTGTATCTTTGATGAGGTGTCTGTTAAGGCCTTTGGCCTATTTTTTAATCAGGCTTTTTTCTTACTGTGGGGCTTTAAGAGCTCTTTGTATATATATATATCCTTTATCAAATATGTTCTTACAAATATTTTCTTCCAGTCTGTGACTTGTCTTCTAATTTTCTTGATATTGTCTTGAGCAAACCAGAAGTTTTTAATTTTAATGAAGTCCCACTTATCAATTATTTCTTTCATGGATGTGTCTTTGTTGCTGTATCTAAAAAGGCATCATTATACCCAAGGTCATCTGTATTTTCTTCTGTGTTATCTTCCAGGAATTTGAAAGCTTTGCATTTTACATTTAAGTCTATGATGCATTTGAGTTAATTTTTGTGAAGGGAGCAAATTCTGTGTCTAAATGCATTTTTTTTTGTGCATGTGAATGTCCAGTTGTTCCAGTACCATTTATTGAAAAGACTATCTTTGCTCCATTATATTGCCTTTGTTCCTTAAAAAAAATGTTTATTTATTTATTTGGAGACAGAAGGAGAGAGAGAGAGAGAGAGAGACAGAGAGAGAGAGAGAGAGAGAGAGAGAGAGAGAGAGAGAATATTCCAAGCAGGCTCTGTGCTTTCAGCACAGAGTCTTACGTGGGGCTTCAACTCATGAACCGGGAGATCATGACTTGAGCTGAAAAGAGTTGAACACTTAACCGACTGAGCCACCCAATCACCCCAAACCTTTGCTCCTTTTTAAAAGAATAAGATTCTAAAGAATACATACACACACATACACATATACTTTCTCTATTCTGTCCATTGATCTATTTGTCCATTTTTCACCAATACCACACTCTTTTGGTTACTATGGCTTTATAGTAATTCTTGAAGTTAGGTAGCATCAGTCCTCCAACTTTCTTCTTCATTATTGTGTTGGTCATTCTGGATCTTTTACTCTCCATATAAATCTTAGAATCAGTTTGTCAATATCAGCAAAATAAGTTGCTGGGATTTTGACTGGAATTGATTCGAATCAATAAATCAAGTTTGGACGAAGTGACATCTTGGCAACACTGAGTCTTCATATGCATGATCATGGAATATTTCTCCCACTTATTTAGTTCTTCTTTGATTTCATTCATTAGAGTCTTATAGATTTTCTCATATAGATCTTATACATATTTTGTTAGATATAAATGAAATAGCTAACAATTTCTTTTTTGGAATGCTAATGTAAATAGTATTATGTTTTTAACTTCAAATTCTACTTGTTCATTGTTGGTATGTAGGAAAACAACTGATTTTTGTAGACTGACCTTATATCCTGTAACCTTGCTAATATCACTTCCTAGTTTAAGGGATTTTTTTTTTTTTGTCGATTCTTTTGATTTTCTACAAAGGTAATCATGTCATCTGGAAAATTTCTTTCTTACCATACCCATGGATTCTAATATAATTTGCCTTGATAAACAGTAATAGTACCCAGATATTTAAATGTGTAACATTGTAGGTGTGTCTGGGTGGCTCAGTTGGTTAAGCATCTGACTCTTGATTTCAGCTCAGGTCATGATCTCATGGTTCGTGAGATCTGATAGTGCAGAGCCCACTTGGGATTCTCTCTCTCCCTCTGTCTCTGTCCCTCTGTGTGGGCGCTCACGCATGCTCTCTCTCTCTCTCTCTCAAAATAAACATTTAAAAATGTGTAAAATTATATTTAAAGCTAGAATTTAGAAGTTTAGTGTCAAGCTTACAACTCTCATTATCTATTGCTTTATAATAAGCCATTCCAAGATTAAGTGACTTAAATAAAAGTTTATTATTACATATGAGAGTTCTGTGGATTGACTAGGCTTAATTGTGTAGTTCTCACTTGGAGTCTCATGTAGTTGCAGTCAGCTGATAACTAGTTATCTGAAGTCTCCAAAAGGGCTCACTTGCATGGCTGGTAATTGATGTTGCTGTCAACCAGAATGTCTTCATGTGGTCTGTCCATATGGCTTGGAGTTCTTAAAGCAAGTGGTATAGTTCGGAGAGTCAGGATCCCCAAAAAACAACACAGAAAGAGGGAGACCACAGAAACTTTCAAATCAACTAAGGGCTTGCATTAGTTTCCTAATGCTGCCATAACAAAATATCACATATTGGTTGGTGTAAAGCAACAGAAATTTATTTGTCTCCCATTTCTGATACGAGAAGTACCAAACCAAGGTTTTTACAAGGCCATGCTCTATGTAAAGGTGACTTTGTGACTCTATCCCAGCTTTTTGTAGCCTCAGGCATTCTTTGTCTTATAGATGTAGATGAATCACTCCAGTCCTTTGTCTTCACATCATCTTCTTCCCTTTCTATGTGTCTATCTCTGTATCTTTATTTCCTCTTTTTTATAAGGACCCATTCTAATTTTACATTGGGTTAGGACTCACCCTAATGACCTCATTTTAACTTGACTACATCTGTAAAGACTCTATATAAATAAGGTCATATTCTAAGATAGAGAATAGGACTTCAGCATATCATTTTTGGAGGACACAACTCAACCCCTAACACAGCTAACACCTCAATCGACACAGTATAATACATACTGTGTTCTACTTGTCCAAGCATTCTCAAAGTCTACCAGTTTCAAAGGGATGGAACATAGATCCCACTTTTTGAGGGTGGATTGACAAGTTATATTACAGAGTTCAAAGGATGAAGAATATTCTTGTGACCCTTTCTGGAATATGCATTCTGCCACATTCCACTCTCCACCCACAGTGATTTCATTTTTTTCCCATGTGCAAAACTTATCTACTCCAATGAGCCAATTATAACATCATCTAAATTAGCTCCCAGTATGGATAAGTCTCCTTAGGTACAGTCCTGAACTTCTCAAGTATGGTTACTTTTGATTTGAAGACTTGTGAACTAAAGAGAGAAGTTATCTGCCTCTCAAACACTTACATACAGTGCTGAAACAGGGATAGGTAACTACAGTGCATATACTGGCTCAAAAAGTAGGGAATATGATATAAATAATCAGTTATTCATCTATAGCCATACTGAAAACCATCTGGGTACATGTTCCCAGTTCCTGTAAAAACTGCTCTTTGCTTGTGATTTTCTTATGGTTCTCACTTGCAGTTTATGTTTCTGACAACACCATCGGAGTCATGTATCCTTTTTGACTAAAAACAAAATGGCCTGCATTTTCAGCTGAGTATATTTTTCAGCCAACTTCCTGCCTATAGGCTACAGGTACTAAAAAGGTAGGAAAAACAATAAACAACCCCCCCCCCCCAAACCCACAAGAAGTATGGAATTAAAAGCACCTTCAAAGCAAGGTGGTAGATATTTTAGTCTGGCTTACTCAATATCCCTTTTCCAATATTCCTTCTTGATAGCTTTTTTCCTATTATAGAGTGTGGAAAGCCAAGGCTTTCCTCTCAGACTCTCTTGCAGCTAGGGCTTTCCTTTTGACACAATTATCATCAGTGCAATGTAAACAGAAGTCTGCTAGTGCCAGTCTACCTTCCACTACATCTCCTTCTTCTTTGTAATACTGATATGAGAATTGGATGTCAGCAGTCACCTTATATCCATAAAGGGAAAATTAAGATAATTTTAGATGTCTTGGCCTTATTATCCTTAAGCTACTGGATAGAAATGAGAAATAAACTGAAGGTTTGTTTCTTGGGTCCTTTGAGAAACCATGTGCACATATGTCAGAATCATCCCAGTGGAGGACAGGGTATCTAAGCACCTCCAGATTTACTGTTACAGAGAGAAAAAAAGAAACTCACATTGGGATTTCTCTTATGTGCAGCTGAAGACAATCCTAACTAATACAAGTAGGGGAGCTCCAACTAACCCATTCCTGAACAACAACAACAAAAGTATTTGTTGACAGTTTATTTTTCAAGGACTACAGCAAGCACAAATTATTCAACTGTGAACTACACAACCATGGACAAGGATCTGCAGGAACTCAGTCTTAGAGCTCCCAGGTAAAAGGGATATCTCCAGAAAGGACCTAGGCTCCAATCACCTTTCTCTCCATGCCTCATTTTTATTTTTTTTAATTTGTATTATTTTTATTTATATTTGAGACAGAGAGAGACAGATTGTGAGCAGGGGAGGGGCAGAGAGACAGTGAGACGCAGAATCAGAAGCAGGCGCCAGGTTCTGAGCTGTCAGCACAGAGCCCGACACGCGGCTCGAACTCACAAACTGTGAGATCATGACCTGAGCCAAAGTTGGATGTTTAACAGACTGAGCCACCCAGGCGCCCCCTCCACACCTCATTTTTAACTTCATGGTAAAAATATGGTATCTGTTTCTATGTTTATAGGCTTGGGATGCACATTCTAGGCTATAAGAACAAGGAAATATGAATAGTAACACAGCATTGGTATTTTATTCAGGAAAATATATTCTTCTCCATGGGGATTTATCCCTCCATCTCATTTTTTTAGTAATGTGTACATGACTGCCAATGTTCAAGGGAGGACCCAGTGTAAATGAAGCTGTCAAACAAGGGTTTTTTATTTGGGTATCATACATCCACAAAAAAATCATGATACTTTAATTATTCTTAGTATTATCTAATTCAGAGAGAATGGCTATTGTGTAGGGCACTAGTAGTGACTGCCACTAGTAGTGAAGGCTGAGAATCTCACTGTGTAGATGACAGATGATTATGATATACAGTAACCGAGAGCTCATTATTTCAGGCAAGGTTAGCAATAATAAAAAAAAAATTAACGTTATCCATTTTTGAGAGATGAACAGAGCAGAGCATGAGTGAGGGAGGGGCAGAGAGAGGGAGACGCAGAATCCGAAGCAGGCTCCAGGCTCTGAGCTGCCAGCACAGAGCCCAACGCAGGGCTAGAAGTCTTGGACCAGGAGATCATAACCTGAGCTGAAGTCAGATGCTTAACTGACAGAACGACCCAGGCACCCATGGTTAGCAATAATGAAGTTCACTTTTCATTTTTTAATTGCAGAGATCATTATTTCTAGGTAACTAACCTGGAAAGTTGCATGCTAAGTAAAATAGCCACGCTCTCAATAGGAAAGAACAATAACAGGCACAATGCCTTTGAGTTATATCACTGTTAGTGGGTTTTGAGTGGCAACATCCTACTTTACCTGACCATAAGAAAAATCACTGTGGATTTAAGAGCATAGACCGGATTTAAAAAAGATATTAAACTTCTATGACTAAGCCATGTACCCCATCATGATATTATTTCAAATACCATTTTCCCCATTACTTTATGCTGAGGGCCCTCAACTCTTTCCTGTAATCCCCTTAAACCATTTCTTCTCTGGCAATTTCACTTAAGAGTTTCTTTTTTTTTAAGATGTTATTTTTAAGTAATTTCTATATGCAACATAGGGCTCGAATGCACAACCCTGATATCAAGAGTTGCATGTTCTACTGACTGAGCTAACCAGTCAGTAGATTTCTATTTTCCAAATCAAAATATATACATATTTCATATTTTCTTTTGATATTTATCAAGGACCTGTGTTTTTCTTAAATTTCACACTTGAAACTGTTGTGTGGGAGAATAAGTATTTCATGCTGTTCATTTATATAAAGTCTTTATTAGAAATGGAGAAGACACCTAGTTATAACTTTGACAAACATTCATTTTAAAAATAAGTGATTGGGTGCCTCAGTGGATCAGTCATTAAGCACCTGATTTTGGCTCAGGTCATGATCTCACAGTTTGTGAATTTGAGTCCCACATCAGGTGAGCTATAGTTCCCCTTTGGGTAAGCATGAGCCCCATTTTGGGTGAGTACGAGCCCCATTGGGTGAGTAGGAGCCCTGCTTCAGGTAAAACACGAGCTCTGGGTGAGCTCCACTTCTCCCTCTCTCTGCCCTTTGTGGGATTTGCTCTCTCTCTCTCGCCCCTCATTCACTGTGTCCTCTCTCACTCTCAAAAAAAAAAAAAAAGTGATCAAAGGTAAAACAAAACAAAATATTGTTACCTCGACTGTACACAGGTTACTTTCTTTTGTTCCCCACTTCTGGGATTACTCTTCACCAGAAAATCCTACAGTGTGGTAAAAGCAGTTCCTAGAGAGAAGGACAGCAGCCCACAGAGAAGAGAAGAGAAAGTGATGGGAGAGAGACACTCTCTAGTCCTTTAACATGTAAACTAAAGTCAATTTACTCATGAACCAATTTTCTGTGCTGATATTCAGAAAAATTTTCTAAAATGCTCTCATTATTCCATATTTAATAAAGCAGTTGTCATGGAATCCTGAAGTCCTTGATTTGATACCATCTGAGTTGTTCTGGTTTTTCCTTTCCTCACTGACTGTAGGAAATAATGAACTGAATGTAAAACTTCTGCTACAGCAAGAAGGTGTCAAAAGAATAAAGAAAAAACACCATCCTAGGTGAGGGACTTTATAAAAGTAACAAGAAGATTCTGTTCTTGCAGAAGGCAGAGTGAATGAAATTGTAAGAAGCAAAGCTCTGACATAAGATAAATTGTAGGAATGAATTTTATCCTGAGGCTCTGAGAACTATTAAAGAATTCTATGTAGAGTCCAACATGGTCAGATGTGTGTTTTAGAAACCTCTCTGAGACCCATTGTAGATATTGATTAATTTTTCATGGTGATAGGAGAATATAAGTTTAAGAGATAAATTCTAGTGGAGTATAAATAAAAGATAAAATTTCAAAGGTATTAGAGGAGAAAAAAGAGAAAAATAGCAAAAGGCAATAAAGGAGAAAAATGGACAAGTGAAAATAGTGAATAGAAAAAATAAGTAATAGAAGTAAGAGTAAATACAAAATTGATCAAAGTAAAGTGTATAGGTTCAATTTCCCAGCTGGGAGAAAAAAATTTTAAATAATAAAATACAAACGCTTTCCATAGTTCTATACTTATCACTTTCCTCGACAATTCAATAAATGACATCAATATTCACCAGTTTCTTTGCAAAAATTTATAAATTATACTTGATTATCCTTATTTCAGTTTTTCTCACATCTGATCATTCAGCAGGTTGTGTGGAATCCATCTCCAATTATATCCCCAAACTATCCCTTTTCATTGTCTCTACTGCGGCAAACCTGGTCTGAGCAACGACCTTATCTAGCCTGAACCATAGCAACGCACTGCTAGCTGGTCTTCCTTTTTCCTATCTTTTCTTCAGTTAATTACCTTCTTTGAGAAGAATTATATTGAGAAAGAAATCTGATAATAACACACCCTGGCTTAAAATCATATGATAGGTAACTATTTATTTATTTATTTTATTTTATTTATTTAAAAAAAATTTTTTTTCAACATTTTTATTTATTTTTGGGACACAGAGAGACAAAGCATGAATGGGGGAGGGGCAGAGAGAGAGGGAGACACAAAATTGGAAACAGGCTCCAGGCTCTGAGCCATCAGCCCAGAGCCCGACGCGGGGCTCGAACTCACGGACCGCTAGATCGTGACCTGGCTGAAGTCGGATGCTTAACCGACTGCGCCACCCAGGCGCCCTGATAGGTAACTATTTAATTAACTTATACCTCAAACTCCATTTTCTGACTTCTATTTCCAGATATGATTAGTAAAAAGGCCAGATTTTCTTTTCCCTCTTTTACAACTAAAACAGTAGATATAATATATGAAACAATATTTTTTAGACATTGGGAAAACAATGACAGGTCATTAATTCATAAAGGAAGGAAACAATAATTGTGAGCCTTACAAGGGCCCCATCTTAATGCCTAGAGGAAATTGCTAGGTCAAAGCACAGGGAGGGAATAAAACTGAAATCTATGGTCTCCCTCAGTTGCATAAACAGAGTTCAGAGTTCAGGAGGCCACAGTAGCCAGAATTCTAAAGACACAACAGTGATGAAAAAAGAGCTCCAGAGTTCTAGAAGAAAATTCCTCTCAAGGAATGAGGCGGTATCGGTATATATGTGTGAGAAATTACTGGGTGGGGAAAGAACCACCAGAAAGAACTGGGTGGAACAATCTCTAGAACTCACAGAAGGCTGGTTCATGTTTACAGCCAGTGTGAAAAGCCTCACAATTCACATCAAATAGTGCACTCAGAAGGCTATTGCCTCAGTTGTGGGGCCAAGTTAGCTCTAGACCAGAGGCTGAGCTGGCCCCACCTAGCAAAGTTTAAAAGCAGGTTTGGTGGGATCAAAGTGATACTAATTAATTTTACAAAATTTCAGAATAAAGCTCAAAACTATTTAAAGAAATGCAAAAACAAACAAACAAAAAATCCAGCACCCAACAACATAAAATTCACAAGTTCTGGCATTGTTACGCATTGAATTGTATCCTGCAAAAGATACACTGAAGTCCTAAACTCAATATCTATGTATGTAACCTTATTTGGAAATACAGTCTTAGGCATAATCAAGTTAATAATGACATAATTAAAGCAGGCCCTAATGCGGGGTGCCTGGGTGGCTCAGTTGGTTAAGTGTCCAACTTTGGTTCAGGTCATGAGCTCAAAGTTCATGACTTTGAGCCCTATGTCAGGCTCTGTGCTGATGGCTTGGAGCCTGGAGCCTGTTTCAGATTCTGTGTCTCCCTCTCTCTCTGCCCCTCCCCAACTCTCTCTCTCTCTCTCAAAAAAATAAACATTAAATTTTTTTAAAAAAAGTAGGCCCTAATGCAATGACTGAAACCCTTATAAGATAAGGGGAATTTGGGCAACAGAGACATATGGAAGGAAGATGGCCATGTGAAGACAGAGGCAGAGATTGAAGGTATGCTACCATAAGGCAAAAAACACCTTGGACTACCAGAAGCTGGAAGAGACAAGGAAAGATACTCCCCTAGAGCTCTGGAGGGAACATAACCCTCCAACACCATGACTTCAGACTTCTGAAGTCTGTATATAGAGCTATAGGGAACTGTATACAATTGCAACTGGTTTAAGTAACCCAGTTTGTGGAACTTTTTTATGGCTACTCTAGGAAACAAATTCAGGTGATATCAAAAATTAACCAAGCATATAAAGAAGTAAAAAAAAATTATGATGCATAATAAGGTAAAGTTAGTCAAGAGAACTTAAAACCCCAAAATGACTTAGATGACAAATTTGGTAGATAAGAATAATAAAACATCTATTGTAAATATTCCTCATATTATTTAAAAAAATACAGTAAAATATGTGCATGGTGTGAGGTATGAAAAATATAAAAAGGACTACATCAAACTTCTAGAGATGTAAATTACCATGTCTGAATGAAAAACACATTCTATGGGATTAATAATGGCTTTCATATTGCAGAAAAAAAGATACTTGAACACGTAGCAATAGAAACCATCCAAAATGAAACAGAGAAGTATTTAAAAAAAATAAACAGGGTATCAGTTATTTGTGGAATAAAATTAAGTACCTGTGTAAGTCTCACAAAAGACAGAGAAAGCAGGGTAAAAAATAATTTTGGAAAAATAATGGCCAAGGATTTTTCAAATTTGATGCAAACTATAATCCTAAAGATATAGGAAACTCAATGAACTCAAGGTAGAAGAAGACATGAAGAAAACTGCAAATAGGTATATTTCAATAATATTGCTGAAAATTAGTGATAAAGGCAAAATTATTAAAGAAGGTAAAAAAAAAGACACATTCAATACTGAAAAACAAGGACAAGAATGACTGCAGAGGTCTTGCTGGCAATGTAAGCCAGAAGTCTGTGCAATAACATCTTTAATCTTGACAGAAATGATCAACAGCAACAATAAACACTCTGTCAACCTAGAATTCTATACCCATTGAAGATGTGTTTCAAATGCCATTTTATGACGTATAAGGCTTTAAATTTCAGACATCATCTCTCTATACTCTGTCCTAATTTGTTACACTTTCATGAAAATGGCCCACTTCCAGTCTTCCTAACATTGTTAAATTAATTCTCAACTGAGAAACACTGCATTTATTGACTCTTTGCCTAGACTCTTCTTTCTCCAGATTTTGCAACCTGGATTCTATCACTATTCAGGTCCCAGCTCTGGCCTCATTTGATCATCTAGCTGTAGAGACTGGTGTGATTAACACAAATCAAAATTGATTTAACAGCAAGTTTATGGAGCTTTATAAAAAGAATGCACAAACATTTTTTCCCTAGAATTCAAGGAAGGGTTTAAAATGTAATCACTCTCAAAAAAATCCAAGAATTGTAAATTACTCAAAGAAAAAATAGTAATGTAGTATTATTGTTGTTGAAGAGTAGGGTGATAGGATTTGCTGATGGCTGTGAAAGGATAAGAAAAGTTAAGAATGGTGCCAGGTTTTGTGACTTGCATGACTGGAAGAATAGAATTGTCATGGAAAAGAATGGAACGAATGCTCAGGAGGAGGAAATCAAGAGTATAGCTTGACATATAAAATGTGAGGTATCTGTTAGATACTCAGATGGAAACACCAAATAGGCAGTCAGACAGATATACCTGATGCCGAGGGTAAACTCGTGGCTAGATATATAAATTTGTGAGTTTTGTGATTTTTATAAGTTGTCAACATATAAAAGTCATGTGGAATTTAAAATCATGTGAGCAAATTTTATGACCTAGAGAATAGGTATAAGCAAAGATATGCCAAAAGACTAAAACACTTGGGTATACCAATACTTAATAGTTAAGCAGCTAACCAGCAAAAGACTGAAACTACCTCCTAAAAGAACAAAGAGATGTTAAAGTCCTGATCTTCAAGTGAAGATAATGTTTCAAGGAGAAAGTGACAAAAATGTATCAAGTACTACTGAGAATTTGAATAAGGCAAAAAGAGGTAATTGACAATTGATTTCATCATGTTGTTAATATTTGCAAGGGAGGTTTTAAGAAGGAATAAGTGCATACTACCAATTAGAATGGACTTGAGACAATGGGCAGAAAGGAAGTACAGACAGTAGAATTCTATATTCTAAAACAGAGAAGCATATACCAAATACAAAATCTACCTATCTGAAAATTAACCACATGGCAACAAATAAACCAAAGTAGACACTCATAAATATTTTCAGGGTAAAAAGAGAACACAAAAAAACAATAATAAAACAATTAAGACTATTTAGAATAATCAGTATACAACATATATATGTGGGAAATATATGGAAGGAAGCAGGAAGCTAAAGAAAACACAACCTACACTAGTTTGAATAAGTAAGGGGATTATTGATCTCATTGTTAGGATTAAGCTACCCAGCCTTTGTGATGATCCAGCAATGTCATCAGTATATGTAAACTTTTACTCTTTGTCTTCCTGGCCATCCTTACCATTTGGCATCTTTTCTCAAGATGTATTGCTGTGGTATTTCCAATTATGAGGTGTGTGTTTATGGTGGGAAGAAAAAGTAGGACCATGAGAAAAGTGCTTAAAACCCATGCCAACACCTGGCCAGAATTATCTCAGTGAAAGGCAGTTGGAAGTATTTTGTCTTTATAACTACAGCGGAAGAAGGCAAGGGAAAAGAGAGTGGTGAATAGCTTGTAGGTAACTGATCTAGAGTTTGCTCACTCAAAATAAGCAAAGCAAGCATTTGACTCAAGGAGATCTCCAACTTAACATCAGGCTCAGATAGTTTTATTGATAACTTTCATAAAATCTTCAAGAAAATGAGAATTTCTAGGTAATTTCAATCTTTTCAGAGCATAGGAAACCATGGAAAACTCCAAGTTTCCTAATTCTAAAACAAGATTAGGCAAAAATAATGCCACATCATTTATAAATATAGATGAAAATGTTAAATATTAGAAAGCTTCATATGAGCACATTAACAAATAACATACTCCAACCAAGTAAGGATTCTTTTAGAAATATGAAGTTGGCTAAAATTTGGGTAACATATTAATGCAACTTATGTTATTAACATGTTAAAAATAAAATTAATATGAACCTCAATGGAGAAAATTATATTTTAGAGGTAAGAAAACTGACACATACAGTGCTTAAGAAACACGTTCAAGAGGCGCCTGTGTGGCTCAGTCAGTTACGCATCTAATTCTTGATTTCAGCTCAGGTCATAATCTAACTATCGTGAGATCGAGCCACACATCAGGCTCTGCTCTGGGCATGGAGCCATCTTAAGATTCTCTCTTCGCTCTCCCTCTGCCTCTCCTCTGCTTGTGTTCTCTCTCTCGTTCTCTCAGAAAAAAAAAAAATGAAACATGTTCAAAACAGAAGAAATTACACATGGCACAGCTGAGATTTAATCGCATGTCTTTCTGACTTTGAAGAAAATTCTTTTGTATTAGATGAAATGTTGTTGTGGCCTGGATCTCAGATAATCCTGGGTGAATCCCAGATTGTCCTAATAAAATGAATGGTTGAATCATTTAAGTTGTAACTGAAAACCTGGATAAGAGCTTCTCTTACCAGGAAGCTAAAACCATTCTAAGAAGTCCCCCAAGCAAGTATCTCTGTAAGTCTCATTGACCATAACTGGCCTATATGGCCCGTGTGGCTGCCACAAATGCCACAAGTCTTTTGAAGGCCCTCCTGTTAGGGACTACCAAAGAACAAGAAGTTGGAGGTTATTACTAGGAAGCCAAACTATGTCTACCACAGTGGCATTATTATTTGATGACGGTCAAATGATAACTTCAAACTACTTCCCCACCTCCTTGGTGCAATCAGGAAAGCACAGTACAAGGTGAGGGAGACAGAGGAAGCACTTGGTTTTTAGGCAATGAATCCACTCACTCCCAGTATTTCACAGGACTGAATTATTTCCATGACAGATCCATCTCCATAATACAGTCATGGATGCTCATAGGAACTGCTAGTTTGGCAAATGTTTAAGAATAATTCATTTTACAATGCAATAGTTCATCAGGGAGCCAAAGACAGTTTTATTGACTTAGATACATAAAATAGTTTATGGCTGGAGGACACTGGAGGGCAAATCACTAGTAGTGGTGATTAGTCTCGCGTGATGTGCCTCACACATCAGAAAATAAAATAATGTGAATATGGGAACAGCTTAAGAGATATATGAATGTTCTAAAGCTGTTGTAAGCAACTTTTCTTTGCTTCACTCTAGAATGTCACACACTTAAAAAGTATTTTATGAGTATGTGACATGAAAGGAATATGTTATGCTATAGGGCCCCATCCATGCTCCCTGAAAAGCCCATCTTTGAACTATATGACCAGAGATCAATTTGGAATATGCTTTTGGTCAAGGCTGTGTGATCCACTGTCTTACATCTAACTGGGCTTCCAATAAGGAGGGTCAAAGGAGCCTTTTCTTGTCATTGGTGCATGAACCAGATTTCAATTTGCTGCGCTTTCACTGAAAATATATTTGATTCAGGTCTGATTCTGACTTCATCTCAAAATTACTAAACAACGAGAAACTGGGAACCTCCTTTTCTTTATATCTTCAAGTGCTAATTCTCAATTGGTCAAGCAAGGTAGATTTAGGGACCTCCTACTAAATGAGCATTACAGAAGAGAATGTTTCATGGTTTCTTTCTCTAAGGGAACGAGAGAGGCAGAGGTGTTAAGGACTGCTGGACAGAAAATGGATTTAGTGGGGTCATCAGAAGCTTCTAGTCTAAGGGGAAAATATGCTCAATTTTCCTTCCTAGAATAATTTAACACAAAGTCATTTTGTTAATATGACTCAGAGTGGGCTGCTAGTGTGGAAATAATTGCCAGACGAGAATGTTCAGAGAAGTTGAGACATTGGCTATCTTTTTGGCACTCTTCATTTCACTCTTCTGTTGTCCTAGAGCCTCACATTCAACTCCTATTCCTTGGGGCTCTCTCATTTTCACTGTGACATAATGGTTGTATTGTGCTCTGATAAAGGTTTCACTAAACACACTTTGAGTTATAGGGAAGCGGTGGCCGTGTTGCAGTCACAAGGGACATTAATCAGGAGGACTGATTTCTTTAGGTAAAACTTCTCTCTTCTGCATCATCATCTTTTTTCCTCTGCCTGATTAATTTCTACCAGCATACCAAAATTCTCTAGTAATCTCCTATTTTTAAAACATAAACAATACCTTGGCTCATCACTCCTGAACCACACATGCCATCTAGTATGTCATCTCTGCCCTCCTTCATCACCCTGATCAAGGCTCTGTTATCCATCATTGGAATTGTTGTATTAGCCTCCATACCCTTTTAACTCTCAACTGGCACTCTTGTAATCCATTTCCTATTCAACATTCACAGTAACCCTTTCAAATATCAGATCATTTCATAAAAAATTAAATGCCTTTCCCTTTACTCAAGAAAGAAATCCAACTCCTTTCATGGTAAACAAGACTTTGTATGCTTTGGCCCTTGCCTCATACTCCAATGTTATCTCAAACTATGTTGCCCCCACAGCCCTTCCCCCCACTGACATACCCTTAACTCACTATATTTTAACTGCACTCATTAACTCTTTCATTCCTTAACTATTTCAAGATATTTCCCACCTTAATTTGTTGTTCTCCCTGAATTGCTTCTTTCCCTGCTCTTGAAATGACTTCTATTCCCTCTTCCATCCACTGAATCTCAGCTCAGTCATTATCTCCACAAAGCAGGTTTCCTTCCTCTTAACCTATTAGAATTGTAACCCACAAGCTCCCTCCCTGATTGCAACTACTCTCATGGAACACATGTGAAATTATTTTGTTTATGGATTTCTTAGTTTACATTGGCTGCTATTGCAGTGACAACACACACACACACACACACACACACAAGCATGCACACACACACACACACACACACACACACCAAATAAGAGCTCCATGGGGCAGACATCTGGTCTGTTTGTTTACCTATGCATCCCTTCAAACAAGAAAAATATCTGGCACTTATGAAATGCATAATTAATTTTTTTGAGTGATTCTTCCCTGAAATGTGGAATTGGATAAAAGGAAGGAAGGTGGTATCAGACAGCACTTGGGTTAATAATAAGCACTAATATATATTGAGTTTTAATTATGTGTTAGGCAATGTCCTCAACATTTTACATGTAATAAGGCAGTTGATCCTCCAAACAACCTTATAGTGTGGTCTGTCTATTGTCTCTATTTTGAAGAAGATAAAGCAAAGACAGAAAGCGGGCCATCAATCACCAAAGAATATAGAATTAATAAGGGATGTAATTCTAATCCAGGAAGTCATAATTGTTTCCTGAATCTTAAATTACATTTCAACGCTCCCTTTTGATGGCTCTAGAGTGGCTGTCTCAGAGAGAAGATGCAAGGACTTCTGTTTTAGAATTTGGGGACCCCGAACATCACTTAAGGGTTCCACATGTATCATCACTGGCATTAGTAGGTCAGTGGTCCATTGTCCAATGAGTAAGTGGCAATATATCAAGGCTAAAACTAACAGATGAAGAAATTAGAAATTATTAACAATAGTAAACATAATAAATAATTTTGGCCTATTTGAATGTTGCCAACTACTTGTTGAAGAGGTCAGAAGAAAGAGTGTCTGATGGTTATTATATGCTTTAGCAACTACTTAGGCAGAGATCAATTTTGGATGCAGAGATGGTAAGAAAGAAAGTAAAATTTTTCTTACTCTTAGTGCAACGCACTCCATTTCATTTTTAATTTATTCTACTTCTCTCAAGCTGAACCTATTTCATCTCATCCTATTTTATTTCATTCCATTCTGTTTAGTTTTATTTATGCAATCATTAGTGAATCCTTCTGAGTATAGGCTTTTTCATTTAATGTTGGGAGTAAGGGAAAAGATTAAGGATTATAAAAATAAAAATGTAGTGCCTGTCTTCAAGGAGGTTAAAATCCAAGAGAGGGATAATTTACACCAAGAAATAGGAAATCTTTGCGTTCCAAACATAGCTCTGTCAGACAGTCAATATTTTCAGCCACAATTTCTCCATTAGTATATTAAAATTTGTATACTTATATATCTTCTTTAGTAATAGATAATTAAATATATTAACAGATAACAAAGAACCTGACATGATCACTGGAACACAGGAGTTTAATTTTCTTCTTCTTTAAAAACATTTATAATAATACAGTAAATAATAAATTATAGAGGACAGCAATAATAATCTCCAGAATTTATGTCAGAAACTCAGTTTTTTTTCAAAAATGCTAATTTGTTAAATATAATTTTATTCCATTTTAGGTTTCTCACCAAATTAAATAAATTAGGGCAATCTTACTTTTTAGAATATCCATACTGATATTTGAAAAAGCTGCCAGCCATAAATGTGACACAGAGTAGAACAGATTCATGGAACACAAGGCCTAAGTGGAGGAGAGAATTTAGAGGTTCTCTGGTTAACTGCTGACACTAACTTAATAAGAACGCTGAGGTTAAGGGAGTGGAAATGAATTGCCAAAAATCACAGTGATTTAGTGATTAGTCCAAATACTTCATCCTCCTTGTTTCTTGCCTATTGCTGTGTATCCCCCCCAAATTCTAATAAAACACATTTATTGGTTAGTAAGAATATCTCTGTACACTTGCGATATACTACATACCAATAAAGAATGCAGGAATTGCCTGTCAAAATCTTTTCTAAAACAGAGTGATTTCTTTCAATCTTTCACCTTCCCTACCTTCATATTTCCTTCTTTTCTTCACTCACTTGACAAATATCTTTCAAGGATCTAACTCACTGTCTGAAGACCCTTATTAAACCCAAGTTTAATAAGACTAATACCAATACCTTTGCACAATGGTGGTACAATCAATTCCTTTATGAATGAACTTAACACATGTACATGGACATGGACAATCACATACACACTCCTTAGAAGAATTTCTGAGGAACTTCTACAGTTTTAAAGCAAAATCTGGGACTTGTGGGACCAATATTAAGTTATTAATAACTGAAGAGAAGTAAACATTGTTTTCAAAGTGAAAACAAATGACTAAAATGTTTTTTATTGTAATATTAATATGTGGTCTTTATAGACCATTTGGATAATACTGCAAAGCTAGAAGAAACAAAAAGAAATCATCCATGGATTCACCACAAGAAGCAGTCTTAAAATTCATTAGTTTTTGACACATGTCATTCTTTTGAGGATGATTCAGATTACAGTGCATTCACAATTTTATAAACTATTATAAAATTAACTTGATGGTTGAAGCACTTACTGTAGTAAACTTTTCATATGCATTTTTAAATTATATTTTATTATCTGGATGTTCTTTTATTGATTTAGTCACGTACTTAAAATCTGGCTTCTACTTGACTTTTTAAATTTAAATACAAGTTAGTTGACATATCGTGAGAAATGGTTTCAGGAGTAGAATTTAGTGATTCATCACTTACACCTAATACCCAATGCTCCTCCCAACAAGTGCCCTCCTTAATGCCCATCACCTATTTAGCCCATCCCTCCACCCACCTTCCCTTCAGCAACCCTCCGTTTGTTCTCTGTATTTGAGAGCCCTTTATGGTTTGCCTTCCTGTTTTTATATTATTTTTCCTTCCCTTCTCCTATGTTATCTGTTTTGTTTCTTAAATTTCACATATGAGTGAAATCATATATTTGTCTTTCTCTGACTTTTTTTGCTTAGCATAATACATTCTAGTTCCATCCACATTGTTGCAAAGCACAGGATTTCATTCTTTCTGATTGCTGAGTAATATTCCAGTGTGTGTGTGTGTGTGTGTGTGTGTGTGTGTGTGTGTGTGTGTACACCACATTTTCTTCATCCATTTAGCAGTTGATGGAAATCTGGACTCTTTCTATAATTTGGCTATTGTCGATAGTGCTTCTATAAACAGTAGGGTGCATGTGCCCCTTCAAATCAGCATTTTTGTATCCTTTGGATAAATACCTAGTAGTATAATTGCTGGGTTGTAGGGTAGCTCTATTTTTAATTTTTTGAGGAACCTCCATACTGTTTTCCAGAGTGGCTGCACCAGTTTGCATTCCCACCAACTGCAAAATGGCTCCCCTTTCTCTGCATTCTTGCCAACATCTATTGCTTCCTGAGTTGTTAATGTTAGTCATTCTGACAGGTGTGAGCTAGTTTCTCACTGTGGTTTTGATTTGTATTTCCCTGATGATGAGTGATGTTGAATATCTTTTCATATGTCTGTTAGCCATCTGGATGTCTTCTCTGGAAAAGTATTCATGTCTTTTGCCCATTTCTTCACTGGATTGCTTTTTTCTGGATTCTACTCTTAACTACAATTTCTTTACTTTCATTGCAGCCCTTTAAAAGTGACCCAAAATCTCAAAATAAATATAATTTAGTACTAGGAAACTAGCTGTTGATTAAATGGTTCAGAGATGCAGAAAAGGGAAAGTGGGAAGTGTCAGAAATTGTTTTGAGTTCTGACTCCTAGAGTCTTTTAATCCTTATCCATAAGCTAAGTGTCTCCCCATGTGTCTAGCATCTATCTCTACCCTGAGTAGGAGAGTTTTACTAGGCTCCAGTCAAACATTCTAGTGTTGGAGACTGAGTAATTACTACTGACCTTACCATTTTGATTCTGCTATTCTTCTGTGCTCAAAACTGTATTAGTAAGTTGTAGACCCCTCCATTCCTCTTCGGACATGGAAAAGCTTCGCCTTATGGCCCCAGACTCCCTTTGGTGAAGCTGATAAAATTTGATTATGACAACAGCCTCTTGGCCTGAACTTTTAATTATTCTTTCATTTATTAATTCATTAATAACAAAATCATGCATTTATTCTTTTGCATATAAATTCTTGCATCCATGCTGCAACTTCCCCCAAAAGTTTCCAAGTTTCTTCCATGCACCAGTCATGTGATAGCTCCTGGGGATACACAGGTAAATAAAACACAGTTCTTGATTTTTAGAAAGTCTTATTCATGCAAGGAGGAATGATGTTTGATGCATTTGTCTTTGCTGACTTCGAACCTCACGCTTTAACAACCTGTACCCTGAAAGGAAGTGCTTCACTGTACTTTCACTTCAGGTTTGGATATGATATTCCTACTAAGTTATGCTTTGTTCATGCCCCTGCAACTCTATTTCTCTCCTCAAAATTCATTCCGAATCCTAAGCTCTCTCTGGGCCAATCTTGTAGCATCGTGCAAAACTTGACTATGCCTAGCCTTGGCCTGTGATAAGACAAGAAGAATTGAAGAATTTGTGACATTCTAGCACTTTCCCATCCTCCTACTCCAGAATTCTTAAGGGTGTCAACTGCGGAAGGAACCAAGTCCTTTCAGCTAATCAAGCCAAAAAGTTGCAATTTTGTAACGGGTAGAAAGGGACTGTAAGTTATATAAAAGTAGCTTTATCTCTTCCTGTTCTACTGAAAGGCAGAAAATGAATTTTCAAGGTTAAGTGGTAAAAGGAAACAGTTCAATGATTTTCTCTTAAATTTCACATATAGAGCCTACAAAAATCCCTTGAATATCCTCAAATATTCTGTTGAGAAGATGCTGTGGAGCAAGGCCAAACTGCCACTTCTATCAAGTTAGAACAAAGGCAGCATTATGAGGGGATGAACAGAGGGACAATTCACTAATCCATAGCTGAAAGATGAATGTTCTGCATGCCAACGCCATTCTCTACCTAGATTTCCAAAAGCACACAATCTTCCCTTTGATGCAATGCAGGTTTGTACCCATCTCAACAACTAGACAACTAGTCAGGAATAAAGCAACTATATTGGCCAGAAAGCAGAACCAATAGGAGATAGGATATTTCTTTCTCTCTCTCTCTCTCTCTCTCTCTCTCTCTCTCTCTCTCTCTCTCTATCATCTAAGAGAAAAAGAAAGAGAAAGAGAGTGGGAGATTTTAAGTATTGACTCATGTGACTGTGGGGCCTGGAAAGTTCAATGTCTATAGGTCAGGCTAAAAGGCTAGAAACCCAGGCAGCATTTACATATTAGAGTCTTAAAAATTATTTCTCAGAGGATCTTCTGTGTTTACTCTTAAAATTATTTACTGTTTATTTATTTTTGAGAGAGAGAGAGAGAGACAGAGCACAAGTGGGGGTAGGGCAGAGAGAGAGGGAGACACAGAATCCAAAGCAGGCTCCAGGTTCTGAGCTGTCAGCACAGAGCCCGATGCAGGGCCCAAACCCACAGACCACTAGATCATGGCCTGAGCCAAAGTCAAACATTCAACCAACTAAACCACGCACGTGCCCCTCTTCAGTGTTTACTTTTATGGCCTTCAACTGATGGGATGAGGCCCACCTATATTATGAAGGGTAATCTCCTTGACTTCAAGTTAACTGATTATAAATGTTAGTCACATCTACAAAACACATTCACAACATCATGTAGACTAATGTTTGATTAAACAACTGAGCTCCATAGCCTAGCCAAGGTGATACATAAAATTAACCATCATACCTGCCTATGTCAACAAGTGAATTTATTACTAGTATTTAGATGGAAAAAATAAATGGTGACATTTTTTATTTTTATATGATGACAATTTTTTTAATATTTGTTTATTTTTGAGAGAGAGAGAGAGAGAGTGAGAGTGAGCACGAGCGGGGGAGGAGCAGAGAGAGAGGAAGACACAGAATCCGAAATAGGCTTCAGGCTCTGAGCTGTGAGCACAGAGCCCGACGCGGGGCTCAAACTCATAAACCGTGAGATCATGACCTGAGCCGAAGCCGGACACTCAACCGACTGAGCCACCCAGGCGCCCCAATATGATGACAATTTTTAACCAAAATTCAAAGTCTCTTGGAAAAGTGAGGACTCATCAGAACTCTGTAGGAAAATGGTGACATGGAGATTTTCTCCTATGCTCTCTCACTGTAGTAACTCTCTAGAATCACACCTCTCTCTACTTTTTCTCACCTAAATCCTTAATATAAGTCTATTTCAGGTTGCAGAGTCAATTCTAAGGTTAAGGGGTTGGGAAGATTCCATGTTTTACTAGGACTGCATTGGTAGTCATAGGGCTTCCACCTTGAGGAGATTTTACCCATGGAGACTGCGGAACCCTTTGATCTTATCACTGACTGTGATGCCTCTACTTATTGGCAGACCTCCCTAATGTGCCATGTGCAAGTAGAGTTTGAGAAAGGCAGTTAAAATCAGATTCCACTAAAGCTATCACTGGATACCATCTTAAGATGAGTCAGTGTTTTTTTTTTTAAATGTTTATTTTATTTTTGAGAGAGAGAGGGAGCAATGTGAGCCGAGGAGGGACAGAGAGAAAGAGAGAGACAGAGAATCCCAAGCAGGCTCCACACTGTCAGTGCAGAGCCCAATATGGGGCTCAAACTCACAAACCGTGATATTGTGACCTGAGCTGAAATCAAGACGGGTGCTTTAAGTGAGCCACTCAGGCACCCCAAGACGAGTCGGTGTTAAAGTTCAACAGTAAGAAATTCAAACACACATGAAGATAAATGATCATTATGTGAACACATCAACTCTGGACAGAAGGGTCCTAGGTAACAGAGGTTCATCTAGGGCTTTATTCCCAAAGAAAGAGAATGATGAAATCAAAATATGTATGTAGATTTGCAAGGGGATCAGAGCAACTTAGAGTATGGAAATACAGGCATTCACAGACCAGGAAGTAAAAATAGAAGTCTAATCCTGTACAACTGGACACAGAGCTAGGCATGGGATCAGGAATCTGAGTTTAGGAGCCTCTGTGCAGAACAATGTCCTTCACTCATATATCCATATATTCATTCATATATTCACTTCTCCATTATTAATTTTTATTGATATAAAGATAGATGGTTTTCACAATGCTAAAATAAAACTAAGGTCAGGAAGATAGTATGTTAAATTTAAAAAAAAAAACCCTCACTCAAAGGTCTGTGAGGCTATGACACATGTTATATACTTACAGTGGAAAAGGAGTTGTCTGAAACTTATGGTGGCTAGGTCTTTCTATAATAGGGATTGGAAAGGGAAAGGCCATGTTAAGATTGCAGGGGGAGTCTCACAATATCTCATGAATAGCTCATAATTTGGATAGGCAAATTATTTAAAAATCCTTGGTCTTTGATATTCAAGTTTTTTTGACAGATAGGGATGTCAAATATTTTACTATTGTCCTGTATACTGACCTTTTTTTCTCATTTTAAAAATGCTATTTTTTGTGATTGAAAATGCCACATCAGTTATAGATAGTACAGCAGAGATTTGAATGAGTAGCGTCATGTCTGGTATAGAACAGGAGGAAGAATATTCTAGGCATAAGAAAAAGGGAAAGATAAGAGGTATGAAGCTTTCCAGAAATTGTAAGAAGTGTATGGGCACTCAAATTGAGTATATGTATTTTGAGGGAAGTGAGATAAGGAAATCTTAAAAGGGAACCAGCACACTAGAAACTGAAGGTAGAGAAGGTGATGGATGATGGATTCTCATACAGAAAACCATTGTCCACCAGACTAGAATTCTTTGAGGGGTAAACATCGGTCAAATTTGTTAACAGCTGTATCAGTATGCAAACATACTTTTCATATTTAGCACTAGAGCCCCTGCATTTCTTGTTGAAGGATGAATGAATGAATGAATGCTAAAACGTTAAAGGCTGAGAGAAAGTGTTTAGACATTATTCTTAAACAGAGAGGAACACACAAAGGCTATTTTTTAATCTTTTTCAGCACAGGGTTAGGATCCACCATCTATTTCAGAAAGACAACACAGCTTGTGGTTTGAGGAATGGACTGGAGGTAAAAAGACTAGTTAGGAGCCATTTAAAACACTGGTATTGAAGAATAATTACACATAAAATAAAAGCACAGGGGTAGCAGACATTAGAAGAGAAAGATTCATGAGTGAATGGAAAGGAGCAATGAATGGGATTGACATGCAGGGGTGGTTGGCAAAGGAAGCAGTGTGGTAGAGGATGGCATGGCAATCAATGAAAAAGAAAAGAGAGGAAGAGGAGTGATTTGTTTTTTACCTCTTCATCATCTGTGTTCTCACATGAAAGTCACTTTTTAGGAACGGAAATATCGAAACATGTTTGATTACACTAAGTATCCACATGTATTCCCAGCATAAATACCATTCTTTTACTTTAATTACCTTATATTTAATTGTTTTAAAAGAATTCTTTGTTAGCAAAGGTGATCTAACACTGGCAGATGTATCTTACTCCTCTTCGCATAGTTAGCATTTAGCAATTTGCCTGTAGTGCAGCAAATGTTCATTGATTCAATGTAAACATGGTCCTAATATTTTTTACTTATTACTCTAAATATTAAATTATTAAGTGTCTATTAGGTATCTATAAGCCTCTGCTTTTTGACCATTTCTCGACCATCTATCCATTGCTTGCCAATAATGGTGCCAATAAGAAGCCTCTGAGAGCTTTCTTTATTCATGTTTTGTAATGCAAATACCAGTTTATTTGGTCCTCATTTCATTGCTCTATCCCAGATATTTTGTGATTAACTAAGATGTTAACAAGGGTTAAGCATTTGACTATTAGTTTATGACTATATATTTCCTCATGTTTAATTTTTCTATAGTTTTAAAAAATATTTGACCTACCATATAAAAATATCTGGGAATAATGTATGTGAATCTACAATTTTAACAATCACCCTAGGTAATTCACATGTGCCCTAATGACTGAAAATTATAGTACTGGAATAAAGAGAGAATATCCTGGAAATCTGGAATTGTTTCCTCTAATTTATTGACCCCAACTCTCAGACCCTTTGATTAAGATGCCGCTCAATAAGAACTCTGAAACTAAGAAAATTCACTAAATTTTACTAAAGATATTTTTGAAAAAAATAACAAGAAAATGAAATATCAACATTGAAGATCGGAGCGAGAAAACATATGAATTTTCTTAAACTCATAACATTTAAATCATTTCCTTTGCTTCAGTTATTTCTAGAGCATCTCAATTTCTCAAGATGAAATTTTAACCCTTAGCAATGACAAGGTAAAAGAAATGAGACTGGGATGTTTTTTTTTCTCTTTTTAGAATAGATGGAGTTTCCAAACAACATTATACATTTTTAATCATGCTGTGAGTATCACAGCAATATTAATTCAAAATGATGTTTGAGGAATGACAATTTGGGGAATAAAAATCATATGGCAAGCAAACCTATCTGGGAAGCAAACCTAGAGCCTGATTTTAGGATGCACTAGCTTAAATGCTAATATTGAATAGAAATATTTCAATCTCATGTAATGACTCAAAAAGACATTTACCTTACCAAGAAAAATTAAAATTCTTCAAAAAATAAATTCTGGGAACTTTTGTGGCTAGAAATTCAGGGCATGCAGGGAGAGTGCAGAGAAATGTACAGACTATGTTTTATGCCTTACCTAAATGCAGTAAGGGATATAATATACTGGACAAAATTTATTCCTCTCTAATTCAGTATTTATGTACCCTGTGTTTTCTTGTGTATTGGGATCATAGGAGATGAGTATCAGTAAAATTTGAAGGATAATATTGTGGCACATTTTACTCAGAGGTAGTTTGAAAGTGCTAAGTTAACAATTGTATTTTATTCTAGAGCTTAACCATACGTATAAAATTATCTTGACATTTTGACAAGATTTTGATAATCTTATAATTATAGTTTTATTTTCTATTATAAGGAATGTAAAATAAAATAAATTTGATCATATAATTTTTAGGGTCCTGAGTCTGACAGTCATTGTCAGCTTTTCAGATGTTAAGGATCAAAGTTCCTTATTAACTCCAGTGGGAATAGCCAATTCTTAGCCCATGGTCTTATCATCCCCTAGACTGGCTTATGAATTCCTGAAACTGTATGAACTGTTTTTCGGCAGTGTAGATCTTTTACTTTTAAAAGATTCTTTTTTTTTTTAATTTTTTTTTAATTTTTTTTCAACGTTTTTTATTTATTTTTGGGACAGAGAGAGACAGAGCATGAACGGGGAAGGGGCAGAGAGAGAGGGAGACACAGAATCGGAAACAGGCTCCAGGCTCCGAGCCATCAGCCCAGAGCCTGACGCGGGGCTCGAACTCACGGACCGCGAGATCGTGACCTGGCTGAAGTCGGATGCTTAACCGACTGCACCACCCAGGCGCCCCTGCTTTTAAAAGATTCTTAAAGGATGCCTTACAATCAACTCAATTCTGACCAGTTATCTTATTACAGTATGCTATTTTTAATATGGGAAATAGGGGCATAAATTTAGTCCTCATGTTCTTCTCAATTTAAAGAGAAGATATTCTTTGTCCCACTTTCCTCAATTTCTTTCCATTTAAAAAAATCTTAATTAAGGGGCACCTCGGTGGTTCAGTTGGTTAAGGGTCCAACTCATGATTTTGTCTCAGGTCATGATCACACGGCTGTGAGATGAGCCCCGCATGGTGCTCTGCACTGAGCATGGAGACTGCTTGGGATTCTCTCTCTCCTTCTGCCCCTCCCCAACTTGTGCACATGTGCAGGTGTGCACATGCACATGCGTTCTCTTTCTAACAATAAAAACTATTATATATTTTATACAGTATACATATAAGAGACTAGTTTTGTTGACATTTCTTTCTAATATTTTCATGTTCACATATTTTGTTAGTGTTTATATTCTGCCCAGCTCATCCAGAATATAAGAAACATTAGAATAGGATCTTGATGACGTTCAAATATTAGGTACTAAATAAATAGTTGGTTAACAAATATTAAATGAATGTTATTTTTACAACTATAAATCACGCTCATTTTTTCCTCTTAATGTGTGACATATTTTGGCCAAGATACCACATAGGCAGGGTAGATTAAGATAGGCTAGTAATTTTGCAAATCTTTAACAGGCCTTACTTACTTGCTCAATATTTACTTACAAGAATTTGAGCACTTACTAACCCAGTCTTATTTGTCAGAGTACTTCCTCAAACTGAAGTTTTGAAGGGGAGTTCTGATAAAAAAAATATTGTCTTATCCATCATGTGATATTTCCACACATGATTTAGTACCCTTTATAAATTGGTGTTCTAGGCCATCTGACTGGCCAGCTTTCTAATTTGGCTTAAAATCTATTTGGGTCAAATCAATAAGGGTGAAGTGAGATGAGGCCTCAACTAATCTGTCATCCAGAGGGCAATTCTTGAATGTCAATACAGTCATTTATGGTCATTCCCATGGAGAGGCCCTGGAAATCCTTTTAATGAGGAATCCAAGCCATGAAGCAAAGGGTGAAGGCCAAGCAAAGCTGGTAATTCTCCAGATATCAAATACAAACTCAGAGATACAGGTCTCAGAGAGTGTTAATGGGTTTTGTTGAAAACTTGCTTGCTGCCTGCCAGTTTTTATTGGTCTTGCCCCAGGTGCTACAACTCCTATTCCAAAAGTATCATAAAATAACCTGTGGCCTTTGATATTTCTTCAGGGAAAGAATATTTCCAGTAAATAGTGGAGTGCCTTCTAGGTATCTGAGAGTTAAAAGAAATATACTAATTCACTGAAAAACTTGGAACACAAAGTGCCTATCTTACTAATGTTATTTACGTATTAAGGAAATATACATTAAGTGCCCACCCACAACGATCACTATGTGAAGTACTAGACAAATAAAAAAGTAATGCACAGTTCCTTAAGAAGCTTATAGTTTATTTTTTTTTTAACGTTTTTATTTATTTTTGAGACAGAGAGAGACAGAGCATGAACGGGGGAGGGGCAGAGAGAGAGGGAGACACAGAATCGGAAGCAGGCTCCAGGCTCTGAGCCATCAGCCCAGAGCCCGACGCGGGGCTCGAACTCACGGACCGCGAGATCGTGACCTGGCTGAAGTCGGACGCTTAACCGACTGCGCCACCCAGGCGCCCCTAGAAGCTTATAGTTTAAAGGGGTGCCAGATCAATTATACAAAATTACACACCAGTGTCGTAAGTACGATGATATAAGCCAGTAGAAAGACTTAAGAGGACACATGAGATAGAAAACAGCCCCAGTCACAGGAAGAACACTGTGTGTCCCCGCCAACCACTCACAATATGTATGACATTATCTGAATGAAAGAAATGCCGAAGAATTTTCTCTTTATCCTATCCTTGAGATTCATTTAGTTTTTACATAAAGTTTAAGTCTTTCCTGTGAAAGCAAAACTTAGAAAACAAAATAGTAATTGAAGCAGCCTGGTTTGGACTGATCCTGGGATGGTTTATGATGTGAAGCAGGGTGCTTCTGCATCGTGAGAAACTCATGTTTCTCTAGAGGAATTTCAGCACTGGGCAGAGACTGGAGAGAAACAAGAAAAAGTTCAAAGACATAGGATCCTGACCTCTGTTTCTGTTTCAGTCAGAGTGGCTTACTCTCATCTACTTAATAGAGTAAGGTCTGATGCAAAATTTCAATTAAAGGATGTTTATTGTGTGTGTGGTAAAAAAAAATAAATAAATTTCAAAAACTCTAATGCAAACAAAGCAGCGCCAAGTCTTACTGTCGTAATCATTTCCTATGTAACATTTCCAAGTCTAAACTCCTTAGCCTACATTTTCAGGTCCTGTATACCCTGCTTCTATCTGCCATTTCTGGGTGATTTCTCACAGTCTGACATCCCACCAATCCATTGCCCCAACCACCGGAGAGTTCATTACATTTCTTTACTTTGTAGATGTCTAGATATTATGAATTTTCATATTTTAATGCTTTCCAAATATGTTAAACTCTGCTTTTGTTGTTTTCCTCAGAGACTTAGAGACTGTTTAGCATTTATATTAATTCACCCACATGAATGTTTTATGCTTGTTTTTCACATAAATTATATTTAAAGTCATCTAGTTTAAGGTAGAACTATGGAATTTAACAGTCAGGACCAGCACCTTATAGAGAACTACCTCTCCTTCTATCCATAGGGTTAGAGTCTAGGGTTAGCTTTTGTCTCAATGATTGTTATTGAAATACTATTACTAGTGTATCAAAACTCCTGAGGTCTTCATGCAAAGAATCTCTTTGCACTGGGACTCACAACACTAGAGTAAAGAATAACTATTAATTATTACATTTTGGTCAACTGTTCCAGTCAATGCATTAACTTTGGATGGGCCTTTCTCCAGATTATAATTTCATATCTCTCTTTTCCAAAAGTATCTTGGTAGAGAGTAATAAACATAATTTTTACATAGTTTATGCATTTTAAATGGAATAGTCACAGGAATAAAAGGTTTAGTATAGGGAATATAGTCAGTGGGTTATAACAGTGTTATATGGTGACAGATGGGGGCTACAATTGAGCATAGCATAATGTATAGAGATGTTGAATTACCGTGTTGTAACACATGAAACTAATGTAACATTGTGTGTCAATTATATTCAAATAAAAAATTTAAGTGCAAAAGTTCAAAAGAAGGAACATTTTCTTCAAATGCAACTTACATCAAAATAATAAAGTTAAAGTTATTCAGAAGAGCTGAACATTTCAAGTAATAAAAATGGGAAATATTAGCATGTAATATTTGGTATTCTATCAAAGTTTATCATAATATAATTGGGCACTTAATCAGAACATCAATACTGCTAGGAATAAGAGAGCTGAGTGATAATTCTCTTACATAAATTGCAATCAAGAAGCAATTAAGCGGCATTAATCATAATAGCCAAGAAAGGGAAATAAATGTCCACGTCCATCAACAGACAAATGGATAAAGAAAATGGATAAATATCTATAGATGATACAGATATAGATATTATTCAGCCTTAAAAATGAAGGAAATCCTAACATTTGTAACAATATAACGGGCCTGGATTACATTATGCTAAGTGAAATTATTCAGTCACAGAAAGTCATAAATACACATAATCTTACTTACATTGGAATCTAAAATACTCAAAGTAGTAAAAACAGAGAATAGGTTCTTAGTTGCCAGGGGACCAGGAGAGGAGGAAATGGGTAGTTGTTCAATGTGTACAAAGTTACAATTATACTAGATGAATAAGTTTTAGAGATCTGTACAACATAGTGTCTACTGTTAACAATATGGTGTTTTGCACTTAAGAGTCTGTGAAGAGGGTAGATCTCAAGGTAAGTATTACTAACACACAAACACACACAAAGCAAGGATATACAAGAAATCTTTTAGAGATAATAGGTATGTGTCTTATCTTGATAGTGGTGATGGTATCATCAAATATATGTATATTCAAATGGATCAAAAGCTGTCAATTAAATATGTGCAGTTTTTTTGTATATTAAGTATAACTTAATGAAGCTGAAAAAAAAAGAAGAACTTCCATTTCTGGAGTGGCAGTACAAGTTACTCCACAGACCTGATTCTCAGTAAAACAACCAATAATCGGTTGAATAGTATCCTCCCAAGGTTCACATTCACTGAAAACATCAGGCTGTGACCTTCTTTGGACATTGTGTCTTTGCAGATGTAATCAAGGTAAGGAACTCGAGATGAGATCATCCTGGATTTAGGTTGAGCCCTAAATCCAATGGCCGGTATCCTTACCAGGAGAGGAGAGGGCACACAGGAACAGAGAGAAGATGGCCATGTGGAGACATAGGCAGTGACTGGAGTTCTCCTGCCACAGCCAAGAGTGTCAAGAACCACCAGAAGCTGGGATCGGCAAGGGAGGGTTCTCCTGTAAAAGCTTCAGAGAGAGTATGGCCCTTCTAATACCTTGATTTCATACTTCCCACCTCCAAAACTCTGAGAGAATACATTTCTGTTGTTTCAGGCCTCCAGTTTGAATAATTTGTTATGGCAGCCTTTCAAAATTAATATATACTCATAAGTGGGGAAAACTTAAAAACTCTGGAAGTTGAATGAAGAGCACAGAAAAGAATGAAGAAACATTTTATCCAAGAAAACCTACTACATATAGGCAATAATAGGGATTGTCTATCGCCCTTGAGCCATGACCTGCTCATCCCTAGGTCTTTTTGGTGGAAGCTCCACTCTAGGTGATTATGACCAAGATGGGGCTCCTTTTCTTGTCAGCCATCAGTCAAGAGATAGAGACATAAGCTAGGATACAGACTGGTAAATCTTACCACTCCTATGAAATCTACTACCATCTATATTCTATTATATGCAAAATCTGTGCACATAACACAAGTGGAAATAACCATTTAGTAGAGAGGAAAATGGGAAAATAAAGGAAAAAGGAAGTAATCCTGACTATCAGATTTTGCAGAAAAGGTGACGAGAGATAAGAGAGATGGGAATACTTAAGAGATGATGTGATTTGTCTAAAAATTCAACAAGTGTTCATTTTTGTACTCAGAAATAGCTTCTGGGAGTATAAATTTTCATTCTTGAGGTTACTGCCAATTGTTTGAATAGTTTAGTGTTTCAGGACTTTCCTTTTTAGGTTAGTGACACCCTCAAGAAAAAAAGTGAGTTTATATAATTTAAAATATAATCCAATAGTGCTACATAACTAACGGTGCACTTTATGCGATCTCACTTTTAAGTGCTTTCTTTTAAATCTCCTAAACTAATTCCTTCATTATATGCCAAATCTCAGTTGATCCTTAAAGATATAGGCTCTTTTATCTTAAAGACATAGGCTCCAAATCTTTTCCTCATTTGGAGTTTATTCTGCCTACAAAGTACAACATAAAACCATTTTTTTTTTAAATTTTTTTTTTCAACGTTTTTATTTATTTTTGGGACAGAGAGAGACAGAGCATGAACGGGCGAGGGGCAGAGAGAGAGGGAGACACAGAACCGGAAACAGGCTCCAGGCTCTGAGCCATCAGCCCAGAGCCCGACGCGGGGCTCGAACTCACGGACCGCGAGATCGTGACCTGGCTGAAGTCGGACGCTTAACCGACTGCGCCACCCAGGCGCCCCAAAACCATTTTTTTCTATTAGTATCATTTTTTCAAAAAGCCAAGTCTAAGATCCAGAGGGACTGAGTGAGGAAAAAAGTGGAGAGGGTGCCTTGTGGACACGATTACCAACTCTGGCCAGCTGAAAGCAGCAAAAAGCAATGTGCATACTAAAGGGAAAAAGGGAAGGAATTCTCAAAAGGGTACAAAAATGCAAACAGAAATAACAGAAATAGCTCCAAAGGCATTATACTATAAATTTCTATGAATACATAATTTTCATAAAAAGAAATTCTAACTAACTTATACATATCCTTTAATTAATTGTGACTGACAATGATTTTACATTGCCCATTTTATTTTCAAAAAGTGAAGTGTTATCTGTGTAAGCTATTTTTAAAAATTCTAGTGTATTTATATTTCTCTCTCCATAATGTTACCAATAATTTGTTAAAAATCCACTATCTTGGAAGGCGCAGGAAGATGGCGGCGTAGGAGGACGCTGGGCTCACCGCGTGTCCTGCTGATCACTTAGATTCCAACTACACCTGCCTAAATAACCCAGAAAACCGCCAGAGGATTAGCAGAACGGAGTCACCGGACCCAAGTGCAGACGAGAGGCCCACGGAAGAGGGTAGGAAGGGCGGCGAGGCGGTGCGCGCTCCACGGACTGGCGGGAGGGAGCCGGGGCGGAGGGGCGGCTCGCCGGCCAAGCAGAGCCCCTGAGTCTGGCTTGCAAAAGCGGAGGGGCCTGACGGACTGTGTTCCAACAGCAAGCGCGACTTAGCGTCTGGGAGGTCATAAGTTAACAGCTCTGCTCGGAAAGCGGGAAGGCTGGAGGACAAAGGGAGGGTGAGCTGCGGAGCCCCCGGACGACAGAGCTCAGTTTGGCGGGGAACAAAGGCGCTCGCCAGCGCCATCTCCCCCGCCCATCCCCCAGCCAAAATCCCAAAGGGAACCGGTTCCAGCCAGGGAAATTGCTCGCTCCGCGCAAACACCCAACTCTGTGCTTCTGCGGAGCCAAACCTCCGGCAGCGGATCTGACTCCCTCCGGCTGCCACAGGGCCCCTCCTGAAGTGGATCACCTAAGGAGAAGCGAGCTAAGCCTGCCCCCCCTCCCGCCGTGCACCTTGCCTTCCCACCCCACCTAATACGCCAGATCCCCAGCATCACAAGCCTGGCAGTGTGCAAGTAGCCCAGACGGGCCACGCCACCCCACAGTGAATCCCACCCCTAGGAGAGGGGAAGAGAAGGCACACACCAGTCTGACTGTGGCCCCAGCGGTGGGCTGGGGGCAGACATCAGGACTGACTGCGGCCCCGCCCACCAACTCCAGTTATACACCACAGCACAGGGGAAGTGCCCTGCAGGTCCTCACCACACCAGGGACTATCCAAAATGACCAAGCGGAAGAATTCCCCTCAGAAGAATCTCCAGGAAATAACAACAGCTAATGAGCTGATCAAAAAGGATTTAAATAATATAACAGAAAGTGAATTTAGAATAATAGTCATAAAATTAATCGCTGGGCTGGAAAACAGTATACAGGACAGCAGAGAATCTCTTGCTACAGAGATCAAGGGACTAAGGAACAGTCACGAGGAGCTGAAAAACGCTTTAAAGGAAATGCAAAACAAAATGCAAACCACCACAGCTCGGATGGAAGAGGCAGAGGAGAGAATAGGTGAACTAGAAGATAAAGTTATGGAAAAAGAGGAAGCTGAGAAAAAGAGAGATAAAAAAATCCAGGAGTATGAGGGGAAAATTAGAGAACTAAGTGATACACTAAAAAGAAATAATATACGCATAATTGGTATTCCAGAGGAGGAAGAGAGAGGGAAAGGTGCTGAAGGGGTACTTGAAGAAATAATAGCTGAGAACTTCCCTGAACTGGGGAAGGAAAAAGGCATTGAAATCCAAGAGGCACAGAGAACTCCCTTCAGACGTAACTTGAATCGATCTTCTGCACGACATATCATAGTGAAACTGGCAAAATACAAGGATAAAGAGAAAATTCTGAAAGCAGCAAGGGGTAAACGTGCCCTCACATATAAAGGGAGACCTATAAGACTCGTGACTGATCTCTCTTTTGAAACTTGGCAGGCCAGAAAGAATTGGCACGAGATTTTCAGGGTGCTAGACAGCAAAAATATGCAGCCGAGAATCCTTTATCCAGCAAGTCTGTCATTTAGAATAGAAGGAGAGATAAAGGTCTTCCCAAACAAACAAAAACTGAAGGAATTTGTCACCACTAAACCAGCCCTACAAGAGATCCTAAGGGGGACCCTGTGAGACAAAGTACCAGAGACATCACTACAAGCATAAAACATACAGACATCACAATGACTCTAAACCCGTATCTTTCTATAATAACACTGAATGTAAACGGATTAAATGCGCCAACCAAAAGACATAGGGTATCAGAATGGATAAAAAAACAAGACCCATCTATTTGCTGTCTACAAGAGACTCATTTTAGACCTGAGGACACCTTTAGATTCAGAGTGAGGGGATGGAGAACTATTTATCATGCTACTGGAAGCCAAAAGAAAGCTGGAGTAGCCATACTTATATCAGACAAACTAGACTTTAAATTAAAGGCTGTAACAAGAGATGAAGAAGGACATTATATAATAGTTACAGGGTCTATCCATCAGGAAGAGCTAACAATTATAAATGTCTATGCGCCGAATACCGGAGCCCCCAAGTATATAAAACAATTACTCATAAACAGAAGCAACCTTATTGATAAGAATGTGGTAATTGCTGGGGACTTTAACACCCCACTTACAGAAATGGATAGATCATCTAGACACACAGTCAATAAAGAAACAAGGGCCCTGAATGAGACATTGGATCAGATGGACTTGACAGATATATTTAGAACTCTGCATCCCAAAGCAACAGAATATACTTTCTTCTCGAGTGCACATGGAACATTCTCCAAGATAGATCATATACTGGGTCACAAAACAGCCCTTCATAAGTTTACAAGAATTGAAATTATACCATGCATACTTTCAGACCACAATGCTATGAAGCTTGAAATCAACCACAGGAAAAAGTCTGGAAAACCTCCAAAAGCGTGGAGGTTAAAGAACACCCTACTAACGAATGAGTGGGTCAACCAGGCAATTAGAGAAGAAATCAAAAAATATATGGAAACAAACGAAAATGAAAATACAACAATCCAAACGCTTTGGGACGCAGCGAAGGCAGTCCTGAGAGGAAAATACATTGCAATCCAGGCCTATCTCAAGAAACAAGAAAAATCCCAAATACAAAATCTAACAGCACACCTAAAGGAAATAGAAGCAGAACAGCAAAGGCAGCCTAAACCCAGCAGAAGAAGAGAAATAATAAAGATCAGAGCAGAAATAAACAATATAGAATCTAAAAAAACTGTAGAGCAGATCAACGAAACCAAGAGTTGGTTTTTTGAAAAAATAAACAAGATTGACAAACCTCTAGCCAGGCTTCTCAAAAAGAAAAGGGAGATGACCCAAATAGATAAAATCATGAATGAAAATGGAATGATTACAACCAATCCCTCAGAGATACAAACAATTATCAGGGAATACTATGAAAAATTATATGCCAACAAATTGGACAACCTGGAAGAAATGGACACATTCCTGAACACCCACCCTCTTCCAAAACTCAATCAGGAGGAAATAGAAAGCTTGAACAGACCCATAACCAGCGAAGAAATTGAATCGGTTATCAAAAATCTCCCAACAAATAAGAGTCCAGGACCAGATGGCTTCCCAGGGGAGTTCTACCAGACATTTAAAGCAGAGATAATACCTATCCTTCTCAAGCTATTCCAAGAAATAGAAAGGGAAGGAAAACTTCCAGACTCATTCTATGAAGCCAGTATTACTTTGATTCCTAAACCAGACAGAGACCCAGTCAAAAAAGAGAACTACAGGCCAATATCCCTGATGAATATGGATGCAAAAATTCTCAATAAGATACTAGCAAATCGAATTCAACAGCATATAAAAAGAATTATTCACCATGATCAAGTGGGATTCATTCCTGGGATGCAGGGCTGGTTCAACATTCGCAAATCAATCAACGTGATACATCACATTAACAAAAAAAGAGAGAAGAACCATATGATCCTGTCAATCGATGCAGAAAAGGCCTTTGACAAAATCCAGCACCCTTTCTTAATAAAAACCCTTGAGAAAGTCGGGATAGAAGGAACATACTTAAAGATCATAAAAGCCATTTATGAAAAGCCCACAGCTTACATCATCCTCAACGGGGAAAAACTGAGAGCTTTTTCCCTGAGATCAGGAACACGACAGGGATGCCCACTCTCACCGCTGTTGTTTAACATAGTGCTGGAAGTTCTAGCATCAGCAATCAGACAACAAAAGGAAATCAAAGGCATCCAAATTGGCAAAGATGAAGTCAAGCTTTCGCTTTCTGCAGATGACATGATATTATACATGGAAAATCCGATAGACTCCACCAAAAGTCTGCTAGAACTGATACATGAATTCAGCAAAGTTGCAGGATACAAAATCAATGTACAGAAATCAGTTGCATTCTTATACACTAACAATGAAGCAACAGAAAGACAAATAAAGAAAATGATCCCATTCACAATTGCACCAAGAAGCATAAAATACCTAGGAATAAATCTAACCAAAGATGTAAAGGATCTGTATGCTGAAAACTATAGAAAGCTTATGAAGGTAATTGAAGAAGACTTAAAGAAATGGAAAGACATTCCCTGCTCATGGATTGGAAAAATAAATATTGTCAAAATGTCAATACTACCCAAAGCTATCTACACATTCAATGCAATCCCAATCAAAATTGCACCAGCATTCTTCTCGAAACTAGAACAAGCAATCCTAAAATTCATATGGAACCACAAAAGGCCCCGAATAGCCAAAGGAATTTTGAAGAAGAAGACCAAAGCAGGAGGCATCACAATCCCAGACTTTAGCCTCTACTACAAAGCTGTCATCATCAAGACAGCATGGTATTGGCACAAAAACAGACACACAGACCAATGGAATAGAATAGAAACCCCAGAACTCGACCCACAAACTTATGGCCAACTCATCTTTGACAAAGCAGGAAAGAACATCCAATGGAAAAAAGACAGCCTCTTTAACAAATGGTGCTGGGAGAACTGGACAGCAACATGCAGAAGGTTGAAACTAGACCACTTTCTCACACCATTTACAAAAATAAACTCAAAATGGATAAAGGACCTAAATGTGAGACAGGAAACCATCAAAACCTTAGAGGAGAAAGCAGGAAAAGATCTCTCTGACCTCAGCCGTAGCAATCTCTTACTCGACACATCCCCAAAGGCAAGGGAATTAAAAGCAAAAGTGAATTACTGGGACCTTATGAAGATAAAAAGCTTCTGCACAGCAAAGGAAACAACCAACAAAACTAAAAGGCAACCAACGGAATGGGAAAAGATATTTGCAAATGACATATCGGACAAAGGGCTAGTATCTAAAATCTATAAAGAGCTCACCAAACTCCACACCCGAAAAACAAATAACCCAGTGAAGAAATGGGCAGAAAACATGAATAGACACTTCTCTAAAGAAGACATCCAGATGGCCAACAGGCACATGAAAAGATGTTCAGCGTCGCTCCTCATCAGGGAAATACAAATCAAAACCACACTCAGGTATCACCTCACGCCAGTCAGAGTGGCCAAAATGAACAAATCAGGAGACTATAGATGCTGGAGAGGATGTGGAGAAACGGGAACCCTCTTGCACTGTTGGTGGGAATGCAAATTGGTGCAGCCGCTCTGGAAAGCAGTGTGGAGGTTCCTCAGAAAATTAAAAATAGACCTACCCTATGACCCAGCAATAGCACTGCTAGGAATTTATCCAAGGGATACAGGAGTACTGATGCATAGGGGCACTTGTACCCCAATGTTCATAGCAGCACTCTCAACAATAGCCAAATTATGGAAAGAGCCTAAATGTCCATCAACTGATGAACGGATAAAGAAATTGTGGTATATATACACAATGGAGTACTATGTGGCAATGAGAAAAAATGAAATATGGCCCTTTGTCCATCAACTGATGAACGGATAAAGAAATTGTGGTATATATACACAATGGAGTACTATGTGGCAATGAGAAAAAATGAAATATGGCCCTTTGTAGCAACGTGGATGGAACTGGAGAGTGTAATGCTAAGTGAAATAAGCCATACAGAGAAAGACAGATACCATATGGTTTCACTCTTATGTGGATCCTGAGAAACTTAACAGGAACCCATGGGGGAGGGGAAGGAAAAAAAAAAAAAGAGGTTAGAGTGGGAGAGAGCCAAAGCATAAGAGACTGTTAAAAACTGAGAACAAACTGAGGGTTGATGGGGGGTGGGAGGGAGGGGAGGGTGGGTGATGGGTATTGAGGAGGGCACCTTTTGGGATGAGCACTGGGTGTTGTATGGAAACCAATTTGTCAATAAATTTCATAAAAAAAAAAATCCACTATCTTAAAAAACATGTACAGTGGTAACTATAAGTTTAAAATATCTGGCAAACTTGTTCCATCCTATCTGAAGACAGAATATTATGTTGGGCTCTACTAATTGTCAATTTTGTTATATATAGCAAACATCTCTATTGACTAAAAAGCAATACGTGTCATGGACTTGAATGAACAAAGACCTTTCATCTTCATTTACCTTACATGTTATATTATGTGTTTGCCTTGCCATTATTCTTGGCAATACCATCAACTAGTACATTTGCTTGCAAGTCATTTCTTCAATTATTTTCAAGTGAAAAATCACTAATGCATTGCAGAGAGCCATTTTTAAGCCACTGCGTGTAATTTATGAAATATACTTGGAGTGATTTTAAGTCTGTCTCTAATGAGTTGCATTTCTACCTCAAACAACACCAGGAAAATATTATCTGAGGGTGACTATAATTAATAAAACCCACATGAAAAAAGAGCATGAATTGTTCACTGATGGGCTTGCCCCTGGCAAACATAAAGTTCTCATTACACATGTGTTGAATAAATAAGTTCTAGTATTTTCCACAATGGAAGTTATGATAATATGAACCATTGTTCAAATTGTCACAGTGCTGCAGAGAGAGGAACACTATAAAATTTAAGTTTGGTTGATGAAAGGAGAGCCGAGAATCTGTGAGGAAAATATAGAGAAAAGATCTGGGGGAAAAAAAACGCATCCAAGAAGTCCCATCAAATATAAAATTTCAAGTTTTCTAGTAATTGGAAAAGTCACCTGTCTCTGTGAAATCTGTTTCAAATATTTAAAATGAGTATAATCAACTAGAAAGTTTTATGATAAAACTTTCCATTGTCTTATGTTCATTATTTTTTCAGTAATTGCCACTGTACACGGCTTTACCTTTTTATGAAATTGACAATTACTGAAATGATACTTCTGAATTTGTGTTGATCACTATCCACATGTATTGGTGAAAACTGGATAAAAATTAAGACAATATAGGCATTTTTGCACATTCCATAGCTCAGCTATTCATAAACACACACACAAAAAAACATACATTATAAGTACTTTATATTTCAGTTGTTTTACCATAAAATTATTTTCAAAATGTTATAATTTGGGTATTAATTTGAGTCTCATTCAATGAAATTAATAAGCCCATTTTGTTCCCACCAAATTTGTTCAGTCAATTTGACCCTACTATTTGCATGTGGTTGAATCACAGTGCAAAATACCTTTACATAATAATTCCTCACATTTACTGCAGTTTTGACTCTCAGTCCATCTCAGGTTCTCTTACTACACCCCACATCCCTTTTTTTTAGTCAATCTTTATCTTTCAAAAAACTGACAATGAGGTTAGATAGGGTAGGGAATGTCGGGGTTAGGTTCTAAGAATGGAATAAAGATTCCTATTTGTTCACTAGTTGGTGATAAAAAAAACAACTAAAATTTCAATGGTTTCTAAGATCCTAATCAAAACAATTTATTCAAAGAAAGAAAACATATCAAAATGATTTTGTCAAAATAGCCACATAAAACAGGTTTGTGTGTGTTTTATGTTTATACCCCTGGATGATAACCTAGCTCTGTTCCATATGTGTTTTCCAAATAGAAGCAATTGTTCAGGCAATAAATATCAGGTGGATATAAACAAAGAAGAGGGAAGGACCGAGTTGATGCTGCTGTGTATGACATGCTTATATTTAGTAGCGTCTTAGGCAATAAGGCATGCATTCTCCTTGACTGAGATCTGTGTTTCTGTTTTCCTGTATGCAACGTCAATCTGTGAAGACCAAGCAAAAAGGGAAGAAGAGATGGCTAACTTGGCAGAAAAAACTAAAGTGATGAATTTTAAGCTTTCCAATGGTGAAAGGGTAAAAGAGTGGGAAGCCAGCACAGTGAAGTAGTACAACAAAATAACAGAGAGATGGCCTTAAGAAAAAGTCACTTTCCTTACAAACCTTTTTGTCCCCAAATAGGAGCATAGTTGGGGAGGGTGGTATGTATGAAAATCTATCAACTGTTTCCTATCAAACTAATTTTTAATATCATTAATGCACAGAAAGCTTTAGTAAAATAGTGAATAATGATAACTTGACATGAGATAGAAACATTTAAACGGAAAGGTAGCCCAGTTATGGTACCCACTCTACCTCTTAGGGCTGCTGTCCGTTTGGTGTGAGAATAGTTGAAGGGACTTTTCTTCTATTTCTCATAAAGATAGATATGGCTCAATTTACAGTGAGAAAAATATCGATAGCACTCACAAACTGCCAAGAAATCTTTTATATGAGATGGGTTTGGGTGCATGGGCATAAATTCTACACATTAGAAATACTGATTGATAGTCCTCATTATTGGTTCTTCAGTTTGGCCAGCCATAACCTATTATTCACCTGGCATCTTGTGTTTATAGAAAATAGAGAGAAGGAGGCAGATAGGGAGAGAGGGAGAAGAAGGGGGGGGGAGAGAGAGAGAGAGAGAGGGAGAGAGAGAGAGAGAGAGAGAGAGAGAGAGAGAGAGAAAGACAGGCAGAGACTGTTAAGAGATACATCACATGCACTCATAATTTCATTTTGTTGGCATTTCTTTCTTTCTAGGAAAAAACAGTTAATGCGGCAATCCCTACTTTGGGCTGTTTTCAATACATGAAATGTGGTTAACAATAATAAGATTAAAAATAAAGATATAAGCAAGGCAATATCTTATAGATAATACACTCTGCTTTGTTTTTTCTTACGATCTCAATATATTCCCAAATAATGGCATTTGAAGAAATTGTGTCTCTGATTAAGGTGAAGGTATTTAGCTGAAGAAGCAGGTAGTAATGGAAACCTGGAACTTTAAAGAAAATTTTGAGTCCAAGTTTTAGAATAAGCAGATGCAGGAAAAACAGAATGATTATTTATTAACATAATAATGATTCTCATGTTAATTAGAATGGCTGGGAACCTCATGGCCAGGACTCTCATCATTATAAACATAAGTAATTTCGAAGAATTATTATCTATTTTTCCTGTCATGTTAATTATTCATTGGGGTTAGTTTTATTTTTTAATTTTTTTAATTAAAATTAAAAAAAATTTATTTTTGAGAGAAAGAGAGACAGAGTGTGAGCAAGAGAGGGGCAGAGAGACAGAGGGAGACACAGAATCCAAAGCAGGGTCCAGGCTCCAAGCTGTCAGCACAGAGCTGGACCCAGGGCTCAATCCACAAGCCCCAAGATCATGACCTGAGCTGAAGTTGGATGTCCAACAGACTGAGCCACCCAGGCACCCTTGGGTTAGTTTTCTAATATAAAAAATGCAACTGACTTTCTTTTTTAAAAAAGTTCTGTCTTTCATTTTTTTCTTTTCTTGACTTATTAAAATTAAAATGTTTTGTATAGGGTTACAGATTGGAATTATGATTTTATATGAAAAAGATCCAGATTGTCAGGGCAGAAGCAGCATGAACAGACATATATGTATTTGGATAGACTTACCCTGTCTGTATGAGAGCTGAGATGGCTCAAATCTGTACTGTATTTGTGTGTGTGTGTGTGTGTGTGTGTGTGTATCACACTGATATTTTATGTTATTCTAGCATCTATTTCTGGGTCCACTATTTGTATGCCACATGTTAATCAAATGTGTACATGTTCATAACATTCTTTGTCAACAAAAATTTTAAGCAGAGGTCAAAACAACAATTAAAACTTAGGAGTTTATTTCAGAAGGCAATATGTTTCTATGAATACTTATACAATACTTACTAATATTAGAGCTTTAACCATTGGCCCCATAAAATTATCAAGGAAAAACATATTCAATTCTACAAAGAGAGAAATCAACTAAATCTACTTATGTCAGAACAGTGAGAAAAGCTGTATTCCTAAAACAGAATTCGTTGTATTCTGAGCATCTATAGTTTTTCTTGAACTTCTTTATATTATTTTGATATTTTTAGTGAGCACAAAAAAAACCCCAAAAGAATTCTATAAAATAGTCCCCCAAATTCTCAGTTGATAATAGTTTGTTCACCAGTATTTAATATTAATCACATTTCTATAGTTGTATATAGGAATAATTTGGAGAAGGAAGATAACTTTGTATTTAATAAAAAATAGTGCATGAGCTTTCTTGGATTACAGATAAGCAAAATTTTCTCAGTCTTAAGAAGACTGATTTCAGTAATACTTTTGCCAACATATCATGTAGTATCTTTTCAGAGACAATGAAGAAAGGTGATCTGAATGATTTTACTGGAAGTTAGATTGTAACTGGTTAAACCATAGTAGCTATGGAGGTCCTGGGAGTCAGTGGTAAGGGTTGAACACATGGATTTTACCTGCTATCTCAGTGGCTACATCCAATTCATTTGAGTATGAACATCTGAAAATTCCTGGAGAGGCTGGATCTCCCAGTAATAGCTATTAGTTATTTTTGGAATTTGCTCTTTGAAAAAGCTCACTGTCTGCATAAGGACCTCCTTTATCAGACAATACTTTACCATAAATACAGTTCAGATTCACAGGGATGAGTTTCCTGCACCTTTTGAGATCTTCAGTGTGTTTCTGACCCAATTTCATATCTCACCTCCATTCCCAGCCCCATGTTGATGCAGAATAACTATGATCTATGTCTTAAGATCCCTAAATTTAAAAAATGTTGTGCATTGGTTTACAGTATTATAGTATTATTATAATTTTGAAATACATTGAAAATAAAATCAGATGCAATGAGAGATGGGGAAGAAAAGGAGAAAGGGGGAAATAAAGAGAAGGGAAAAAGAGAGTAAGGTAGAAAGGAAGGAGAAAGCGGAGTAATAAATGGAATAAATGAGTGAACAAAGGAACCAATGGATGAGGGGACATGGCCTGAAACCATACATATTTGTTGGGTTAAAGAAAGGGAGAGGGGCACCTGGGTGGCTCAGTCAGTTGAGCATCTGACTTTGACTCAGGTCATGATCTGGCGGTTTGTGAATTCGAGCCCCCCATCAGACTCACTGCTGTTAGTACAGAGCCTGCTTTGGATCCTTTGTCCCCCTCTCTCTGTTCCTCCCCCACTGCACTCTCTCAAAAATACATAAACATTAAAAAAAAAAAGAAAGGGAGAAAGAAACTAAGGTAGGAGGAAGAGAAACATAGCTAACCTTCTTTAACTGTTTTGTACGTAATAGTCACTGTACTAGGCAGTTCCACTTATTATACCTGAAATTCGATCTTTACAGCTTCCTTGTAAGATAACTTTTCTATGTAATAGAACTGAGATTCTGTGCCTTGTCTGTCAGAATCTGAATCCCCGGATCTTTATATTAAAGAGCACATGAAGTGAGCTGTGCTCATTGTCAAAACTACACAGCAAGCCTTTTTTATCCTTAAACTTTGCCACCACCCTAACTAAATGATATGTAGCCATATGCTTGGTAATTAAAAGGCTGAAGGTTTCTCTCTACCATTTTAATCACCCTTATGTCATTTCTAGGTTGTAATTTGCATAATACTGGTTCAAAAAAATGAAGAATCTATGTGGTGTTTTAAACTATGCTAATATTTAATAGGGAGGCAGAGAAGACAACATTGATGTGCAACTTTCCTTCCTAGACAGATTTTCTGTCTAAAACAAGATGTGAAGAAATGACACATTGTGTGATCAGGAGAACAGTAGTGAAATTAAATCTCTCCTCTGGGAGAGAGTCAGCTTCAGCCACTGTAAACCTGCCTTTGAGACGAACACAATGCATGCTGCTATACTGTTAGAGTACAGATTCCGGAAAGACAAAATAGTTAATAATTTTGCTGTTAAAAACACCTGAAATACGTGATGGCGATTAAGAAGTGCACCTGTTGATGAGCACTGGGTATTGTATGGAAGTGTTGAATCACTATATTGTATACTGGAAACTAATATTACACTGTATGTTAACTGGAACTTAAATAAAAACTAAAACAAACCTGAAAATAAATCAAATTTACAAAATGTAGAAAATTCCATTTTAGGTTATTAAATGTGCTTACATCATTTAGATGAGTTTCATGTTGGGAAAATTAACAATGGATCTCATACACACAGAGACATACACCCTTACATCCAATTTATTATGTTTGCAAATGTTAATGAGGAGGAAACAAGTAAAATGTATGTAAGCAATAAAATGGGAATTTAAAAGGGGAGGGGGAAGGTGTTGATTTAAATAACTTTGCTGAGTATAATCTGTAAGAGTACAAAGTAGAAGGAACTACATATAGGAACTGTACTCTAGTTGATAAAGCTGATTTCCAAAGGGGCATGGGATTACAATTTTGATACTATTATACATGTATATTAGGATTGAACAATTAAATAAATGGAGCCAGATTTCTCACTTTTGTAATGAGAATTTACAGATAAGGGGAGGTGGGTGAAATAATCCATGCGGTAATGGATTAGAGCTAGAGATGTCAATATGAACTCATGGTTAGATTAGTATGGAGACAGATAGTTACATATAGACTGATGTATAGAGCTTGCATATACCTGGGTAGCATACATATGTACATGTGTTTCAGTCAGCTGAGGGGCTTAAAAATGATACCCCATTAACAATGAGCATACTCATCCATATCTTGGTTTCCTAATACCATTCTCAAATAAGAAAACAACAACAAAACAAACAAACAATAAAAAGGGACATTATAAAGATGTTTGATTCCAGGACTGGGGCAGGAAATATATAAGATGAAGCTGGAATATTTTGTTGTGCCAGAAATAAAAGAAATGCTCAAAAAATTTGAAGACAATTTGTTAAAGGGACACTGGGACCAACTAAAAGAGTTCCCAATGGTGAAAGATGGAAAAATTTGATCAAAATAAGTCAAGTTGTTTTGAACTATAATCCAAAATTAAATTCCTGAGTCCAGTAATTTTTAATAAATTAATAAATGGAGAGGAGCAGACAAATCTCCCATGCAGAAGAATTCTAAATACTTTATGTAGATGCCCTGTGCTCAAAAGGGGGAGTATGACTCTCATTCCTTAAGTATGTGCTGTACAACTGTAGCAAAAGTAGTAAGGATTCCTGGGATTTAGGGGAGAGAGGAAGCAAAGTAACCTGCATTTCATGAATATAGAAGAAAAATAACTGGAATGATTCTAAGAAGTAGATTCTACTCCCTGAGTTTCTACAACAAAAACTATCAATTTCTGGGGTGCCTGGGTGGTTCAGCCGGTTAAGCGACTGACTGGCTCAGGTCATGATCTCTCGGTTTGTGAGTTCCAGTCCCGTGTTGGGCTCTGTGCTAATAGCTCTGAGCCTGGAGCCTGATTTGGATTCTGGGTCTCCTCCTCTCTCTGCCCTTCCCATGCTCATGCTCTGTCTCTCTCTGTCTCTAAATAATAAATAAACGTTAAAAACTTCTTTAAAAACTATCAATTTCTACTGTACATGTATCATCTTTTAAAAGGGACATTGTAATGCACCTTACCTATGCTGCAGCAACTTGAGGTTGAGAGAAATTGTTTACAAAACATGTACTGACGTTTCATAAGAAATATGCAAATAAATATCTGTCTTCTTTCTTTTTTTAAAAAAGAAACTAACACTTTGTGGTTTTTTAGTGGTTATTAATTTTGAGAGAGAGAGCAAGGGAGGGGCAGAGAGACAGGGAGAGAGAGAATCTCAAGCAGCCTCCGGCTTTCAGCTCAGAGCCTGACGTGGGACTCAATCCCATGAACTGTGAGATCATGATCTGAGCTGAAATCATGAGTTGTATGCTCAACCAAATGAGCCACGTGGGCACCCCCTCTCTCTTTGATCTTCAGCCTATTTCCTCTTCTACATCTATCACAATCATTCTTGAAGACTACTAAAATTGATAATCCATTGATCTCACTGCTTTTGTGGTAGTCTTCCTGTCAAAGTCAATAATGTTCTCTGTATTACTGAACACTGTCAAGACTTAATTTTCCTCTTTATCTATCTGCCTAATTGAACACAGCTGATCACCCACTACTTCTTGAAGCATATTTTTCCTGTGGCTTTGAAATTCTCCTGACTTTTCTCCTACTTAGTTTTTTAGTCAGTCTCCTTCACTGGTTCTTCCTGATTTCTTTAATCTGAAACACTGTTGTGTTACAAAGTTCAGAGGCAGTCTCCCATGACCCTTTCCTTCTCAATCTACCCTTGGTCATTTGCTGAGTTTATTCACTCTCATACCTTTAAACGTCATCTTTAAGATAATGATTCTCAAACTTGTATCTCCAACCACATCATCTTCCCTGAACTTTGTTTTATGTGTCTAAGGAGTACTCAGTACATCCACTTGGATGTCTAATTGGCATCCCAGAGCTCATCTCTCTAAATGATATCCACTTATATGTCTTATCCACTGTAAATCAACTTTATCTCAAACTTTCCTCAACTCATTAAGTGGTACTCCTTCTTTCCATTTTCTCAGACTTTGGAGTCATCCTTGACATCTTTCTTTATCGTAATTACATCCCACATCTAATCCATCAATAAATCCTGTTAGTGCTACTTTCTGATCATAACCAGAATCCTATAACATTTTACCTTCTCAAACAAACCACCTTCATCTTTTACCTGGATGTTGACAAAGGCTTCTCATGGTATTTGTGCTTCCATTCTTTCCCCTAAACATGGTATTCTCCATAGAACACTGGTTGATCCTTAAAAAATGTAAGTCATAGGTCTGCGATGTATGATTACGCAGATTGTGCTGTGTGCAGCTGGAAAGAACACCATTCTCATATCACTTGTGGACTTTTACACCTATTATGACAATGCTATCACAGATAGTGAAAGGTCTGGAGAAAATAATGTCTCTTTTTTAATGACTGACACAACAGAGGCATCTGAGCGAACAGTAGCCTGAGATCATTCACTGTTCAGCTATCAAACAATGGCTATCCAATCACTCAGGATAAAAGTCTAACAAGTTTTTATGTAACCTGGCCCCTTGCTACTTCTCTTTTATTATCCCCTATTCCTACCTAGCTCAGTTTTTCTGAAAATTTCATCTAATAGGAATCACTTAGGGGGTTTGTCAAAATGTAGAATTGATTCAACAGGTCTAGGTAAAGACTTGGTTTCTGCGTTTCTAACAACCTCCCAGGTGATACTGATGGATGGTTCTAGCTTAGGGTCACTGTTTCAGCCAATCTGTCTCTGCTCATGCTGTATTTACTCATGCCTAAAGACATTTATACTTTTATTTTATTTGAAATACTGTGTCTCTAAATATCCTCAAGATTTACTCTCTCACATACTTTTGGTCATTAGGTTTTTTTTCCCCTCAATGACCCCTTCCCTATGTTGTTTAAATTCATATCCTCTCCCTTTCCACAATCGCTTTTCATTGTTTGGGGTAGACAATCTTTTCTTTCTGGCTGCTTTTAACATGTTCTTTATTTGTACTATTTTACTACAATGTTGTAGGTATGTATTTCTATTAAATTATCCTGCTTAGAATTTGTTGCAGTTCCTGAATCTAAGGATTGTTGTCTTTCATAAATTCTACAAAACCTCTTGGTCATTATCTATTAAATACTATTATCTTCTTGAACTATGTTAAGATGTATATTAATGTAGATCTTTTCACATAACCTTATACTCACCTCCATGTCTCTTCGTCTTTCCTTCACTTTCTATTGGTTACCCTTTGCTGCCTTTTGGTTGACTTATCTAGTCTTTTCTTTACTTAGTTGGTTATCTTTAGTTGTGGCTAATCTTAATATTTAACTATTAATTAAAAAGTGTGTGCGTGAGTGTGTGTGTGTGTGTGTGTGTGTGTGATTTCTAGAAGTTTCATTTGGCTTTTTAAAAAGTCTACCATTCATTTTTGGTAATGTCATTTATTTTTCAGCAAATTCTTAAAGTTATATTTTATTTCTTTAAAATATTTGATAATACAAATATTATGTAATAATAAATACATTTATATTTAAATTGTAATTTTAAATTATATCAAAAAAATTTAATTCAAAAATTTTGTGAGTATGATTCTGCAGGCAGTTATTGTACTCACTAACTCACAAGGGTTTATTTCTTTAGGTGTTATGTTGTTTGTTTGTGGGGTCAGCACAGAGCCTGATGTGGGGCCAATGCAGGGCTCTAATCCACGAAGCTGCGAGATCATGACCTGAGCCAAAATCAAGAGTCAGACGTGTAACCAACTGAGCTACCCCAGGCACCCCTGTCTGTTTGTTTTAAAGTGAGATTTCATTTGGTAAAAATTCTCCTGTAACTGTTCTTTGTCCCTCTGTGCAAGCATGCTTTGCGAGAGAATGTGCATTTGACTATTCCAGGCTCCTGGAAGAACTAACTAAACAATACTACTAATTTTGACTTCAATGATAATGCTGATGATAGCAGAGATGAAGACAGTTATTTTAGGACATAGACGTAATGTAAATTCTGGATCAAGACTTTTTTATTTCAAGTTTTTATTTAAACTCTAGTTAGTTAATACATACGGTAAAATTTGTTTCAGGTATAGAATTTAGAGATTCATCACTTACATATAACACCCAGGGCTTATCACATGGCTTGTTCGCATTTGTAAAATAGGGCCAACCCTTTCAATCCTCCTAACCAGAATTCTGGGTACTTACATGCAAGATAGTAAGCTAATCACTTTACCAGGATATTAATTTAATCTTCACAGTGACTCTACAAGGTAAGTAGGTGTTCTTATTTCCAGGTATGAATAAGGAACTGAAGCATAGGCAGTTTGAATCTGGGGATTAGTTGGCTGATAATAACTATCTCAGAGAGACATTGTGAAGATACACATATAATACTTAGGAAAGCAAGTGTCCCTGGAATGGAGTTGATGCTTGATGAACTTAAAGCTGGGCCTATGTTCTAAGATTAGGCTTTAGAAATTGAAACAGAAACCAAAGCTAAATCAAGACAGAAGGAATAATAACCCCTAGCTCAGAGAGAGTAAATTGGCTCAACCTATGAGATAATATACCTGACATATGCTTGGTTGGCCTTCTTTGAAGATTTGCCAGAATTCAGAATAGGTTCTCTGCTTTCTTTTATTATGGAAACATGTACTGTGTTAGGCATATAGTAAATGCTAATAAGTGTTTGTTACATTAACACACTATTGGGCCTCTTACTCATCTCCAAGCTTGATAAGCATGACTTATTATTTTTTTCTAGGTTTCTTATTTTTTTTTATTAAAAAATTTTTTAATGTTTTGTTTATTTATTTATTTTTCAATATATGAAGTTTATTGTCAAATTGGTTTCCATACAACACCCAGTGCTCATCCCAAAAGGTGCCCTCCTCAATACCATCACCACCCTCCCCTCCCTCCCACCCCCCATCAACCCTCAGTTTGTTGTCAGTTTTAAAGAGTCTCTTAGATAAGCATGACTTTAATACTGCAATACCATTGGTCTGAACTAGCAGCAGTTCATTTTTATGAATTGAAGGAGAGTTCCAGTTCTATTAAGTAGTTGTAGAATTACTACAGTGATATTTGGAAACATAAATATACTATGTATCTTCTTTGTACAACTAAAGTGAAAGTGTATTTTTCCTTTATATTATTTTACTTATTTTTCACAGAAGCCCCCTGAGTCATTAGTATGAGCTTACTGATTTTATTGATAAGAAAACTCAGGTATCAAAAAATTACATAACTAGCCCATGCCACATAGAAAATAAGATATGAAGTATAGATTTAAACCCAGATTTTATACTTTAGGAGGATTTTATCATTTAATGAGCATCCTCCTAAGGGCAATTTTGTGGCTGTGTCTGACAGTTTTCCAATGTTGGAGATGAAAGCTTTTTTTTTTATAATTAGAGTTACAATATAGATATAAGACATGGGCCAATATATATTACATTTTATACTTATTATATGTAACATACATATAATATACATAATTTATATAATTCAATGCATCTTATTAACCCCTGGAGAGGCTTCTATATGTTGTTTAGGTATGCAATTATTTCTTATCCAGCACCTTCTTTTCATATTCTTCCTGATCTGTTTACTATCAGAAATTTTTTACTCATTAATTTATTATCTGCCTCCCCTTCCCCATTACACCCATCATCACGCAAGAAAGTAAGTTTTAATTGAGCAGGATCCTGACTATTTTGTTCACTGCTGAATCTACACATAGAAAGCAACACTGAGCACATTTTAGGAGGTTAAAAATATTACTGCGTGAAAGAATAAATGTCTTAAAATTGCTGAGAATAGTACAGAGAATAACTTTTTCAGTGGTCAAAGCAATGAGAGGGTGAAGACAGATGGATACAACTTGCTCTTTTCAGTTCATAAGGATGAATTTGACCATGTATATAAATAACCCAGAAAATTCAGAGAAAATCAAGATTCAGAACTTAATTCAACAAATCACAGAATATTAAATCTGGGAAAAGGCTTGCTTGAAGTTTAGAGGTAAGTTTAATAGGAATATCAGGCAATGGCTCTGTAAAACTCACCTTTTTAAAAACTATAATTTGTCAAATTGGCTAACATACAGTATATAAAGTATGCTCTTGGTTTTTGGGGTAGATTGCTATGGTTCACCACTTACATAGTGTTGGAAGCCCTAGTATCAGCAATCAGACAACAAAATGATATAAAAAACATCAAAATTGGCAAAGAAGAAGTCAAACTTTCACTTTTCGCAGATGACATGATACCCTCTATGGAAAACCCGAAAGACTCCACCAAAAGACTGTTAGAACTGATCCAATGAATTCAGTAAAGTCTCAGGGTATAAAATCAATGTATAGAAATTGGTTGCATTTTTATGCACCAATAATGAGGCAACAGAAAGAGAAATCAAAAAACTCTTCTTTCAGAGAGGCACTAACAGGCTGAAAGTATGAAAAGATGCAAAACAAGTACAACATAATTATAAATTGTTCATTAAAGCTGGACCCTGGAGGATTGCTACTTAGTGTCACTTTTCTTACTTCAGTTTCATCTAATTTGCATACATGAAGGAGTGAGAATTACATTTTTAAACACATATTCTCAAATCTATTCTATGGATTCAAATTAACCCAAAGGAGGTTCCTCTCACAGCTACAGTTTCTAGATAATCTGGTCCCTAACTCAGATCATGTAGATCAAGTTAACTTTTAACTGCCCCAACTGAACACATCAACCACAGTTCCCTATCTTTAAAATAAACAGGTAAACTGTTCAAGTTAATGAAAAAGACAAGATAGAACATAAATGCCCTGCATCTCAACTGCAGCAGGATAATGATGCAAGCCCCCCACCTCTCTTGTTTTAAAAAAAATATAGCACTGCCCCCCTTGGAATTCAACATTTGCCAGCCAGAGAAGAAATAAGGACAGAATCAGAGATAGGGTCTTTGGTAGCCAATTGTGCAGTCCGATTTTCAATTTCTTTCTAGACTGCAAAAAGAACATAGGTAAGGGCTTGATGACATTAGCAGAGATAGAAGAAAATTCTGGGATTGTTTGCAGCCACCACCTTGGATGTACCAAGAGAGGAGAAACAAATGAAAGATATACTAAATAAAATGCAATTATGGCCATCAGAAGATGGCCATGTAATAGCTGAAAGCGGACAACTGAGAAAATGAACATTGACTGTTAAGATTATGGATTAAGAGATGAGAGTTTCACAGGTGATCATAAAATATATCATCAAAATGTGTTATTTCTCTGGGTGAAAAGGGGTGTTATTAATCAGTACTTTGGAATTGCAAGAACAGAAACCACTTCTGTGTCTGCTGGGGGTATGAACTTGCTTGCTAGGGTGAAGGACACCATGCACGCTAAGTTGGAACAATTGCCCACAGAAGAAAAAACCCAAGATTCTTATGGACTTGTTGATATGACGATTTTTGCAAATATTATTTCCTGATATTTATTTATATGGGATCGTTAATATTATTTCAATATACATATAAGGGATCAGAATAAGGTTTTACAGTTTCTTCTGGCCTAGCTTGGGTGTACAAAGCATGACTAAATATACAGCCCTTATTCTATTGATTCACTGGAAGAGAGAAGAGCTTCAATGTTCAGAAAGCCCAATTCTGGAATCTAAGCTATTTTCAGATGGAAGAGATACTTATTTATAACAGATACAAATAAAACATCCATAAAAAAATCAGTATCATGTGGGAGACAATCTACTCAAGATGAAAGAAGTCCTCAAATAACTTCATAGAACTTTCCTATGTCTTATATCTTTTGCAGGATAATTCACATTTCAAATTTCCTCCTGTAGGTCAAGTTTGAATTTTAAACACAATCCCAAAAAGTACATAAATCAATTCCCCCCAGGTCTATATATGTTAGTTCCTAGGTGGCTTGCAAAATGGTACCATGGGGTATTATGGCATCTAAAAGTCCTATATTGGGAGCATATCCAAAATTTCAGAGTCACAGCATTAACTCTGAACTTTCAATTTTCTTTCTGATGTTTCTACGGTGGACATATAAACCTTTTAAAGATGGAACATGATAAGATATGGAAATAACTATATAGAGACAACAATGTAAGAAGATGTGTCATATATCATATATTCAGGTTAAACAGAGGGACATTCTACCATGAGTTAGGAGAACATCAAAAAAGAGAATTTGGGGGCCACCTGGCTGGCTCAGTCCATTAAGCATCTGACTTTGGCTCAGGCCACAATCTCTCGGTCTGTTGGTTGGAGCCCCTTGTTGGGCTGTGTGCGGACAGCTCAGAGCCCGGAGCCTGTTTCGAATTCTGTTTCTCCCTCTCTCTCTGTGCCCCTCCCCTGCTTGTGCTCTCTCTCTGTCTCTCAAAAATAAATAACATAAAAAAAGAGAGATTTTGTCACATACCTAACTCAGTCACATTGGTGGCTGACATTATTACAATAACATTATTATTATCATATTATTATTATCATTATTATTATTACTACTACTATTATTTTTATAACATTATTATCACCAACCTCACATCCTGGGTATTTATTCATTGATTCATGAAAACTGATTCTAAATATTGTTAAGAACTTCTGTATCCAACAGTATGCTAGGTATTTGAGGATGCTTAAATAAAAGACACAGCTCACCACCTAGTCATGATATGGTAAGTAAACAATGAGAAAGATGGAACTCAGTTTCTCTGGCAATGTGAGTAAAAGTAAGGCAAGAGATACCATATGTTTTTCACTCTTACGTGGATCCTGAGAAACTTAACACAAACCCATGGGGGAGGGGGAAGGAAAAAAAAAAAAAAAGAGGTTAGAGTGGGAGAGAGCCAAGCATAAGAGACTCTTAAAAACTGAGAACAAAACTGAGGGTTGATGGGGGGTGGGAGGGAAGGGAGGGGTGGGTGATGGTATTGAGGAGGCACCTTTTGGGATGAGGGCTGGGTGTTGTATGAAACCAATTTGACAATAAATTTCATATATTGAAAAAAAAAAGTAAGGCAAGAGGCAGGGGATCTATGGTAAATTTTTTTCTATTTTGTTTACACTGTTTCTCAGTTTTGTTCCTGTCACCACTTTACCCTCTCCTCCTGATCTGTTTCATCCAGAAAACATTAAAAGTTTATATAACAGTTAATACTACTGGTCCCCAAGTTTAATGTACTTCACAACACAAATTTCTCTAGAAAATATCCCTTTAAAATACATTAATTTCCTCATTTCCTTCCTTCCTTTCACTAGTTAGATTAAGAATTTCTTTGTAATGCAAGTAAATACATGCAGGGGCACTGGTGGACTCCAGTCGTTGAGTTACTACTTAAGCTCAGGGCCGATCTCACAGTTTCTTGAGTTCTAGTGTGCTTCTCAGAGCAGAGTCTGCTGCGGATCCTCCAGAGCCCCTCTCTTCTCTGGCCCTTCCCCTGCTCGTGCTCCTCTCTCTCTCTCTCAAAAATAAACATTAAAAAAATACATGTATAAGGTTTCATGGGATTGAGAAACTGGGCAGGGTTATATTTTAAAGAAGGTAAGAAGATAGAATAGTGACAGAAGTTAGGGGCAAGAGGTCCAACCAAAGATGTTGCCCTGGATGGGAATCTTCAGTGCAGTCCTGAGGAAATGGTTTTCTGGCACTGGGAGAGGATTATGGAACAGGAGGAGAGTTCAAGAATGGAAGCCAAGATCACTGAATCAGGAGACCCTACTATAGGATAAAATGCTTTACCAGGAATACTTAATTTTAGTCTCAAAATATTGAAGGATAGTATTGAAACTGTTTTGCAGCTAATAAAAATCATGGAACTGAATCATGAAATTGTCCAAGTGGTAAGTGATGGAGGTAGTAGTCAGTCCTCAACCCTCTTGCAAAGCTTTATTCAGCTTGCAACCAACCCTACTCATGTTCAAGATCACATAACATAGGAATTCTAGTACCTAGATCATCCATGTATTTTGTGCTTTGGCTCAACTACTGGTAATAACTACATCTATATATTCTTATTCTTGCGTTTATTCTCCATAGAACTAGAAAGGTCTCTAAGAGTCCACAGTAAGAGAGTGATCAATACACAGAGTTTCACGTATTTGAGCCCTGCCTTGAGAACTTACAGGCTTACATTGATAAAATATTTGAATAATATAGAACTCTTCCTTTCAGCAACCCCCCCCCCAACTCTGAGTTATCTTTCAATTCTCAGATACTGTCTCCTTTGGTAAAATTTTGATAAATATTATTACTTTTACCCAATTCTGATGGAGTTAATTGAATCTCGTGTGAACTACACCTGTATGTACATATATTGCTGAATGTACTGCTCTTCTTTTGCATTTATTTTTCCTCATAAGGTATGACACTCTTTTGGAAAATATCTATGGTTCTGAAGAGTTCCCAAGTGGCATTTCTGTGGAGTAATACCTCTGCCTTTCCTAGAGGAGGACTGTGTTTTTATTATTAAATCATAGTAAAAAGTAAAGGTAACTGCATTTACTTTATGTCTTGGAAAAAAATTTAAAAGTTACCAACTTTATGTTCTATATACTATAATTTTTATTTTAATCTATGATATACAGTTGCATTCTGGCATTAGTGTATTAGCAGTTACTTGAGTTTGAATCGTATTTCTGACAGCGCCTCTCTATGTGGGTTTAAGAAAAGCATTCAATTCTTCTGATCATCAGAAGAATATAAAATATGGATAACAATACTACTTTTAAAGTAATAAATAAAGTAATAGTGTCTGGAAGGAAAGAAATTATGAGTAAACTGGCTGTTAGCATTTCCATAGTTCTAGGACCTAATAATAGTATCTGGCATATGCTGAAATAAAATAAAAATGTTTGAATTGCCCATACAAGTTGTTAGGATCAAATAATATAAGATATATTTAGTATAGCAAAATATGCAAAGTTAAGGAATTCAAGTCATTTTCAACTCACTTAGCCTTTGTTTTTCTCACCTATAATCCAGAATCTCCTGATACATGTCAAATCCATGTTCGGGTTCCTCCTGATTCCAAAGACTGTGAAAAAAATGGAAAGTTAATAACTCCACTGAAAATTTGCTATGTTATTTTATAAAGTTGGACCATAGGATGATGTACCAATGGATTATAAGTTTCAAGGAAAGATTTAGAGGACTTTTTAACCCATGCTTCTAAACATTACCCTGATGGAATCCACTCTCCACCATCATGTTATTTATTCTATCTTTATTCACATAGCTTGAGGAAAAGATATTAAGAAAGAAAATGTGCTGGAGTCATGTTGTGCACATCTCATACTCTCATCAATTAATAGTAAAAGATGCATAAGACTAATTTTGAGCTATCAGGAATCAAGTGAGAGAGGGGAGCAATAAACCTACTTGAAATCAATGTTTTATTTAATGAGGCCCCCTGGGTTAATATCAGAAGCAAGTCATGTCTTTCTGCAAAGATTAATCTCATCCAGCAGTTTACTCAGGTGTTAACTCCAGTTGAAAGCAGTTTGGGGAGTTCTAATAATCCTAGGAATGAAGACTGAAGAGGGATGTTGATAAACTTTGCAATCAGTAATAATTATGAATACATAATGGTAAAAATGTTTATACCTCCAGCTCTTTGCTCCTATCAATATTAGGGTTAAGTATAGTTGAGAAATTAGCCAGAGTTAACGTAAGTCCAAAGTTCACACAAAAAAAAGAAATATTAAAAAGCTATAGGAACCCCAATAGTATAGTACTGGCATAAAAAACAGACCCATAGATCAATGGAACAGAACAGAAAGCCCAGAATAAATTCACACATATACAGTCAACTAATTTTTGACAAAGGTGCCAAGAATACACAATTGGTGAAGATAGTCTCTTCAATAAATGGTGCTGGGGAAAATGGATATGCACATGTAAAAGAATGAAACTAGATCCCTATCTTACACTATTCACAAAAATGAACTAAAAATGGACTTAAGACTTAAATGTAAGACCTGAAACTGTAAAACTCCTAAAAGAAAACATAGGAAACAATTCTTGCCATTCACCTTAGCGATGAGTTTTTGGATATGACACCAAAGGAACAGGCAATAAAGGTAAAAATAAACAAATGGGACTACATCAAACTAAAACATTTCTGCACAGCAAACAATCCACAGCAAGAAAAGGCAACCTATGGAATTGTAGGAAATATTTGTACATCATACGTCAGATAAGGGTTAATATCCAAAAATATAAAAGGAACTCTTAGAATTCAATAGCAAAAACCAGATAACCCAATTAAAAATGGTCAAGGACCTGAACGGACACTCTTCCAAAGAAGACATACAAGTGGCCAGCAAGTATAGGAAAAGATGTTTAATATCACTCGTCATCAGAAAAATGCAAATCAAAACCACAATGACATATTGCCTCATACTTGTTAAAATGTCTATTATCAAAAAGCAAGAAATAAATGCTGGTAAGAATGTAGAGAGCAGAGAATCCCTGCACAATGCTGCCACCAATGTAAACTGGCACAGCCCTTATGGGCAACAGTATGAATTTTCCTCAGAAAATTAAGAATAGAACTACCATATGATCCAAAATCCCACTTCTGGGTATATATCCAAAAGAAACACAATTATCTCATCATCTGAAAGATATATCAGTACTTCCATGTTCTTTGCAGCGTTAACCATAATAGCCAAGATATTGAAACAAGTGCCCATGGCGGGGGCACTTGGGTGGCTCAGTCGGTTAAGCCTCTGACTCCTGGTTTCAGCTTAGGTCATCTCACAGTTTGTGGGTTCAAGCCCCTCATTCAAAACCCCACTTGGGATTTTCTCTTTCCTTCTCTCTCTGCCCCTCCCCCACTTGTTCTGTCTCTCTTGAAATGAATAAACTATAAAAAATTGAAACAAGTGCCCATGGGCACATAAATGGATAAAGAAAATTGGGATATATATATATATATATATATATATATATATATATATATATATAATGGAATATTGTTCAGCCACAAAAAAGAGGCAAACGTTATTATTTGTGACAACATGGAGGAAACTGAAGGACATTACACTAAAAGAAATAAGCCAGAAGGAGAAAGACAAACACTATATGCTATCATTTATATGTGGGATCTAAAACACACAAACAAAACTCACAGAAACAGAGTAGAATTGTGGTTGCCACAGGCTAGAAGGTGGGATAAATGGGGGAAAACTTGTCAAATGGTATAAATTTTCAATGAGAAGATGAATAAGTTCTGGGGATCTAATTACATTTAATAATTATGTGTTGTATACTTGAGATTTGCTAAGAGAGTAGATCATAAGTGTGCTCTCATCTCATGAGTTACAGAAAGGTAACTGTAACTATATGAGGTGATTCATGTGTGAATTAACTTGATTGAGGTAATATTTCATAATATGTATATCAAAAATCATGTTGTACACTATAAGCATATTGTAACTTTATCAGCCAATTATACCTCAATAAAACTGTGAAAGAAAAGAAAAAAAATGAAAATTCATAAAACACATGATATTCCATTTTCTATTGAAATATTAGCACATGTACATACTAAGAACATCAAAGCAGAAAAAATTCATGTAATAAAAATCAGACATCTTCCACACATGTATTATAAAGTTATATAATAAATTTCCGCATAAAATATTCTTATATCTTCTATAAATAAATGTATGTAAAGATATATATATATATGTATATGTATATATATATAGAGAGAGAGATATAAATAAAGATAAATATACATATGTAGAGATACAGATATAATGATACAGGTTTTAATAATTAACTTTATACAATTTAAAATATAAAATTTGGCTTTGTCTATTTAGCATTCATATTCTGTGAATGTGTCAGAAATGTACTTAACCAGATGCCAAGTAGTACACATTTGGGTGTTTCTCAAGCTTTTTTTAAATTATATTGACTTCTTTTTAACATTGATTGTCTTATCTTTATTGCTCTCTGAATAGGATGGACATAATATTCTCCAGATTGACAATTTACACTTGTTTATTTATTTTTGAGAGAGAGAGACAAAGCGCAAACAGGGGAGAGGCAGAGAGAGAGGGAGACACAGAACCTGAAGCAGGCTCCAGGCTCTGAGCTGTCAGCACAGAGCCCAATGTGGGGCTCGAACCCACGAACCATGAGATCGTGACCTGAGCCGAAGTCGGACACTCGACACATTGAGCCACCCAGGTATCCCTACAATTTACACTTTAGAATTCAATGACTGATAAGACCTAACATCAACGTTAGTTATAAAGTTTGGCTTTGGACAGAAGGGTGTATGTGTGTATGTGTTATTTACAAAACTGTATTGCTTGAATATTACAGCATGAACATCAACTCTACATTAAAACTCGGCTCCAGAAATCAGTCTTTATATACCAGTTGTGCCTTAAATAGTGGATCAAATATTGGTCATAGTCTCTCAATGTCATTCTTATAGAGAATTTGATACCCAAAATGTTTACCCAAAAGAATATTTATTTTATATAAAAATATTTCACACCACAAATGAATTATTCTGTCACAAAAAATGTAACCGAAACATTAAATAAGCTCTAGTTCATGGTTATTTGAGAAGGCAGGCATAGGGAACAAAGAAATAAAAATATTTGTTCTTTTATATCATACAACTTATGAGGTTTGGGAATAATTAGTTCTACAAAGACAGAATTAAAATCAGATAGAGTTAAACTACAGGTATGTTTATTATGAGAGAAGCAGCCATCATCTCATTAATCACTATAATTTGCTCAGCTAATCCAGTAGCCTAGATTTGTATTCATTTCATTTTGGTTCTACTCAGATGACTTCTATTCTGTCAGGTGCACAAATATATCCCAATTTTATTGAGCCCAGTATTGTGCAAACAGTAGTAAAAGTAGTAGGAAGTGTCTACCTAACAAAATTCTAGAAACATTCAAAACCCTATCAGTGAAAGGGGTAGAGGAAACAGATAATAATCCAAAATATGTGGAATTAGCTGATAAGTAATGTAAAGAATCAAATAATTAGAATTACGGAGGAAAAACAAAATATAGACTGAAGAAAGTGAGAGTGAGCCAGAGTGTGACTGACGAGTGAGAACTGGGTACACAGTGATGTTTAGAACATGAAGCACTCTCTTTCCCCTTTCTTTCTCTATACAAAGCAGAGAGAAGCTAATTTAATTATTCCAACATATAGACTTGGGGACCCCATGTAGGCTACACAAATCATTTTGTGTGTTGGGGAGGTAACAAAGTTTCCATTTGTATTTATGAAACAAGAGCATAAACTGAACAGAGAGCCTGGATATTTATATATTCTTCTATTTGTTGTTGTTGTTGTTGTTTTTGTTTTGCTTTCTTTTGAATCACATTTTCTGTGTGTGTGTGCGTGTGTGTGTGTGTGTATGCACATGTGTACACATGTCTGCATCACTTTTTAGTGCTCCTGTTGTTTGAGCGAGGCAGAGGGGGATAAGAGCTCAATGTCTGGACTTGGGCTGAGGGAAAAGGCAAGGGTCTACTGCCTTTTTGATGGTTCGAGTCTACCCAGTTTTACCAACAGTATTTAAAGGCTGTCACCACCAAATAAGAAAAAATGGTATTTAGTTTGCTATCTGCTGCTGTTCTGTCTGTGCATACTTCCTCAATATCTTCTTAGGGAAAAATGACTGAGGTCAAGCTAGTGCCAGTTATTCCTTATGCCCTTGCCAAATAACATAAAAATACTCAAATGTCCATAACATTGATTTTTTGTTCATGTTTCCTGATTGTTGGCTAAGTGACTGAAGTCAGGTATCTTGGGGTAAGTAAAAGTGCTCATTCTTACTGCCTCCCTCCTTTTCCTCTGGCACAGGCCATGTTGTTTGCATGGCTTTTCTATGCATTGCATTGCTAAGATCCAATCCTTAGAATCCATGCTGGTGAAACAGGCTGGGATAAGGTAGTGAGAGTGAAAAGGACCATTATAAACAGATTCAAAGTTGCAATAGAATGCTAGAGCAGGTCTCGCTAGCATTTGGTAAAATATTGATACAAAATTATCCTTAGGATAATGATAAATATCAGTCCTGAACTTAAAGGATAAATTATCTGTGTTGGATGGTGCCATTGAGGGAGGACTGAAATGTTTAAGAGAAACCCCTATGTAAAAAGAACTCCTCTGATTCAAGTAATATGCTGTATTATGTTATCTAATTAAATGAGTAAATGGCAGTAACATGGGTATTACTGCCTTTAAGATATGTATGATACACTTGTGTAGGAAAATATGACTTGCCAGGAGGTAATTTTCCTTGAACATCACAATAAACAATGTTTGACTCATTCTTCCGAAGTGCTGAGAAAATATGAAAGAAATAAAGAACTGATCTGATTACCATATAGGCTTCAGACAGACATTCAAGAAAGGGTTAATTTAGTAATGCATATGAGTTCAGGAGAAAAATATAAAGGTATTTTCAACAAGAAGCTGTTTTCATTTTAAAGAGCCAGATGGTGGGTATGTGGAAATGTTGCTCAAGGAATAGCAAACAGATTAGCCTAGGGGATAGAGGATATGTGTGGGGATAGTGAGAGAGTTGATTTTAATGGCTAGCTCAGTGGTACTCAAACTCTTTATAAAATTACACTGTGTGAGCCCCTCCTTAACTCACTGAAGCAAAACCTTTCCAGGCAATTCCGAGCAACAGATATGGTTACAATCACTGATTGATACCTCTGCATTTTATTTGTGACACTGACAAATGAAAGTATCCAGAACTGGGAGCCAGTATAGATCTAGGAAGTGTCATACTTAGGGCTTTACTAATACCTTAGGACATTGAGCCTGCAAAAGATACTGAAGAGGGATTTGTTAATGGCCATCACTTGGAAAATGTTGTCATGTGAGAAGGGACAGTTAGGGTTACTCCCAAAGCCTTAATTCAGGGAAAGAAAGATCAAACAGGTTATTTCTTGATCTAAACAAATGGATGAACTCTAGTTTCTTAGGCCACAATTCATTTGAGAATGGCTGAATGAAAAATAGACATTTGAACAGATAGTGCTATTACTATTATGAAGCTTAAAAGTAATGAGTTAAAAAATATTAAAAATCAGGAATCATAAGCAACTTTAAAATTATGATATTCTGTGCTCTTTTCCAGCTTTATTGAGGTAGAATTGACATATGACATTGTGTAAGTTAAGGTTTGATTTGATACATATATATTGCAAAATGACTACCATAAGAGCATTAGCTAATATCTCCATTATGTCACATAATTGCCGTTTCTTTTTTGGGGAAAGAATATTTAAGACGTACTCCTTAACAGCTTTCAAGTATACAATAAATATTTTTAACTCTAATCACCATGCTGTACATGATATCCCCCAAACTTACTCACCTTCTAAGTAGAAATTTGTACCCTTTCACCAACAAATCCTCATTTCCCCAATCACCAGGCCCTTGTAACCACCACTCTATTCTCTGTTTGAGTATGGCTTTTGTAGACACATAGAAGTGAGATCATACGGTATTTGCCATTCTCTGTCTGACTTATTTCACAAAGCATAATGCCCTTAAGGTTTATCCGTGTTGTTAACAAAAGTCAGGAACTCCTTATTTTATATGGCAGCATAACATGCCATTGCATAGATATGTACCCATTTCTTTAACCATACATCTGTCCATGAGCACCTTGGTTATTTCTGTATCTACAATGAAATGTGCTGCAACAAAATGGAACCTTGCTTTCCGTGTGTGATCCCCAGATGTCTACCAAAACTCATTCAGACCCTAGCCCTCATAAGCATGCATAGGGAACAGCCATAGAGTGCAGGGGGGTGTGGGTAACGCATGGGGAGTGCTGGGGTGCTGCGCGGCAGTTGGGGATCAGTGGGTCAGGCTTTCCCAGCAGCTTTTGGGCAGGTTTCCCAATGGAATATCAAACACCATCAGTAGGAAACACACCCCTTTAATGCCCTCTAAGACTCTTAGATATTGCTATCCTTCCAGTCATGGAGCTGTCGATTTAATACTCTGGAGACCACAAGAGAAAACTGAATCTCTTTGGCAGTGTCCCACACAGCTGAGCCCGGGGATCTTTGTTTCTCCCGCAGGAAAAATCACAGGCTGAGACAGTCTCACTAGGCCAAGTTTGATTGGCATGGGGGAGGGGTTATGTGGTCAAAGTCAAACTGTTTCTCTTACCTTTTCTAATGCATTAAAACTCCTATTTTTTGTTGCAACAGGGTCCTGGAACTTCTCTGGAGACCTGAACTTCCACAAAGGCTCTCTCACTCGGGTGACAGCCCAGGCAGTGTTCTCCAAGTGCTCTCAACCATAGTTGAGAAGAGATGTAGAACTAGGTCACAGGCTACTACAGGGTTCACAGCTGGTACTGAGGTCTGTGCGCCTATTACCCGACACACAGGTGGGTGAGACTCCCGAGTTCACAATTATCCTAATGGAACTTGTCTGGGTTCTTACTCAGTTTTCTCTTTTGCTTATTGACAACTTGCTTAATTTCCTGATTTGTTTCGAGCTCTCTTGCAAACATCTTGAATCGTCCTTTGATCATTACCTACATACTTACTCACTTCCACTCATTGATTTTTTTTAGTTGTCCATGTGAGAAACGTATGTATAATACGGTAGCCAGAAGGTGAAAAGGGTAAAGGAGGAGGATTAGGACAGAGAGCCAGGCAGAGCTAGAGAGAAAGGGAGAGATTAAAATTTTGGTAGTTAGCAAAGGAAGGGGGTGTCAACAAAGCCTTGTTCAATACAATTGTCGTATTTCTGTACACCCTGCTGCATTTTGGGGGAAGCAACTCTTTTCTTGGTTTGAGAAAACCTGGCTTCATTTTTTTTAGCCAATTCCAGCAAATTGCTAGCTATCTGATATTAGAAGAGATTCTCCAATAGTGCTCTGCAGAAGTAGTCCCTCAGGCTGTGTGGAATTGAATATGCTGCAGAAAATCTGTCTCCTTATCTTACACATCCATGGGCTATGTGACAGTATTAACACCTCTGAGAGGTCTTGCAAGAAAGAAAGTTAAAACTCTCTTTATATAGCATTTCTCAAACTTATTTGATCACTGATACTTTTTTTTTTTTTGCATGTAACAACTTTTAACCTGCATATCATACTTTAGTATACTCAGTGGCAAGTGATCAATCTCTCTAAGCCTGTAGAACGGAGATAAAATAATCTTCCTGTCCACATGCAATGACAAATTAGTAACATGAGGATTCATTTTGAATTATGATATTGATATAAATAAAACTGCTGCTATTGTATTCTTGAATTAAAAAAAAAACATTACATTATACTTCCTATTCTTTCTTTGTGGAGGCAAAATAGTGGGTTGGCAGAGGGTTCAGCCTTTGTTTTAGAGATGAGTTAAATAGTCCTAAAAAAATTACATGCCTTACCCAAGACCTCCCAGCAGCAGGTAGCTGAGCTGGAATGAAAATCTGGATCTTCTGGCACTTGGAACAGAATACTGTTTGCTTCTCTGCTCTGCCTCCATATGGTCACACATCTAACCATTCATGCGTCGAACTGCTGGTAAGAGGTCTAGAAAAACTGAGAAACTAATTCTGCACAATATTGAATGGGAGGAAATTACGAAAGAATCATTGTTTAAACTTTAAAAATCCACAGACAGTATATTATAATCAGACATGAATGTGACATATTTAAAAATGCTTTTTAGGGGCGCCTGGGTGGCGCAGTCGGTTGGGCGTCCGACTTCAGCCCAGGTCACGATCTCGCGGTCCGTGGGTTCGAGCCCCGCGTCGGGCTCTGGGCTGATGGCTCAGAGCCTGGAGCCTGTTTCCGATTCTGTGTCTCCCTCTCTCTCTGCCCCTCCCCCGTTCATGCTCTGTCTCTCTCTGTCCCAAAATAAATAAACGTTGAAAAAAAAATTAAAAAAAAAAAAATAAAAATGCTTTTTATCCCAAGTAGTTGAAAAGTTCTTAAACGTATGAACTACAGTTATTTGAAAATCTATATAGCTTGATACATTAATGAAAAAATCTGGATAAGTGAGATGTTTTCATCCAGGTGCCTAGACTACAACACTGCTGTTTAATTTTTGACACTGATCTCCAATATTGCTGTTAATATAGAATTCAAACATGCGTTCTACCCATTCCCTCTTTTCTGTTTTTTGGTTTTTTTTTTTAATTTTCTTTCCTTTCATTCTATCCTTCCTTTAACCTTTTCATTTTATTTCCTTTGATGCTATGGTCACTTCTGTTGAAGCAGGTCCTATGTGAAAAAGGGGAGTTTCGCTCAAAGAGAAATAGACCTGGAAAATGATTCTTCTCTAGTCCTGAATGTGTTTGCAAAGTGATTATTTCAAAGTGACAAAAGACACTCTGAAAGCACAGACACAGGAAGATGAGAAAAGATGGCACTGGGGAGCAAAGAAAATGCTAGTTTTTGGTCAAGTCAAACAATGTGTTCATGGGTTCTCAAACTCAGAAATGGTTTCTGAGTGGAGAAAACTAGTCAGAGAAGCTTGAGAGCCCTCGTTCAGAGTCATAACCAGTACAGGATCAAGGGCTGGAACTTAAATACTCGTCCTCATTCCCTGTCTGACATTTTACTTTCAAACTGGATAGGTATTATATAAATGAAAACATTAGTCTAAATAAAATAATGATTTGCAAACAAAAAATCAGGGCTTAAAAATGAAAAAAAACAATTTTCTTTATTGTTAGTTATAGAAACATAGTAGTAGTTCCAGGTATTTCAATGTTTTGTGAGGAAAAAAGAAATAATGTTTAAATAAGAATTGTTATAGAAAAGTCCAGAACATTTTGCTAATTCTGTGGACACCAATGTGGCTTCATTAACAACTGAGGTCTAAGAAGACTGAAAATACTGCCTGTACCTAATACTACATCAAGATGAACTTTTAAAAAATCATGGCTTATTCTTAAGTAAGGTTTCTTTAGTAGCCATATTGAGCACAAAAGGGAGAAGATGTTCTACAGAGTTTGAAAAACTGCTCTGTGATAGCAAATCATTTTCAGAAAGATACTTGATTCATGGATTTGTCCCTTTTCTATTTGTCTCCACTTCTCCCCTCTATGGAGAACCCATGGGCAGCTTCCTAGAAGGGCTCATGTAGGTTTCCTGGTGCTAGGGAAACCATCTGGTAGAAAACACTAGCACCTACACATAACTTTATTTAACTGGCATTTGCATTTCATTCAGCTTTTAAAAAGTGAATTTAGGGGTTTAGTCCAGTAAGTTATTGGCCCAAGAATCTGGCCCAGATTGGGTCTAGTAAGTTTCTAGAGAATAGTAGTTATATAATGATAATGAATGATAACATTAATAGCCATTGTATTGCCCTAGTGAGCACTGATACTCTTAATGAAAATTATAAGCCAGTGTGATTTTTAAGCTATTTGGCTGATGTTTGATTTCATAAAGGAAAAGGAGTCCGGGATAGTTCTATGTAGCAATGACAAATAATAGGGAACAAGTGTTAATACTCAGGAAGAATGATTTGAGTAGATGAAATAACTGATTTATCTGTTGCCTAAATGTCCTAATGGTACACTCTGAGTTCACAATTGTACTAATAAACCTTGTATGGGTTCCTACTCAATTTTATCTTTTGCTTATGAACAACTTGCTTTATTTCCTGATTTGCTTTATGCCTCTTGCAAATGTCTTAAATCATTTTCTCATTGTTACCTTTTCCACCCCCACACTCAGTCTACTGATTCTATTCCCCATTGGAGAAACACAAGAGGAGTTTTCTCTGCTATCCTATTCTGTGTTAGATCAACACAGGCCATTGCATTCTAGAAGGAATCATAAAGTCCTGTGCTAAAAATATTGGTGCCTGAGTGTAGTATCAAATTCATTTTTTGAAACAGTTCAGATTATAGTTCAAACCTCTCCAGCATGAGAGTTGAAGTTAAGTGTTGTTCCAACAGTTTCCAATATCTAACTATAACTTGCCATTCTGAAGGTTTTTTTATGAAAGCCATCTTAGTAGGATAGTTTTCTCTAAAAGTGTTTTCACAGATAAGCATATTTTAAGATCAGGGATTAAAAATAATTCTACATTCCATGTCCAAAGTGTTTCATCACAGCAAAGCTGCCTAAAACACCCATTTATTTACCATGACTTCTTGTTAACAGTATCCATGATTAGGAGAGAAGCTGATAACTGATTTACATTTCTGGTTCAAAGGGTGAAGTATATCTTCTGTAGGGTTTTTCCCAACAAAATCCATGCATTGCAGGTGCCCAGGCTCTACCACAGGCCTTCTGGATCTGAATATAATGGAGTAATAGCTGAGAAAATAAATTTTGAACAATAAGTCCAGGATATTTCAGTACCATTCAGTTTTGGACTGCTGGTAGATGCATGGTCCTGAGAACAAAATGCTTCTTGATTTCATTTCAATGAATTATATACATTTATTAAAGAGCAATTTTAACATTTTTAAAGATTTTAAAGTGTTTATTATTTCTGAGACAGAGAGAGAGAGAGAGAGACAGAGAGAAGAGGGAGGGGCAGACAGAGAGGGAGCAATAATCTGAAGCAGGCTCCAGCTTCAAGCTATCAGCACAGAGCCCAACAAGGGGCTCAACCTCATGAACCATGAGATCATGACCTGAGCCTAAGTCAGACACTCAAACGACTGAGCCACCCAGGCATCCCTTAATATTTGTTTAATATGTCAAACACTATGAATATTGATCTGCTTCAAATTATTGTCACTGTCTGATAAAAGTAAGCTTAGAGGCATGGGCATGAACAAGAAGTGGTTTCATTTCTCCTCTTTCCGCCACAGGCTTAAAATCATTGGGCATCTCCAGAATACAGAAAGAGAAAACCTGTCCCTCTCTTGGGTAATATCTGTTTTCTGAGACAGCTAAATTCCTGTCTCCTGGTCAGTACCCCTTCCCCTCCTGGCACCTCTTTTTCTGTATCCATCTAGTTCCTCCTAAGATAGTCACTGCGGAACTTAGACAAGAGCTGCGTGAAAAGACAATGGGAAGGGTAGGCAACCACAGAGTGACCATAGGTAGAACTCATGAACAGTGGGGACATATAGTGCCTGTGGACTGTAACTTTTATCATACTTGATTCCAATATTAGAGCTTCACATGCTGGGCACCCAGTTAGGAAGTGTGCCCATCACACCACTTATGCAATAAAATAAACTCTCTAAAAGTGAAGTTAGTCTGACTAGTATGCAATGAAATGGCCCATCCACTTCATTTGTATATACAATTATAAAATGGTATAGTTCCAAATACTCTTCTCTTAAAAGCCTGGGGACAAATGCATATTGATATTCAATTTTTTCCAGATATTTGAAAATTAAGACAATTTTTGGCATCCATAGACAAATTTTTATTATTTCTGCAGCAAATCTATGGCTATTTTATAAAACAGAACAATAAAGTATATAATAAGCCTCTGAGAAAGTAAAACAAAAGGTTTCACATCTAGAAGTTGTCTTGTACTCACAGCTAGATCATGCTATTCTCCTACTATCCTACATAAGCAATCCCACAGAATCCAATCTTAGATGATATTTGTCTGATTTTATGATAAAGTGAGATAAAACATGGCCACTGCATAATTTCGTCTAAGCACAAACAAACAAAAATGTACCAAACATTTACTCTCTTGGCTAAAATGAGTGACTGCTACTTCTTTACCACTTGTGTATTGGCAAAGCTTTATTTCACTGTAACCTGCCTTTGTATAGATATGATTGATGAGGATACCCAAAGATTTGCTCTTGCCTCTAACAGCATCCTCTCTAGAGTTAACTCCACTTTCCTAGAGTCTCCAGTGTCACCCAAACAACCCAAGACCAGTAACTGGTTCTTTACAAAACACCCTTACTGATCCTCCTGGGCTCCTTATGGTGTATGTTCTACACTGAGTAATTAAACCCAACTTGTTCAATTGCAGGTGTGTTCTTAATACTTTTGGATGGAAGGCATTGACACCTCACATCATATCGGCTCAGGTTAGTTTTTGACACTAGATGAGTTCAAGTCAAATTTTGTCACTTAATGAGTTGTGAAAAGACTTCTAAGTTTCAAGGTAGTTTAGGTTTTAGAATTCCAGATAAATTTTGTGCACTTGATATATTTTTTGGAAACCATTTGGTAATATGTATCTAGAGCTTAAAAATGTACACATGCGACACTCTCAACAAAAGCCAAATTATGGAAGGAGCCTAAATGTCCATCAACTGATGAATGGATAAGAAATTGTGGTTTATATACACAATGGAGTACTACATGGCATGAGAAAGAATGAAATATGCCCTGTGTAGCAACGTGGATGGAATTGGAGAGTGTGATGCTAAGTGAAATAAGCCATACAGAGAAAGGACAGATACCATATGTTTTCACTCTTATGTGGATCCTGAGAAACTTAACAGAACCCATGGGGGAGGGGAAGGAAAAACAAAAAAGAGTTAGAGTGGGAGAGAGCAAAGGATAGAGACTCTTAAAAAACTGAGAACAAACTGAGGTTGATGGGGGGTGGGAGGGAGGGGAAAGTGGGTGATGTGGCATTGAAGATGCACCTGTTTGGATGAGCACTGGTGTGTTGTATGAACCAAATTTGACAGTAAATTTCATATATTGAAAAAAAAATAAAAATAAAATTAAAAAAATGTACACATGCTGATCCAGTAATATCTTGAGGGAAATATTAAATTTAGATGATCTCTTCTGGCATTACTTATAGAGCAGAAATTCGAAATAAAAGTGGATATCCATGACATGGTCTTGGCAATGATTTTTGGATATGAAACCTAAATTTCAAGCAACAAAAGTAAAAATAAACAAGTTGGACTATGTCGAACTAAAAGCTTCTACAACAGCAAAGGAAACCATCAACAAAATAAAAAGGCCAGCCCTAAGGAGAAAATATCTGCAGATCATATATTTGATAGGCATTAATATCTAAAATATATAAAGAACTCCTATAACTCACAGAATAAAAAACAAATAATCCAAGTTATTATGTTATACCCTTAAACTTATACATTATTGTATGTCAATTATATCTCAATAACAATGGAAGAAAAAAATTTAAGTAGATATTCAAAAAATATATCAGCATCCATGAAACAGACTACTATGCAGCCATGTAAGTGATATTTTTATAATGGTAGTTTTAATAAAATACTTATAATATCATGCTGAGTCAAAGCAAACATAAATTGCATACTAGCACCACCATCATGAAAAACTTTTAAAAATGTTTATTTATTTTGAGAGAGACAGGAGAGAGGCAAGCAAGAGTAAGAGAGAATCCACAGGGCCCCACATGGTCAGCATGGCGTCCCGATGTGGGGCCTGAACTCACAGACCATGAAAATCATGACCTGAGCCAAAATCAAAAGTTGGTCGATTGACCGACTGAGCCACCCAAGAGCCTCATCTCATGGGAATTTTTTAAGTGAACAAAAACAATGGCCAGTTTTGACTGATTTGTGTATTTTCTTTATTCCTTCATGTTTTCTTCTGGACTTTTTTTAAAATTTTTTTAACTTTTTTTTTTTAATTTATTATTGGGAGACAGAGAGACATAGAGCATGAGCATAGAAGGGGACAAGAGATGGAGGACACATAGAAGGGGACTAGAGATGAAGCAGGCTCCAGGCTCTGAGCTGTCAGCACAGAGCCCGACGTGGGGCTCGAACCCACAAACTGCGAGATCATGACCTGAGCGAAGTCGGACGCTTAACCGACTGAGCCATCCAGGCGCCCCATCTTCTAGACTTTTATATTTTTTTCTAAACTCACTATAGCATGGATTAGTCTTTTGGAGATACAAACATTATTCATGTATATTTAGTACTTTTCATTTTGGGTAAAATCTCTGTGGAGGCCAAATGAAGAATAGAATTTAATATTCCTAAGAGTCTTGCAGAAATATACAATGAAAACAATTAGATTTAAAACAGACATTAGCATTGGAACAACACATACAGTAACTGGCAATCAATTGTGAAGCAAGCAGGAGGGGGGATTTGAGGCAAATGGTCAATATGTATATTGAAGTTAGGGTGCAGAGCTTGCTTACCACAGAGAAAGGTGACTGTGGGGTCATTAATATAAAATTAATTTGATCTTGCTTACATTATTCCAATTTGCTGTATAAATCAATCCATAGATGGTATAATTTCCATTCTTTCTCTTTTCTTTGCTTGTGAGGTAAATGACTTTGACATGAAGGGAAATAATTTTTTGAAAGAGAAGCTGTATGTACAAGGTTAAATAATTCAAACTTGTCAACAGCACTTCCTCCAAAATATATTGAAGTAGAGAAATCCTTAGGCGATTTACGCTCTTCGGGTGAAGCATCTTTCTTTGGCATTTTATTCTTGTAGTAATTCCATTAAAAGAGCACAATTATTGCACATCTGTCTTTGCAGATTTATCAATGCTGAAACCTTTTAACTGAGAATGGGATTAAATAAACCCCATTTACCAATGTGGTAAATATAATAGACATTCAGCCCATTAAATGGCCAGCTAAATCAATATATCCACTTGGCAGCAATTTCCACAAGATAAGGTGAAAACCTCCTGTTCTATTTGATAGATGAGTAAACTTAAAGGGAAGAATTTACAGTAGATTCAGAGTATACCTTGAAGGAATGTTCATTATTCTCAAATTACCTTCTCATGTCAGCAGATTTGTGGTTAGTAAACAGAGAGGCCATTTGTACACCTCCTCCTGTGTGGGTACAGAGGCTGCACTGACCGAGTAACAAGTGGAAGGCAGACCAGAGCCTGAACCTATTTAACATAGATGAGATTTCAAGTGTGCTTAAAAAAATATTTATACATTTTTATTGGGTAGTATATACTGTTTAAAATCAGCCCAAGTAATATGGCTTTCTATATGAAGGTGAAGAAGGGACAGTGTAAGAACACAGGAAGCTAAAGAATGTGATAATAACCTTGACTTATAATGTGTTTAGGAGTCAGTATATGAGGGTTTTATATACTTATTAATTTAATAGGAATCATCAAAGGAGGGAAACTACTAAACTTGTGTTACAACACACCAGAAACTATTCTTTTTTTTTTAATTATTTTTTAATGTTTATTTTATTATTTTTGAGAGGGGGAGAGAGAGAGAAAGAGAGCGAGCGAGCAAGGGAGGGGCAGAGAGCAAGAGGGAGACACAGAATCCAAAGCAGCCTTCAGTCTCTGAGCTGTCAGCACAGAGCCTGATGCAGGGCTCGAACTCACAAACTGTGAGATCATGACCTGAGCTGAAGTCGGCCGCTTAACAGACTGAGCCACCCAGGTGGAAATCGGGCACCCACAATATATGCAAGCATATCTCTTTGTTGGTGCTATCGGGCATCCAGGTCTCTAACCCCCACTGTCTCCACATAATCCATATAATTGAGGTATGGATAATCAGAACAAAATTGGAGTGAATTACCCCAAAATCGCGATAAAAATACTGAGACTAGAAATAAACATTTAAAAAAACGGGGGCGGGGGGGGGGCGCCTGGTGGCTCAGTCAGTTGAGCATCCGACTTCGGCTCAGGTCACAATCTCACAGCTTGTGAGTTCAAGCCCACGATGGGCTCTGTGCTGACAGCTCAGAGCCTGGAGCCTGCTTCGGATTCTGTGTCTCCCTCTCTCTCTGCCCCTAACCCACTCGCATTCTGTCTCTGTCTCTCTCAAAAATAAATAAACATTAAAAAAAAAATACGGAGACTAGTATTTTTACTTAGGCTTTTTGCTTCCTAGACCCACTGTTATATATAACAAAATACCAGAAGTAGAAGTTTAAAGCATATGTAAAGTGTGCATATTATATATACGCATTATATATATTATATACGCATTATATATATTATATATATATATATAATATACACACATGCACATGAATACATATAGTTCTAAACTAAAGCTAAGTATTATAAATGGGATTAACTTGAGTTTAACATTGCAGGGTGACCCCAAAAGGTATCTTTTTCCCACTGCATTGCTTTGTTGTGGACTCTCCCTGATCACTGCCCTCCTCCTCCTAGCAATCCAGAGCATGGGAGCAGGGGAAAAATGAACAGGTGTTTTGTGCTGCCTTATCTAGGGCTCCAATATAGAAACCGCATTTTACATCAGGAAGAATTCCAAGGGTTCAGTCTGAAGTTCTGTTAGTGTTGTATAGATTTGGAGAATGCACTACAAATCAGAGAGGATGAAGGGTGGATATAAAAGGGCAGGGAGTATGGAAGTGAAAGTTGTTCTGAGAAAGAACAGTGTTAAAAAAAACCAAAATCTCTTAGCTCTTTACAAATATTTATCTTGGTGGTTTACTATATAAACATAAATCTTTAGCGGCTGGCATGAACACAGTGTAGGTGGGAAATATGGCTCTGATTTAATGACAGTTCTGAAGATGCAAGTGTATCTCTTTGTTGGTGCCATTGGGCATCCAGGTCTCTAACCCCCACTGTCTCCACATGAGCCAGGTATTAAGAAGGGAAGAATTGATTTTCAGGGTAAAGAGGCTTTTGAGTTAATCTTCCTGTATACAAATGTATTAAGCATGGTCTGTTTGGAGTCAGTAATTCACTCCTGTGTCCCTGAAGTCACGGATTTAGCCCTGATGTAGGTGGTTATTTATGGTCTTTTGTGAGCTCTTACAACTGACCCCAAGTTACATGGATTTAAATATGACTATAAGCCAAGCCTGGGAACAACTTTACTAGCTGTTACTGTTTGCGTCATAACATGGCATGGTGCTTTTTCTGGGGAAGCGAGCCAGTTACATTAAGATTTCTTATTTCCAAGGCAGCCCAGGGAGGATGCCTCACTCCCTGTTTCCCAAGCAGAGAGCATCATAGATGTTCAGCACTTATTAAAATATCTTCCATGCTTCATGTCATGCGGAACCTCTAAAGTCTCCTTTGTAGCAATGTCAGTTTTCAGGGTTTACCTTGTTGTGTATATAGGAAAAGGAGGAATTCTTCCTATTGACTTAGACATCCTTAAATCTTACACTTGGTGTTAAGTGCTTTCCTAGGTTGGGTTACAGGTCAATATTCAGCTTGGTTATAGTGATCACGTAAAACTTCAGACACACTCCCATTCAATGAGGGTTGATCTCCTTTCATAGCAGCAGGGAGAGGTCAGTGTGAGGTATTTTTTCTAACCGTCATGTGCTGGTTGTTTGTCTAGGGCTTAGTTTATACACATTTAATTAGCTATAGTCTACCTTAAAATATCATTTCACAACTTCAACTGTAATGTGAGGATCTCACAAAAGTAAACTACCAATTCCTCCTCATTGTCATACTTTTTACTTTTACATATTCCATAAATATATATGTTGCTATTATTTTTTTATTTAGAATTACATTTTTTCAGCCATTGAAAATACAAAGAGAATTGAATTTCATAGTAACCTCTATTCGGGCAGTTTTGTTGGAGGAGGTCACCGAGGGGACATGAGTGTCAGCTGACCCTTGAGCTGCATCCAGGCTCCTTACCCTCTCCTCTGTCCTTGAAATGTACCTTCTGCCAGAGCCATTTTCAAGGGCATATCCTTATGAGAGCAATGTGCTGTTGAGGCCACTGGATGGTGTATATGACTGACCCCATTAAGGGCTCTATATAAACTTGTAAGATTCTGGGTTGTCAGGGTTAGAGATTTACACATCTTGTGGCTGCCCAAGATAAGCCTCATCTCTAAGTTCCCTTGTTTATTTAACCTGCCACCTCCCAGTCTGGACTGCCTTGACTCTTTCTTCAGTCTCTCCTTGCCCTCTGTGTGGGGGACAGTTTCAGATTTTGCCAGGGACATTCCTGAGTTTATGAACCAACAAATTTCTACTGTTCTTCATTTTTATGTGTGTGTGTGTCTATAAAAGTATGTGTCTATGTATTTAGTTCCAAGTTTCTGTCTGATATTATTCCTTTCATTTAAAAAATCCTTTATTACTATAGTATGAACATACTGTCAAAAATTCCATCAGTTTTGTTTGTCTGAAAAAAATCTTATTTTTCATTTTTTGGAAGATATTTTCACCGGATATAGAATTCCAGGATAACAAATTTTCTTCTTTTAGTACTTTAAAGGTATAACACCATTGTCTTTGGCTTGCATAAGATCCCATGAGAATATTGATATTCTTTGTTCCTTTATATGTAATATATTTTATTTGCTGGTTGTCTTCCAGATTTTCTCTTTATTATTTCAGCAATTTGAATCTGATATACCTTGGTGATTTTTTTTCTGCTGTTCATTTACTTATTAACTTCAGCTTTTTGGATTTTTGATTTGTTTTCTTGTGTTAAAATAGAAAATTCTAAGTCATCATCTTTTAAAATACTTATTTGGACCTGTTCTCTCTCTCTCTCTCTCTTTCTCCTCCATATCTCTGCTGGAATTCTCTATTTGTTCATGGATGATGTCTACCTTTTGTAATAGAACCTTTAACATATTAATTGTAATTATCTTATATTCTCTTTCCAGATACAACATCTAAGCTGTATCTCAGTCTGGTTTTGGGAATTAATTTTTCTCTTTCAATATTTTGTTCTGCTTCTTTCCTTATGCTTCAGGAAAGTTTTAGTTGAAAGCCACAGGAGTAAAGCAGTGGAGACTGAGATAAATAATATTCATGCCAGAAAATGGGCACATTTCTTTTTGGCTAGGCTTTTATTGTGGGGGTAAGGTGTAGTCAACTGAATTGGTGTTTGATGAGTTTGGGTTTTGTTGTCCCTATTGTTACCTGAAGCATACTATAGATTTCAAAGTCCTCTAGTATTATATTCTGTTTAGTGTGGGACCAACCAGTAGGTTGAGAGTTTTCTTCAGTGTGTGGTCCATCCTCAACTTTATGATTTCTCTTTGTACCTGGAGCTCAGAGACGCTCTCTTTCCATGCTCTCCTACCATCCCCAGGAGTAGACTGCTGTTACATGTTGCCGGACTCTTACTAGGCAGGTATGGACAGCATTCATCACTGTTATTCATTCTCAGCTTTAATCAAGTGCCATTTTCCTGAATCTTTGGAGTGGGACCTTCTCAGTGATCCCGCCCCTCCCCAATGAGCAAGGGATCTGTAATTGCCTGGACCCAAGAGGTTCCTGACCTTTGTCCAGTATGAGTCTGTACAAATGCTGTTAGAAGGACAGGTTTTGCTGTCCTTCCTTTGTCATCTTGAGGCTCTTGTTCTACAGGGAAGAAAGGAAAGCAGGATCCAGACAGGGTTTGTATCATTTTCCACAATCTTTTGGTTTCTAGTTCTAGAGAACTTAGAGATACCATGCAAAGTACCAATACAGAAACACAGGCAAAGAAAACAAAGTGGTCTGGTTAGGTGAACAGATGAAATAAGAACAAGATTCTCAGGAATAAGGCAGAGATGAAATAATATAATTGAGGTGTATAAGGTTAGAATAATATAACCAAAAGAATGACTTCACAGTAAATGCCAGGAGGGTTCTATGTGTGGGAATGGAGGAATGGATGTAAGACTAACTTACATGGCAATAGAGGAGACATGTGCTGCTCAGATAATTCTGGGTTAATTTAGGTTGATATTTAAATGCAAGATCATCAAAGTAAACTGTCTTGGTAGTCAAAATCTGATATATTAGCAAATAGAGTCAGCCTCAAACTGCTGAAAAAACATTTTAATCTATTCTGTATATGGCAGGGACTCTAATTACACTTATTAGCTCCTTATGTTAAGTGTTTTATGTAGATCCAGCCTCAGCTAATGGCAGCAACCCTCTCTGACTACTCACCTTCACGAGGATTGGGGTTTTCAAGGTAGAAAAATAAAGAAAACAAGGAATGGAAAAGTTAAACAGGATATTCACCACATAAAGTTATCTCAGAAACAGAAGAGATACATTTATGAAATAAGAAAAGTCTGGGAATATAGAAGACCATGAAGTAATGTGACTAATGGTGGAGATAAGTCAACATGTTTTCAAGCAAATCTGATCTGACAATATCTATATGTCAGAGCTTGTGAATGGTTCAAATAAAACTAAAATGCAGTCTCTACTCTTGGGACAGGTACTTACAAATTTTGAGGAAGACAAATCTTACATACATGAAGCTGTCGAAAAAGGACATACTTTTTCCAGCTTCCTTCTCCTGGACTTGCTTTCTGCATCTGTCTCCATGGACCAAGACTCAGTGCTTGAAATACACTGCTCATTTAGCTTCAATGGTGCCACACAGTTTTGTTTTTCTATCTCTTTGAAAAAATTTTCTGTATCCCACTGTCAATTCTCACTTTCTTCTGGTCCTTTCTGTTTTCTCCCATTTCCCTATTCTCCTCAGCTATACATCCATCCAAGACTGAGTGTTATGTTTCTTCTTTTGTCTCTCTCTCATCAAGAAAACTCCAGATATTCTTTTCCCATTTAATTTTCAGAATAAAACTGATATTAAATTTACACACTGGTTTTGCTTACTAAGTATTTGTTTGGATACTATTCTGTCATATCCTCATTAAACAAATTTATGTTTATTAAACAACAGAGGGTGCAAATATGATTTCAATAAAACAGCAATAATAATGACAAGTGATCATTCATTCATGCCTTCATTTACTCCACAGATATTTATTGTAAGAGTAGTAGTCTTACGATACTTGTCTTTCTCAATTACCACCATATTTCCAACAGTTAAATAGTTCCTGGTACAAACTAGGCATTTTTATTGAACATTACTAAATTACTTAATGAAAGCAAAGGAAGCCTACATGAGAAATGATAAGAGTTGTATTTACAGAAGGAGAGAAAGGGAGATGATGGCCATCATTAAATAAATGAAATAATATGGGGTTATTGTAGAGAGAGTTGATATTCATTGATGGTTAATTAGGTGAAAAATTTTATTCTTCAATGCAAGTGACATATTTCAGACTTTTTAAAATGGCTGTAAGCAAAAACTGAATAATTGGTATCTATTCCTAAAGAACTAGGAAACCTTGATTCTGTAAACATTTTAAGAAAAAAATACTGTAGAAATTATTGACTATACAGGATTTTAATAGTCTTACCTGAAGGCAGATTGTGTGAAATCCTCCTGGTATCTCACAGTGGGGCTAATGTCCTCATTAAACACATGTAGCTATTTGCATCTAAAGCTTTCCTTTATCTTCTTTGTCATCTCTATAAATTGCTGAAATCTGGAATAAAATAGATGATTCCCCAAAGTAATACAAGGATATGTAATGCTGAATTTCATAAATAATCTTTTTTTCCTGTATCCTGGCATAGAAAATTTCCTGAAATATAAAAACACTATTCCCACATTTGATGTAAATAGAATACTCATGCATTTTAAATATTCTCAATATGCCACTCATTTAATACTCTAAACAAACAGCGTGCTTCTCAAAATTACATATTAACTCCAGGGAAAGGAGAAAAGAAGAAATTGTTTCCTCTGCAGTTATGCATTACGTGTAAATATCAGACAGTACTCTTTGAGGGTCACAGTTGACTGTAGGATTCAACATCTCTCTTAAAGGAACACTTTAAAGATGTGAGCACATAAGAGGGATAAACATTTCTTTTCTACATGTGGTAACATTGAATAGGAAATAGTGTATAATAAAAATACATATAAATAATTCAGTTTCCTATAGCATTTAGTACAGCCAAAGGCTATAAGTCACAATTAGGAAAATCTCAATGTGGTCCCTGCAGCTGGATTTAGTCAGCAGAGTATATGTTCTGAACATTCAAAGTGAAAAGTACCAGAAGTTCAATGACATATTTGTAGGATGGAGAATTCATTTAAAAACTAGGAATGTAGAGATACTTTGGTAACATTTGAACTTCTTTTGCTTCAAAGACATCATTTTGCTTAATACAGAAACCCTAAAAACATTTTGGCTAGAGGCAGGAACAAAAGAAAGACGCTTGTTATTAGCATTATTATTTATCTTTGTTGCTATTATCCAGTGTAGTTAGATACATAGACGTTTAAAATTTGGAATATTTCTGGTAACAGAACTGGGAGAATTATTTTTTTTTAAGTCCTGTAAGCCACAAGAAAAATCTGATTGCTATTGTTGTGTAGCAAATCATCCCAAAATTTAGTGGTTTAAAACAACAGCTATTTATAACTCTCATGGCTTCTATGGATTAGGCATTTGGGAGCATCTTAGCTATGGAGTTCAGACTCTTCCCAGTTCTGGAGTCATCCCAAAAGCTTCTTCACTCATATATCTAGTACCTGGGCTGAAAGCTGGATGTTGAAGGAGCTGGTGCTCCATAGACATCTCTATCTTTCTATGTAATTTCTCCACATGGTTTCTCCACCATGGCAGTGACAGCATTCCTAGGTTGCTTGCACAATGACCCAAGGTTCCAAAGATACATTTCCTGAGAAAGAAAGCCAAATGAAAGACATATTGCAGGTTTCATCTTGAGAAAACCAAGCAGCTATCTTTTGAAAATGCAGTCTTCTACAAGGAATTCATTGAAATGGAAAAATACAAATTATTTATAGCTTATTGAAGAACATAGATCTATATTTAACATAATATATAAGGAAATTCCCAATACATGGAATATGTAAATGAAAATCATACAACCATAAATCACTATAAGAAAAGGCTGTCAATTCTTTTTTTCAACATCAACTATTATTCAAGCTACAATTATATATATATGATATATATATATATATATATCATATGTATATCATATGCTTTATATACATACATTGTGATTCTAATATAAAATAAAACTTTTGCATCATTGAGGGGCATCTTGGGGGCTCAGTCGGTTAAGTGTCTGATTCTTGGTTTTGGTTTTGGCTCAGGTCATGATCTCATAGTTTGTGAATTTTTTTTTTTTATTTAAAAAAAAATTTAACGTTTATTCATTTTTTGATAGAGAGAGACACAGCATGAGTGGAGGAGGGGCAGAGAGAGAAGGAGACATAGAATCCAAAGCAGGCTTCAGGCTCTGAGATACTAGCACAGAGCCAGATGCAGGTCTTGAACTCAAGAACCGTGAGATCATGACCTGAGCCGAAGTTGGATGCTCAACCGACTGAGCCACCCAGGCGCCCCTCATGGTTTGTGAATTTGAGCCCCATGTCAGGCTCTGTGCTGACAGCCTGGAGCCTGCTTGGGATTCTTCCTCTCCCTCTCTCCCTGCCCATCTCCTGCTTGTGCTTTCTCTCTCTCTCAAAATAAATAAAAAAACAACAAAGTTTTGCATCATTGCAAAATAAATGATTGCCACAGTAGGAAAAAAAACAGCAAACTTGTAAAGTTATAAGAAATGTTTACAACTTCTATCACAAACAAAGATTTAATCCTTCTAATATTTAAAAATATTCTTAAAGAAGATAAAGGCTAATAACCCAATGGGGGAAAATGGAAGAAGAAACAAAGGAATATTAATGAAAATAACATATAAACAGTACTTAAACATATGAAAAGTTACTGAATCTCATTTATAATAAGAGAAAGACAGTTTAAAAGTATACTGAGAACCCCTCGACTCACCAATACCATTCCAAAATGCATTAATATATATTACTAGTGAAGTCCACAAGAAAATATGAATGTACTGTTTTTGGAAAGTATGGTTCTTTAGGTAGGGCCTTTTGTCAATTTCTTTCAAAATTGTAATTGGCCCTAAAATTCACTTCAGGGAATTTCACTTCAGGGAATATAATTGTGGTAGTCAAGATTCTAAGAAGATCCCTAATGACCCATGCCCTTGTAATCTCAACCCCTTGAGTGTAGGCTAGACCTGTAACTTGCTTCTTAACCAATAAATATGGTAGAAGTGATGGACTGTCACTCCTTTGATTGTGTAAGTTATAAGTCTGCTCTGAAAGGGATTCTGCAGGTGTTATTAAGGTCCCTAATCTGTTGACCCTGAATTAATCAAAGGTGAGATCATCTTGAGTGGGATTGACCTAATCAGGTGAGCTCTTATTAAGTAAAAAACAATACAAAACAAATCAACAACAACAACAAAACCAAGGCAAAGTGCAGAAGAGTGTTGTGGTGTACAATCATTAAAAGGGGAAAAGGAATATAGATTCATATTTGCTTATATAAATGCAAACAAGAACCTCTGAATGAATCGAAAACAGTAGTAATCATTTGCTGTAGCATTTGGAAGATGGGATCTGATTTGAAAGAGGAAAACCACAGAAGGTAACCTTTTTACTGTTAATGTATTGTTCAAAAAAAATAACAAACTTAATTTTATTTTTTTATTTTTATTTTTATTTTATTTATTTTTTTTAACGTTTTATTTATTTTTGAGACAGAGAGAGACAGAGCATGAGCAGGGGAGGGTCAGAGAGAGAGGGAGACACAGAATCCGAAACAGGTTCCAGGCTCTGAGCTGTCAGCCCAGCCCGATGCGGGGCTTGAACTCACGGACCGCGAGATCATGACCTGAGCGAAGTCAGACGCCCAATCGACTGAGCCACCCAGGCGCCCCAACAAACTTAATTTTAAAATGTTAAAAATAAAAGTATGAATGTCAAAATCCAAAATCAACATTTATTTTAATGTTTATTTCTGAGAGACAGAGAGAGAGAGAGAGAGCAAGCAGACAAGGGACAGAGAGAGAGGGAGACAGAATCTGAAGTAGGCTCCAGGCTCTGGGCCAGCATGGAGCCTGATATGGGGCTTGAACTCAGGAACCATGAGATCATGACCTGAGCTAAACTCGGACACTTAACCAACTGAGCCACCAAGATGCCTCCAAAATTAACTTTTAAAGAATACCATGATGCAGGTGAAAAATATATTAACAAGAAACACGAAGGCCAAGAAGATTCAAGAACATTAGCACAGTGCAAGAGAGTGGACAGAACAAAGATGGAGGCTTCAAGGTGAGGGTGACGGTAAATAGTTGGCTCATTGTAGGATGGTCTAGTTTTGAGTACTAGAATGGGTAGATTCCTGGGATAATGAGACACTGTCATTTCTGGAGGCTCAGATATAGAGTTGGGTCAGATATATGCCATGATGAGCCTTGTGACAGGACAGAGACATAGTGATCTATAGCAATACTGTGTTGAGAGCCAACTGGTTTCTACCCAATTGTAGACCAATCAATCAGGCAAACTCCTTTTTCATCTCTTAACTCAAACATTTCCTGTAGTGCCATTTCCTTCTTTGTTTTCAGGAAGCTTTTTTGCAAGTCAGTTGGTGTTTCCATGTCTTTGATATAGATACTGACAACACCATAGGACAATATTGCTGATAACATAGGTGAATTCCCAGTGTCTGCCCTTGAGGGATCTCATAACTGCCTGTCTATTTAACATTTCTAACCACTCACCTTTTATTGCCAGAGTGTTCCTGACAGTATTTTGAGAAACAAAAACAGGCCAATATAATATATAGAAGATTTTACTATTTGTTTAGTGAGAACTTTTGGCCTTTAAGCAGGAGACTACAGAGACATCTCAAAAGTGCTTTGCATTTTAAAAGCACTTCTGTGACTTCAATACATGATAAAGGCATTGCCATAATAATGGTATCTGCAAATCAGGTGCAAAGAATATGAATGAAAATAAGCCCTTTGGTTTATTTAGTGTGTGTCTCTGGGATCTGTTTCTATATTGGGAACCTTTGGGGAACAAGTCTGAAGCTGATGTTTTTGCACTTCATCTGGTACCATTAGAGGGCCAGCCATAGCCCCTTCCACCACCTCCAGGAATGGGAACCTGGGCATATTTTCACTCTTCATTATTCATTATAATTCCCTCACTATTTAAGCTGCAACTTGGGAGTCATTACACACTTTGGGGAACTATATTAGCTATAGCAGGCCACTAGGGAACTATGTAGTGTATGGAAGCTATAATTTACAAAATACCCTCTAGAAAAAGAAGAAAGAAAATGGAGCGTGAGAAGTGCTTCCTTTTCTGCATTGGAACTTACAAACTATGGGAATTAAACTCAATGAACTCATCATGACACAGGAGCTTCATAAATATAGGTGTCTTTATATTGTGTAAAATAAGACAATGCAGGGAATCTTGTTCTGTTTCCACATAAGCTGTTATAATAAACACACATTCCCATGGTTCTACTAGCAGTTGAACAAGAATACCAGCAAGATCCCTTCCTGCTTCTCTTGATAATTATCAAGACGGATAAAGCTTTACTTGCTTTATTCTATCAGAGTAAGTAGCCAATGAAGCTATGTGGTAATTTTTGCTAAAATATTATTTTGGGGAAAGTAGATAATTGATTGACATTAAATAATTGAACTTTGGTTATGGATATTTCCAGTGTATAGATAAACTGTCACTAAATAATTGCTGTTAACAAGAGACAGGTCTTTCTTTTCCTTATTGAAAAACTGCTTGGTTGCTTCTAGGTTTGGGTCATTATAAATCAAGCTGATTTTAAAAATTAGAATCCAGGTATTTGTGGGAAATGAATCTTCAAATCAGTTGGGTAAATATTAGAAGCACATTAGAGGAGGAAGTAAAGGAACATTAAATAAAGCTTTGTAAGAACTGTTCTACTGTATTCCAAAGTAACTGTGACATTTTGCATTCCCAACAGCAATGAAAGAATTATTGTTGCTATTCGTCCTTGTCAACACTTATTTTTGTCACTTATTTAGTCATTCTAACAGATGGATAGTGGTGGTACCTCACTGCTATTTTAATTTTCAATTCCTTAATAGCAAATTATGTTGAGTGTCTTTTCATATACTTATTTGCCCTCTGAATATCTTTTTTGATGAGGTGTCTGTTCAGTTATTTTGCCTGTATTTTATTTAAAAAAAGTTTTTTTAATGTTTATTTATTTTTGAGAGAGAGACAGACAGAGTGAGTGGAGGAGGGGCAGAGAGAGAAGGAGACATATAATCCAAAGCAGGCTTCAGGCTCTGAGATACTAGCACAGAGCCCGATGTGGGGCTTGAACTCATGAACCGTGAGATCATGACCTGAGCCGAAGTCAGACGCCCAACCGACTGAGCCACCCAGGCAAATATTTTGCCCATATTTTAATTGGGGTTATTTTCTTATTGTTGAGTTTTAAGAGTTGTTTGTACATTTTGGATATGAGTTCTTTATCAGGTATGTGTTTTGCCAATATTTTCTTCTAGTAGGTGATTTGTATTTTCATCCTATTAAGAATATACAAAGAATACTATAGAAGTTTTTAATTTTAGTAAAGTCCAAATTATTATTTTTTTCATAGAATGTGCTTTTGATGTTTCATTTGAAAACTCAACACCAAACCCAGATGATTCTCTGTATTCTTCTAGTTTTCTAGTTTGTTTATGGGTTTTGTTTGCTTGTTTGTTTACATTTATCTATTGTCCATTTGAGTTAATTTTTGTGCAAGGTTGTAGGTCTGTGTCTAGATTCATTGTTGCTTTTTGTGGCTATCAAGACAATGTTAGCTCTTTCCTCACATTCTGTATACCTTTCACTTACTTTTATTGTCATATTTCATTAGCTAAACTTCTAATGCAATGTTGGATAGGAGTGGTGAGAAGAAATATCTTTGTCCTGTTCTCAGTCTTAGGGGAAATGTGTATAGTTTCTTACCATTAAATGTTATGTTGGGTGTAAGATTTTGTAGATATAATTTATCAAGTAGAGAAAGCTTTTCCCTATTACTAGTTTACTAAATTCTTTTAATAATAAATAGGTGTGCATTTTATCAAATTCATATATTGCATCAATTTATATAAGTGTATAAGCCTAATAATGTAGTGGGTTACATTAATTAATTTTTAAATGTTAAGCCAGACTTGCATACTTGGCAAAAATCCCACTTGGCCATGGTACAATTATTTTTTGTACATGTTTGGATATTTTGTTGGGGATTTATATATATATATATTCATAAGAGATATTTGTCTCTAGTTTTCTATTCTTGTAATGGCTTTTCCTGGTTTGGACAGTAGGGTAATTGTGGCCTCATAGAATAAGTTAGGAAGTGTTCTCTGTGTTATATATTTGGGAACACATTATAGAGAATTGGTATCATTTCTTCCTTAAATGTGTGGTAGAATTCTCCAGTGATACCCAGTGATATCATCTGGGTCTGGTGACTTGCTTTCTTTTTTAAAGGTTATTAATAATTGATTCAACTTATTTAATAGATACCGTATATTTAAATTATGTATTTCTCCTTGTGTGAGTTTTGGTAGTTTGAATCTTTTAAGGAATTGGTCATGTTAATTTCAGTTATCAAATGTGTGGGCATAGAGTTGTTCATAGTATTCTTTATTATCCTTTTAATATTTGTGGAATCAGTAGCAATAACTCCTCTTTTATTTCTAATATTACTAAATTACGTCTTCTCTCTCTGTTATTGTAACTTTGACTAGAATTTTTTTCATTTTATTGATCTCTTCCAAGAACCAGCTTTTGATTTCATTGACCTTCTCCATTGATTTCCTGTTTTCAATTTCATATATTTCTGTTATAATTTTTATTATTTTTTTTACTGGCTTTAGGCTTATAATTTCCTATGGCAGAGGTTTAGAGTTCTGATTAGATCTTTCATTTATCTTAATATATGCATTCAATGCTATAAAATTCCATCTATGCACTGTTTTTGCTGCAGCCACACATTTTCATAAGTTTTATTTTCATTTTCATTTACTACAATTTTTTGAAATTTCTCTTTAGACCTCTTCTCTAATCCATGTGTTATTGAGAAGTGTGTTGTTTAATATAGAAATGTTTGGTAATTTTCGAGCTGTCTTTCTGTTGTTGATTTGTAGTTCAATTCCACTGTGGTCTGAGAACATAGTTTATATGGTTTCTATTTTTATTTTGTTTTATTTTATTTTTTTATTTTAAAGTTTTTGAGAGAGAGAGAGAGAGAGAGAGAGAGAGAGAGAGAGAGAAGAGAGAGAGAGAGAGAGAGCGTACCAGTGGAGGAGAGGCAGAGGGACGGGGAGAGAAAGAATCTTAAGCAGGCTCCATGCCCAGCCTGATGCAGGGCTTGATCTCATGAGCGTGAGATCATGACCTGGGCTAAAATTAAGAGTTGGATGCTCAACTGACTGAGCTACCCAGGCACCCCTGATTTATATTTTTTAAAATTGTTAAGATGTGATATATGGACCAGAAGTGGTTTATATTAGTGAATGTTCTGGGTGAGCTTGATAACAATGTATTGAGGTGTTGTTAGATGGAATATTCTATAAATATCAAGTAGATCAAGTTGACTGATAGTGCTGCTCAGGTCAACAATACCCTTAATAAATTTCTGCTTGTTTGATCTATTGATTAGAGGCGTGTTAATGTCTCCAAGTATAATAGTGGATTTGTTTATTTCTCCTTACATTTCTTTCAGCTTTTGCCTCACATATACTGATGCCTTTTGTTAGGTACATACATGTTCAAGATCATTCTGTCATCTTGGAATGTTTTCCCTTTTATAATTGTTTAAATGTCCCTCTGTATTTCCAATAACTTACTTTGTTCTGGGGTCTGCTTTGTCTGAAATTCCACCTCTCCTTGGATTAGTTTTAGAATAGTATATCTTTCTTCATCCCTTTGATTTTAATCTATCTGTGTTTTTATATTTGAAGCGCATCACTTAGACACAAATTCTGGTCTTGTTTTTTATTTATTCTGATGGTTTCAATTTTTTAATTGATATATTTAGACCATTCACACTTTAAGTGATTATTGATATGGTTGGATTATTAGTTACTATGTTTGTAACTGTTTTCTATTTATTGAACAGGTTCTTTGTCATTTTTTCTTCCTTCCTTTTCTACTTTTTCTGGTTTTAGTTGAAAATTTCACATGATTCCATTTTATTTCCCCTCTTAGTGTATTCATTATGGTTAAAAAATTAGTAGCATCCCTAGAGCTTAAAATATATATTTACAATTTACCTAAGTCTGCTTTCAATTAGTCTATATTATTTCAAAGGTGGTGCAAGTTCCTATAAATATGCTTCTAGTTCCTGTCTCCAAACCTTTGTTACTTTGCTATCATTGATTACCTTTATCTGTATGCTATAATCACCTAATACATTGTTGCTATTATTAGTTTGAAGAAACATATTTATTAGATCACTTAAGAGTTAGGAAAACAAAAAATTATTTTGCTTTTGTTTATTTCTTGATGTTCTTTTGTTGATGTAAATCAGAGTTCATCATTTTCTTCTGAAGAACTTAACGATTCTCTCATGACAGGTCTTTTGGCCAAAAATTAACTTATATTTTACTTGTCTGAGAAATCTTTTTTCTTCTTCACTTTTGAAAGATAATATTGCTAAATATAGAATTCTAGGCTGGTGTGTCCCTCCCCCCAACACTTTAAATATTTCACCCTATTCTTTTCTTGCTTGCATGGTTTCTGATATGAAAGCAGATATATTTTTTATCCTTTTCTCTCTATAGTCAAGTCCCCCAATGCTGCCTCTTTTAATGATATTGGCAGAATATGATATGGGCAGATATAGATTTTTATGATATTTATCTGGCTTTGTGTTTTTTAACCCTCATAGATATGTATTTTCGGGTCTGTTATTATTTTCAGAAAAATCTTCTCTGATCTTCAAATACTTCTTTCTTTCTGGTATTTCAATTACACTAACGTAACACTTTTGGAAATTGTTCCACAGTTCTTGGACATTTTGGTGTTTTTTAAAATTATTTTTTCTCGTTGCATATCAGTTTGGGAAGCCTCTTGACATATTTTCAAGCTCACTGATGATTTCCTTGGCTATGTCCACTATAATGATCATTCCATCAAAGGCACTCTTCATTTCTGTTACAGTGTTTTGATTTCTAGAGTTTTCTTTTTTTTTTCTTAAAGTTCCCAATTATCTTCTATCTGCTTGCTTGAACCATCTATTTTTGCATGTTATCTGCTTTTTTTTACTGTAGCCAGAATCTGCTAATAATTAGTTTAAATTTTCTGATAATTCCAAACTCGATCATATCAAAGTCTGATTCTGATGTTTGCTTTGTATCTTCTGACTGTGTGTTTTTCTTGCCTTTTAATCTAACTTTGTCATTTCTTAATGAGAGCCAGGCATTATGTATCAGGAAAAATGCTCTGAGGTAAATGGGTCTTTAGTTTGATGTTTTATGTTCATCTGGCTAGGAGTTGGGCTATGTTATATTTGCTGTAAATTTAGGTACCATAGGCTTCAAATTCTTCTAGGGTACTTATTTTTATCCCCCCCTCTTATCTTTGGGTTTGTCTATGAATTTTACTTAAAGCCTGTACTGAGGTGCCTGGGTGGCTCAGTTGCTTAAAACGTCTGACTTCTGGTTTCTGCTCAGGTTGTGATCTCGTGGTTTGCAAGTATGAGTTCCAAGTAATGCCTGCTTGTGATTTTCTCTCTCCTCTCTCTCTGCCCTTCCCTTATCCACTCTCTCTCTCTCTGAAAATAAACAAATAAACATTAAAAAAATAGAGTCTATACCTTACAGCTCCTATAGCTGCAATCTATTTTTATTACATTGGATCCCTAGTAATAAGGTATGGAAGAAGGGTCTCTGCAATCTTATGATTAAATATCAGTGATTCAGTAAGACTGTATCCATGGGCTGTGACTTTCACAAAGTGTTTTGTATCTTCATGCCCCTTCAGGTGAGACAGGAAGGCTAGACAGGACTGGCCTAGTGGGATAAGGTTCTGTTACAGTTTTTGCTTTTGGAGAGAAAGCCTTTATTACAGAGAATGCTCTGGGAGTATTTCAAAATTGTTACTTCTACCCTCCCAATTCCAGAGACATGGGGATTTTTCTTGACCCTTCACCATGAGAACCTGGTGGGGTACCTAGAAGTAAAGCCTATGAGATGGGAGGGCTCCACCTAAGACTGCAGTTCTCCAGGAATGTTTCCCTTTAACACAGCCTCTCGCATTTTATTAAATTACCATTAACTGTTTCTACCAGTTTACAACTCTAGTGGCTTCTACTTCAGGTTAGTTAATCTCAGCTATGGTTTCCTGCATTTGACTGTTCCTTTAGATTTTGGGGAGTCAATTTGGCCCACAACTTCCACTTTTTGATTAGCACAAAGAAAATCATTGAATTTTTAGTGTCTTCAGGTTTTTTGTTGTGGTAAAGATGGAGGTGGCACTTTCTAAACTTTTCACATGCTGGAGAGGAAACTAGAAGAAATGAGTTCCTCTCTTAAAAAAAAGAAAAATGTCTCCTTTAAATGTTTAGCCCATTCTAATCACCATATTTTTATTTTTCAATCTCTTCTTTGTCCTATTACTGAATTTTATAAAGATACTTCTACACTCATATTTTGACAAATGAAGGGCAGGTCACCCTTAGGAAAAGCAACGTGACCCTGTGGGCTTGTGAGAACATTTTCTCAGAATAGTTTCATATACAGAATTGCTGTCCTTGAAAAGCCAGTACATCTGAATTGGAAAGGGCTCCAATTCGGAGACACATCAGAAAGTAGAGTTGTGGAGCAGAAAACATGCATTATAACTTTAAAAAATAGCCTTGTATCTTCATTGACTGTATTTTCTGAACAAAGAATTAGAACACGTAGTGAATTAACCAAGTGATAGCATACTTGCCTAGTATTCAAAAGCTCCTGTGTCTACAGGGGCCAAGCAGGTGACATCAATATGTTACTCAAGTAGTAACATGAATATGGGAAGGGTGGCTGAAATGATGAACAAATGTGTCACATTAACACATTTAAATAAAAAAAATAGTCCAAGAAAACAATGCATCTGTGGGCTCTGTGCAGGATAATGGACACTAGTTTTTCATTTGTTATGAAATTTGTTATGTATGCAGCTGATTTATTTACTGGGTTTCTACCATGTAGGCTCAATAAAGGAAAGTAGAGTTTTCTGCTTTTCTGTATGCACAGGAATTTGCTACTGAACTGAATTTCTTATATATGTAGACAAGAAGATTAAAAGGAATGCCATCTTAAAGTATCTGCTTGGTGGCTAGATCCACATTAAGAATTTCTAGTATAAAAAAAAAAGAAAAGAATTTCAATTGTAAACTTCTTGTCACATTCTTCAATATCTCATGGAGGCAGCTCGACGCAGTTCCAGGAGCAAGAAAAGAATTTTGGAAAACAACTGGACAATACAATAATTAGAATTAAATTATTCATCATGTTTGACCTGGTAATTCTACTTTTAAATTTATCCTTAGGAGCTACTATAAAATACAAACCAATTTTATGCAAAGATGTTCCTTGCCTATAAAACAAAAGATATGTACGAACAAAACAATCTGAATATAAGTAGATAAAGCTATGAAATATTAAAATGATTACATATAATGTGATGCAGACATTAAAATTATGTGTGCCAAGAAACATAACAGGAAAATACAGAAGTATATTTAAAAAATGAAAATGTGAAAAGAGGCGCAGGAAGATGGCGGCGTAGGAGGACGCTGGGCTCACCGCGTGTCCTGCTGATCACTTAGATTCCACCTACACCTGCCTAAATAACCCAGACAACCGCCAGAGGATTAGCAGAACGGAGTCACCGGACCCAAGTGCAGACGAGAGGCCCACGGAAGAGGGTAGGAAGGGCGGCGAGGCGGTGCGCGCTCCACGGACTGGCGGGAGGGAGCCGGGGCGGAGGGGCGGCTCGCCAGCCAAGCAGAGCCCCCGAGTCCGGCTTGCAAAAGCGGAGGGGCCTGACGGACTGTGTTCCGACAGCAAGCGCGACTTAGCGTCTGGGAGGTCATAAGTTAACAGCTCTGCTCGGAAAGCGGGAAGGCTGGAGGACAAAGGGAGGGTGAGCTGCGGAGCCCCCGGACGACAGAGCTCAGTTTGGCGGGGAACAAAGGCGCTCGCCAGCGCCATCTCCCCCGCCCATCCCCCAGCCAAAATCCCAAAGGGAACCGGTTCCGGCCAGGGAAATTGCTCGCTCCGCGCAAACACCCAACTCTGTGCTTCTGCGGAGCCAAACCTCCGGCAGCGGATCTGACTCCCTCCGGCTGCCACAGGGCCCCTCCTGAAGTGGATCACCTAAGGAGAAGCGAGCTAAGCCTGCCCCCCCTCCCGCCGTGCACCTTGCCTTCCCACCCCACCTAATACGCCAGATCCCCAGCATCACAAGACTGGCAGTGTGCAAGTAGCCCAGACGGGCCACGCCACCCCACAGTGAATCCCGCCCCTAGGAGAGGGGAAGAGAAGGCACACACCAGTCTGACTGTGGCCCCAGCAGTGGGCTGGGGGCAGACATCAGGACTGACTGCGGCCCCGCCCACCAACTCCAGTTATACACCACAGCACAGGGGAAGTGCCCTGCAGGTCCTCACCACACCAGGGACTATCCAAAATGACCAAGCGGAAGAATTCCCCTCAGAAGAATCTCCAGGAAATAACAACAGCTAATGAGCTGATCAAAAAGGATTTAAATAATATAACAGAAAGTGAATTTAGAATAATAGTCATAAAATTAATCGCTGGGCTGGAAAACAGTATACAGGACAGCAGAGAATCTCTTGCTACAGAGATCAAGGGACTAAGGAACAGTCACGAGGAGCTGAAAAACGCTTTAAAGGAAATGCAAAACAAAATGCAAACCACCACGGCTCGGATGGAAGAGGCAGAGGAGAGAATAGGTGAACTAGAAGATAAAGTTATGGAAAAAGAGGAAGCTGAGAAAAAGAGAGATAAAAAAATCCAGGAGTATGAGGGGAAAATTAGAGAACTAAGTGATACACTAAAAAGAAATAATATACGCATAATTGGTATTCCAGAGGAGGAAGAGAGAGGGAAAGGTGCTGAAGGGGTACTTGAAGAAATAATAGCTGAGAACTTCCCTGAACTGGGGAAGGAAAAAGGCATTGAAATCCAAGAGGCACAGAGAACTCCCTTCAGACGTAACTTGAATCGATCTTCTGCACGACATATCATAGTGAAACTGGCAAAATACAAGGATAAAGAGAAAATTCTGAAAGCAGCAAGGGGTAAACGTGCCCTCACATATAAAGGGAGACCTATAAGATTCGTGACTGATCTCTCTTTTGAAACTTGGCAGGCCAGAAAGAATTGGCACGAGATTTTCAGGGTGCTAGACAGAAAAAATATGCAGCCGAGAATCCTTTATCCAGCAAGTCTGTCATTTAGAATAGAAGGAGAGATAAAGGTCTTCCCAAACAAACAAAAACTGAAGGAATTTGTCACCACTAAACCAGCCCTACAAGAGATCCTAAGGGGGACCCTGTGAGACAAAGTACCAGAGACATCACTACAAGCATAAAACATACAGACATCACAATGACTCTAAACCCGTATCTTTCTATAATAACACTGAATGTAAACGGATTAAATGCGCCAACCAAAAGACATAGGGTATCAGAATGGATAAAAAAACAAGACCCATCTATTTGCTGTCTACAAGAGACTCATTTTAGACCTGAGGACACCTTTAGATTCAGAGTGAGGGGATGGAGAACTATTTATCATGCTACTGGAAGCCAAAAGAAAGCTGGAGTAGCCATACTTATATCAGACAAACTAGACTTTAAATTAAAGGCTGTAACAAGAGATGAAGAAGGACATTATATAATAGTTACAGGGTCTATCCATCAGGAAGAGCTAACAATTATAAATGTCTATGCGCCGAATACCGGAGCCCCCAAGTATATAAAACAATTACTCATAAACATAAGCAACCTTATTGATAAGAATGTGGTAATTGCAGGGGACTTTAACACCCCACTTACAGAAATGGATAGATCATCTAGACACACACACGGTCAATAAAGAAACAAGGGCCCTGAATGAGACATTGGATCAGATGGACTTGACAGATATATTTAGAACTCTGCATCCCAAAGCAACAGAATATACTTTCTTCTCGAGTGCACATGGAACATTCTCCAAGATAGATCATATACTGGGTCACAAAACAGCCCTTCATAAGTTTACAAGAATTGAAATTATACCATGCATACTTTCAGACCACAATGCTATGAAGCTTGAAATCAACCACAGGAAAAAGTCTGGAAAACCTCCAAAAGCGTGGAGGTTAAAGAACACCCTACTAACAAATGAGTGGGTCAACCAGGCAATTAGAGAAGAAATCAAAAAATATATGCAAACAAACGAAAATGAAAATACAACAATCCAAACGCTTTGGGACGCAGCGAAGGCAGTCCTGAGAGGAAAATACATTGCAATCCAGGCCTATCTCAAGAAACAAGAAAAATCCCAAATACAAAATCTAACAGCACACCTAAAGGAACTAGAAGCAGAACAGCAAAGGCAGCCTAAACCCAGCAGAAGAAGAGAAATAATAAAGATCAGAGCAGAAATAAACAATATAGAATCTAAAAAAACTGTAGAGCAGATCAACGAAACCAAGAGTTGGTTTTTTGAAAAAATAAACAAAATTGACAAACCTCTAGCCAGGCTTCTCAAAAAGAAAAGGGAGATGACCCAAATAGATAAAATCATGAATGAAAATGGAATGATTACAACCAATCCCTCAGAGATACAAACAATTATCAGGGAATACTATGAAAAATTATATGCCAACAAATTGGACAACCTGGAAGAAATGGACAAATTCCTGAACACCCACACTCTTCCAAAACTCAATCAGGAGGAAATAGAAAGCTTGAACAGACCCATAACCAGCGAAGAAATTGAATCGGTTATCAAAAATCTCCCAACAAATAAGAGTCCAGGACCAGATGGCTTCCCAGGGGAGTTCTACCAGACATTTAAAGCAGAGATAATACCTATCCTTCTCAAGCTATTCCAAGAAATAGAAAGGGAAGGAAAACTTCCAGACTCATTCTATGAAGCCAGTATTACTTTGATTCCTAAACCAGACAGAGACCCAGTAAAAAAAGAGAACTACAGGCCAATATCCCTGATGAATATGGATGCAAAAATTCTCAATAAGATACTAGCAAATCGAATTCAACAGCATATAAAAAGAATTATTCACCATGATCAAGTGGGATTCATTCCTGGGATGCAGGGCTGGTTCAACATTCGCAAATCAATCAACGTGATACATCACATTAACAAAAAAAGAGAGAAGAACCATATGATCCTGTCAATCGATGCAGAAAAGGCCTTTGACAAAATCCAGCACCCTTTCTTAATAAAAACCCTTGAGAAAGTCGGCATAGAAGGAACATACTTAAAGATCATAAAAGCCATTTATGAAAAGCCCACAGCTAACATCATCCTCAACGGGGAAAAACTGAGAGCTTTTTCCCTGAGATCAGGAACACGACAGGGATGCCCACTCTCACCGCTGTTGTTTAACATAGTGCTGGAAGTTCTAGCATCAGCAATCAGACAACAAAAGGAAATCAAAGGCATCCAAATTGGCAAAGATGAAGTCAAGCTTTCGCTTTCTGCAGATGACATGATATTATACATGGAAAATCCGATAGACTCCACCAAAAGTCTGCTAGAACTGATACATGAATTCAGCAAAGTTGCAGGATACAAAATCAATGTACAGAAATCAGTTGCATTCTTATACACTAACAATGAAGCAACAGAAAGACAAATAAAGAAAATGATCCCATTCACAATTGCACCAAGAAGCATAAAATACCTAGGAATAAATCTAACCAAAGATGTAAAGGATCTGTATGCTGAAAACTATAGAAAGCTTATGAAGGTAATTGAAGAAGACTTAAAGAAATGGAAAGACATTCCCTGCTCATGGATTGGAAAAATAAATATTGTCAAAATGTCAATACTACCCAAAGCTATCTACACATTCAATGCAATCCCAATCAAAATTGCACCAGCATTCTTCTCGAAATTAGAACAAGCAATCCTAAAATTCATATGGAACCACAAAAGGCCCCGAATAGCCAAAGGAATTTTGAAGAAGAAGACCAAAGCAGGAGGCATCACAATCCCAGACTTTAGCCTCTACTACAAAGCTGTCATCATCAAGACAGCATGGTATTGGCACAAAAACAGACACACAGACCAATGGAATAGAATAGAAACCCCAGAACTAGACCCACAAACGTATGGCCAACTCATCTTTGACAAAGCAGGAAAGAACATCCAATGGAAAAAAGACAGCCTCTTTAACAAATGGTGCTGGGAGAACTGGACAGCAACATGCAGAAGGTTGAAACTAGACCACTTTCTCACACCATTTACAAAAATAAACTCAAAATGGATAAAGGACCTAAATGTGAGACAGGAAACCATCAGAACCTTAGAGGAGAAAGCAGGAAAAGACCTCTCTGACCTCAGCCGTAGCAATCTCTTACTCGACACATCCCCAAAGGCAAGGGAATTAAAAGCAAAAGTGAATTACTGGGACCTTATGAAGATAAAAAGCTTCTGCACAGCAAAGGAAACAACCAACAAAACTAAAAGGCAACCAACGGAATGGGAAAAGATATTTACAAATGACATATCGGACAAAGGGCTGGTATCCAAAATCTATAAAGAGCTCACCAAACTCCACACCCGAAAAACAAATAACCCAGTGAAGAAATGGGCAGAAAACATGAATAGACACTTCTCTAAAGAAGACATCCAGATGGCCAACAGGCACATGAAAAGATGTTCAGCGTCGCTCCTTATCAGGGAAATACAAATCAAAACCACACTCAGGTATCACCTCACGCCAGTCAGAGTGGCCAAAATGAACAAATCAGGAGACAATAGATGCTGGAGAGGATGTGGAGAAACGGGAACCCTCTTGCACTGTTGGTGGGAATGCAAATTGGTGCAGCCGCTCTGGAAAGCAGTGTGGAGGTTCCTCAGAAAATTAAAAATAGACCTACCCTATGACCCAGCAATAGCACTGCTAGGAATTTATCCAAGGGATACAGGAGTACTGATGCATAGGGGCACTTGTACCCCAATGTTCATAGCAGCACTCTCAACAATAGCCAAATTATGGAAAGAGCCTAAATGTCCATCAACTGATGAATGGATAAAGAAATTGTGGTTTATATACACGATGGAATACTATGTGGCAATGAGAAAAAATGAAATATGGCCCTTTGTAGCAACATGGATGGAACTGGAGAGTGTAATGCTAAGTGAAATAAGCCATACAGAGAAAGACAGATACCATATGGTTTCACTCTTATGTGGATCCTGAGAAACTTAACAGGAACCCATGGGGGAGGGGAGGGAAAAAAAAAAAAAAAAGAGGTTAGAGTGGGAGAGAGCCAAAGCATAAGAGACTGTTAAAAACTGAGAACAAACTGAGGGTTGATGGGGGGTGGGAGGGATGGGAGGGTGGGTGATGGGTATTGAGGAGGGCACCTTTTGAGATGAGCACTGGGTGTTGTATGGAAACCAATTTGTCAATAAATTTCATAAAAAAAAATACTATAAAAAAAGGAAAATGAAGTAAAATTGCATTAGACTAGAATATACAAATTATGTAGTAAATAGTATATAATGTAATTTGTAAATTACATTATCTGTAACTATTAAAATACCTATATGTTATAGTATATATAATAAGTTATATAGTATAGAAATTATATAATGATAATAAAATATATAACCATAAAAAAAAAATAAAAAATGAAAATGTATTTGTGGCAGTCTAAAACAGTATGCACAAAAAAAGAAAATCATACCAAACTTTAAACACTATTACTGTGGGTTCAATGGCACCTGAATCTTGTCTCATTTTCTGTCATATTTATTACTCTCTTGTCTATATTTTCTATCATAAACAGATAATACTTCCATGATTAGGAAAAACAAACAAAGAAACCCTAAATATCAATTCTGGCATATTCTCTCAAAAGATTTTATAATCCACAAATATTTCCTATGATACTTTTAAAATAAATTTGCTCAAATTAACAAATTACATCATTAATTAATTGAAATTTCTTTTCACTAAAATGGATAGTGAAATAGTTATTTAAATGACTGTCATTTGGAGGAAAAGCCACAATCTGGAAGTTGATTGCAGGGACTAAGGCTAGCATAGCCACAGAACTTTCCAATGGCAGTCAGTGAGGGACAGCTCTGAAACCAGGGTGCTCCAAGGCACTGTAGAGACCGCCTGCCTCTCCAACCTGGATGCTCAGGGTGAGGATTCTAGCCACATCTGTGTTCTCTGGGGAAGGATCCAGCTTATATGTACCATGGTCTAGTCACCCTGTGGCGAGGGACTGAGCTTGGTGACATCCATGACAAGCAGTGATACTATGTGAAAGGACAACAGAGTGGCAGGCTTGTATGTGAGAAGCCACAAATTCACACCTCAGCAAAGTAAAATTGCAGCTAGCAAGGGGAGAAACCAATCAGCTCACTCTCAAGGGGAGAGGACTTGGAGGTGCCAAGAGTGAAGTCAAGTAGAGCTGATGAATCTCGAGCTTCTGCACCAGGAAAAAGAGACGGGACTTGGGGGCAGGCATCTCAATAGTTCTAATCATGGGGGAATTACTCTGCTCTGTGTTTCCCAGACTCCTTAATTTTCTCACGATTCTGAGAGCATTCCAGGAAAGTCATGTGCAGTGTGTTTTTCCCTTTAATCCCAGGGAAGTTTCATCAACACTGACAGAGGTCCCAGTTGTGAGGTCAAATTCTCCCCTATGCCTTAGAATATGTTTTATATTTTCTACTTGGCCACATACATTTCATGGTGATAATTTTAAGGATATATAATATTCTACTAGGTTGATATAACATTATATATATGTGTGTGTGTGGTTGTGTGTGTGTATGTGTGTGTATATGTATGTGTCTATATATATGTGTGTGTGTGTGTGTGTGTGTATATATATATGTATATAATCCTGGCATAGGCATTTACATTGTTTTTCAATATTTCATCTTTTTTTTTTAATTTTTTTTTCAACGTTTATTTATTTTTGGGACAGAGAGAGACAGAGCATGAACGGGGGAGGAGCAGAGAGAGAGGGAGACACAGAATCGGAAACAGGCTCCAGGCTCTGAGCCATCAGCCCAGAGCCTGACGCAGGGCTCGAACTCCCGGACTGCGAGATCGTGACCTGGCTGAAGTCGGACGCTTAACCGACTGCGCCACCCAGGCGCCCCCTTCAATATTTCATCTTTAGAAATAGGTTCTAAGATTTTTTTTTTTCACCTATGGAACAGTTTCCACTTGATAAAATTCCTAGAAATGGAAATGCAGTGTTTCTATTGATTTGATTTGTAACTCACTCTTCAAAATGCTTCTAATAATTCATAAAGATATCATAATAAGGATGTTCCAGTTTTGCTTCAACTATGTCCACTATTTTAGCTCAAGATGCCGTAACAAAATATAACTGGGTGGCTTAAACAATAGAAATTTTATTTCTTACAGTTCTGGAGATCGGACTCCAAGATCATGGTGGCAGGAGGGTAGGAATCTGGCGAGGGCTCTCTGTTTGGGTTGCAGATGGCACCCTTCTCACTGTGTCCTTACACGGCCTTTCCTAGGTGAGTGCAAGGAGGGAGGGCAATAGAGAGAAAATCTGGGGTGAGTGAATAAGCTCTCAGATATCTCCTCTTATAAGAGCACTAATCCCGTCATGAGGGCCCTGTGTAGATAAAAAAAAATTACCTCTACTCATCTTAGGTTTTCAGCTGGGACTCTAACAAAATGAAAAGATTAACAAGAGAAAACCAGTTTATTAGCAGATGCAGTGCACGCCATATGGGAGAAACCAAAACCAAAAATGACTTAAAATGACTTAAAAATACAGCTTATATAATACCTTCGACAAAGAACAATAAATGTCAAAGAGAAATGACAGGAAAAGGAAAGTAGTTTTAGGCTTCCAAGGGTGGCAAGTTGTGGGAAGGTAAATGTATAGGAGGAAAGTAATGGAGTTTAGGTTTGTTTACAGATTCCTATGATGTCATCTCTAGGCTGATGAGACTCAGTCTCCAGTAAAAGGAGAATTTATATCTTTGCTTTAGACAGAAAATGGGGACCCTTTTCCACATTAGCTGTTTCTTAGCTGCTTTCGGCATAAAATATTTTTACATCCAAGAGGCATAACTGGGGTGACATATTCTGTTTCCCTCCACCCTGTTTTCATCATCTCATCTAAACTTAATTACCTCCCAAAGGCCCCATCTCTGAATACTATCACACTGGGGATGAGTATTTCAACCTATGAATTTTGGGGGGACACAGTTCAATCCATAGCACCCTGTTAGGCATTGTGTTTTCTTATTTTTTGATGAACCCCATGTCTATGAAGATGCCTTTGTGAGGACTCTCTGAAGCTTTACCTTCATTCCTTCTCACCATCGTCCTCTCAGTAAATTTGCCTTTACTTATAATCACTTGGCAAGTATCTATTGAGCTTTTATTATGAACCAGGAACATTTTGTAGAGATTGAGAATCAGCCATGAATGAATGACCCTGCCCTTATAGAGCTTATATTGTAGAATAGTAGAAAAATACCAAAAAAAATAAACAAGCCAATAAAGAATATAGTATCAGATAGTTGTAAGTACTACTAAAAAAATGAAAGCAGAGTGGACACAAATTATACTAATGAAAAGTTCTAAGTTCTCATTTATGAGTTCTGGAAGAGTTGGAAAGGACAAGGTATTATTCATAAATCAAGGTTCACAGGAAAGTTATTATTAAGATGGTTGTTATTCACAAGGCTGTTCTGTCCTTGTTAATATTTTGTTATTTCATATGGTTAGCAAAAACGTGCTGGAGTTGGATGTGGGATATACAAAACAATTGAAATAGTCATCTGGTTTTGCTTGATTCTTTAACAAAATGACTTTTTCTCATTGTGAACTTAATTTCATTTTCAAGTTTCTGAGGCTTTGGTAGAATTCTGAACATCTGAATTTTTTTTTCTCCAAAGATAAATATTTTAAGTTGTTTCTCTTCTAACCCGAGCCATTGTGATTTCAGAAGTAGAACTTCTGATTTCCAGGATGCCTTTTAGATACTGGACATGCAATATTCTGTTTTTAAAAATGGCAGCATTAAAAGAGAGACAACAGGCCCCAAATGTTGTCATTTGTCCTAAGGCCTACATCACAAAACCAAGATTTAACACCTAAATTAATTACAGTTTCAACCTCCCTCAGGAGTGGAATCTTAAACCAGTGATCTGGTATCAACTGGTCAGCACTAGAGAGATCATCTGCTTCAGGAGGCCCTTCAGTCCCCTAATGAAAGATGACCTTTCCAGTTCACTCTGCTAGTAACTTCCTTGGCCTGCCCCCTCTGCCTATAAAAGTCATTCTGTACAACTTTTCAGAGTTCCTTTCTTTCTGATAGCTGGGATGTTGCCCAATTCGTTCATCATGGTATAAAGCCAATTAGAAGATCTTTAAATTTTACTCAACTGAATTTTGCTTTTTTTTTTTTTTTTTTTTTTTTTTTTTAACAGAGAGGAGAAGAAAGTGTCCATTAGGAAATCCTCTGCAGAGATTGTGTGATTGGGAAGGTACATTCAAAGAGCTTCAAAATAGATCACTCACAACTAAAAAAAGTAGAAGGAAAGGAGAATGAAAATCACTATCTCAGTTCTTTTTTGTTTGGTCATCCCTGCAAAAATAATTTAGAATGTGTGCTGCATATTTGAAAGCTGCTAAGAGAATGGGTCTTTTTTTTTTTTTTTTTTCAACGTTTATTTATTTTTTTTGGGACAGAGAGAGACAGAGCATGAACGGGGGAGGGGCAGAGAGAGAGGGAGACACAGAATCGGAAACAGGCTCCAGGCTCTGAGCCATCAGCCCAGAGCCTGACGCGGGGCTCGAACTCACGGACCGCGAGATCGTGACCTGGCTGAAGTCGGACGCTTAACCGACTGCGCCACCCAGGCGCCCCGAGAATGGGTCTTAAAAGTTCTTATCACAAGGAAAAAGCTTTTATAACTGTGAATGGTGACAGACAGATGTTAACCAGACTTACTGCCGTGATTTTTTCACAATGGAAACAAATATTGAATTGTTCTGCTGTACACCTGAAACTAATATAATAGTGCCAATTATAGCTTAATTAAAAAAAAAGAAGCTAGAATGTGTCTAAGCATAAACAGTTAAAGATGGTCTGTATTATTTGTTCTCTTCTGCCTATTTCTTTTGTCACAATGTTGTTACATTTCCATTGTACCGGGGCCAGTTTTGGTAGCACACAAAGGAAGGGAAGGCAGAAATGAGAGTCTGTGTGATACGATATGATTTCAATGGCCTAAACAAGTTAACCTGGGTCAAAAAAAGATAAACATATAGATATGGATATGGATAGATATATAAAGAAATGGATTACTTTCTCACATCTAGTTACTGTGTGAAATTAATTTAACATGAGAGAAAGCATTTCAGATCCCCAGGCTCCTGAAGGGTAAACTCCAAGTGAGAACATTTACATAGATTATGATTTAATGGTTCCCTCTAGACATCTTTCAATTTAGAAGGAGAAAGGTAAAAATGTAAATAACTTGATGCAATACCTAACGCATGCTAATGTTCTCGGTGGCCTGTAAAATAATAATAAAATATTATTATTTTAATTTGAATATATTTTAATTTGGATAATATATTATTACTTTAATTTGAGTGTCTTACTGACCAGCTCCTGTGCTCTTCAGTTAGTTATGGATACTGTCTGTCCATTCTTACAACTGACTTTTCTAGTTTGCTTCTTAGCATCTGAATTTGAGTGTCTAGGGGAAGAAAAGCAATCTTTCCTTCTATATAGGGTCTGGGGCTCCTGTAACAAAACAGATTAACAAGGGAAACACAGAAGTTGATAAACATGTATATCTCATACATACATACATAAAGAAATTAGAAATTGAACAGCTTTTATGTATTTTTATTTATTTTTTTAAAGTTTATTTTGAGAGAGAGAGAGCGAGAGAGAGAGAGAATCCTAAGCAGGCTTGCAGGCTCTACACTGCCAGTGCAGAACGTGATGCGGGGCTCCATCCCACAAACCATGAGATCATCACCTGAGCCAAGATCAAGAGTCAAACGCTCAACTGATCAAGCCACCCAGGCTCCCTAGAAACAGAACACCTTTTATACTAAGTTGGACAAAGAGCAGTAAATTGTCAAACTGTAACAAAAGGGGCTTAGACTAGGGCAGATAATGATAGAAGAGAAACTAAGGAGATAACAATTAGTTTAATGTTTGTTTTCGGATTCCTCTGGTGCCATCTCTGGGCTGATAAGTCTCAAGTCCTTTCTCATAAGAAGACTTTAAATCCGGTCTTTAGGCAGAAAAAAGAGAAGACAGAGCTCTTCTTAACTGTCTGCAGCTCAAAATAATTTTTGTCAAAGAGGCATATTTTGGGGTGACCTATTCTGGTTTCTTTCAAGAGCACTGACGCAGATTTATTCACTCATCAGTGAACAAACATTTCTCAAACGCCTGTTGAAGGTGCAAGCACTATGGCTGGCAAAGTGAAGGACAGAAAGGCAATTCAGATGTGATCCCTGCCTTTAGTAAACTCAGACTTCTAGAAGTGTGCTTTAGGGAAAGATGTTGCTTGCTGACTCCTGAGTTTTCTTTGTACGTGAAGAGTCTGCATACAATAAGTGCTTATCTCTCTCCACCTTTTTATATATTCAACCCAAAGAAAGGTAGAGTGACCATCTGTTTGGATAATTTGGAACCTAGAGGAGGAATCTGGGTATACTTGGCTCAGTTTTACTTTCCTTTTGAAGCAAGCTAAGCACAGTGCTTCATTATTTAAAACGTAACTTGGTTCTCCTCTATTTGCAAACTTTCTCTAGTGACTAATAAAGATGAGATTTTGGTGTTCCAAACTGATGTTTTGTATTATTTCTAAATCTCTGAAAAATTATAAACTTATTGAGATCTTTTTATGACTCCAATAGAGCATAAAAAAACAAAGTACATTTAAATTATATTTCAAAGCAAATTTGAGAAGTGTTGTGTAAAGGAAACAGATACAGTCATCCGAGAGTTTAAAAAGACTGTATTTTCTGTTGATAACATTAGAAGAGGTGGAATTTGAACTTGGGTTTAAGTATGAGCAATGTTTCGCTGGTTAGAGAGGGTAGGGCCATCCAGTAAGAGCTATAATACACGCAGTCAGGAAATCCCAAATTAATGCAGCATAGAGGACAGAGAATAATTTGGATTGGCTGCAGCATACAGCAAGTCAAGGAGAACTGTGAGAAATTGAGTTAGTCGCCAATCATTGAGAAGCTATAACTTCAGGCTAAAATGATTAGCTTTATTTTGTTGGAATTTGGGAACCACTGAAGAGACATTTAAGAGTACAGAAGTAGCGTGACCAAAACCGTATTCATAAAAATAATTCGGGAGTTATAATACACAGGTCAACTGGGCTACCCTGCTTCCACTCTAGCTGTGTCTTGATTCCTGAATCTTGATTCCACAGGCCCCTGAGAAACCAAATGTCATCCAGTGATTTCTGAATTTTCTGGGGCTTCATTCCTCATTCTTTGCCCTGTGTCCATATTTCCCTAGCCACACACATTGACTTGATCTGTCTGCATCGCTAATGTGTAGCACATATCATTATTCATTTTCATGAAAAAAGGACCAATCATGAGCCTAGCATTTCTTGAGTTTTGCAACGGTCTAGAGAGAAATCACTTCAGTAAATGTTTGCGGCCTTCCACCAAACTCTCTGCTTCTCTCTTCCGCATCTCTTCCCTCCCACATGCTTCAGGGGAATCCATAATCTCACAAAACAAATCTGTTCAGGCCCTCAAGGTTGAAGATGGCATTTGGAAAAAAATTCAAATTTACAGAAGAGTTGAAGGTATAGTACAAAGGCCAGCCATGTACCCTTGTTAATATTTTACCTCTATCTATCTTCTATTTTTTACCAAACCATTCAAAAGCTAAAGATATCACGATACTTTAACCTTAAATACTTCAACATGGACATCTAAAAATAAAGACCTTATCTTATAAAATCCAAACTATTAGTGTCTTTGCAATTATTTATGTTATTTAAAAAATATCATACTGTCCACATTTACATTTTAAATTCTTCCTCAAGTGTAATATTGTTGGCTGCTTTGGGTCTGATTTCATGACCCCAAGATCAAGACCTGAGCTGAGATCAAGCGTCAGACACTTAACCGATTGAGCTACTCAGGCACCCCAGTCAGGCTGCTTATAAGGTTTTTTTTTTTTTTTTTTTTTTTAATATATGAAATTTATTGACAAATTGGTTTCCATACAACACCCAGTGCTCATCCCAAAAGGTGCCCTCTTCAATACCCATCACCCACCCTCCCCTCCCTCCCACCCCCCATCAACCCTCAGTTTGTTCTCAGTTTTTAACAGTCTCTTATGCTTTGGCTCTCTCCCACTCTAACCTCTTTTTTCTTTTTTTTCCTTCCCCTTCCCCATGGGTTCCCGTTAAGTCTCTCAGGATCCACATAAGAGTGAAACCATATGATATCTGTCTTTCTCTGTATGGCTTATTTCACTTAGCATTACACTCTCCAGTTCCATCCACGTTGCTACAAAAGGCCATATTTCATTTTTTCTCATTGCCACGTAGTATTCCATTGTGTATATATACCACAATTTCTTTATCCATTCATCAGTTGATGGACATTTAGGCTCTTTCCATAATTTGGCTATTGTTGAGAGTGCTGCTATGAACATTGGGGTACAAGTGCCCCTATGCATCAGTACTCCTGTATCCCTTGGATAAATTCCTAGCAGTGCTATTGCTGGGTCATAGGGTAGGTCTATTTTTAATTTTCTGAGGAACCTCCACACTGCTTTCCAGAGCGGCTGCACCAATTTGCATTCCCACCAACAGTGCAAGAGGGTTCCCGTTTCTCCACATCCTCTCCAGCATCTAGAGTCTCCTGATTTGTTCATTTTGGCCACTCTGACTGGCGTGAGGTGATACCCGAGTGTGGTTTTGATTTGTATTTCCCTGATAAGGAGCGACGCTGAACATCTTTTCATGTGCCTGTTGGCCATCCGGATGTCTTCTTTAGAGAAGTGTCTATTCATGTTTTCTGCCCATTTCTTCACTGGGTTATTTGTTTTTCGGGTGTGGAGTTTGGTGAGTTCTTTATAGATTTTAGATACCAGCCCTTTGTCCGATATGTCATTTGCAAATATCTTTTCCCATTCCGTTGGTTGCCTTTTAGTTTTGTTGGTTGTTTCCTTTGCTGTGCAGAAGCTTTTTATCTTCATAAGGTCCCAGGAATTCACTTTTGCTTTTAATTCCCTTGCCTTTAGGGATGTGTCGAGTAAGAGATTGCTACGGCTGAGGTCAGAGAGGTCTTTTCCTGCTTTCTCCTCTAAGGTTCTGATGGTTTCCTGTCTCACATTTAGGTCCTTTATCCATTTTGAGTTTATTTTTGTAAATGGTGTGAGAAAGTGGTCTAGTTTCAACCTTCTGCATGTTGCTGTCCAGTTCTCCCAGCACCATTTGTTAAAGAGGCTGTCTTTTTTCCATTGGATGTTCTTTCCTGCTTTGTCAAAGATGAGTTGGCCATACGTTTGTGGGTCTAGTTCTGGAGTTTCTATTCTATTCCATTGGTCTGTGTGTCTGTTTTTGTGCCAATACCATGCTGTCTTGATGATGACAGCTTTGTAGTAGAGGCTAAAGTCTGGGATTGTGATGCCTCCTGCTTTGGTCTTCTTCTTCAAAATTCCTTTGGCTATTCGGGGCCTTTTGTGGTTCCATATGAATTTTAGGATTGCTTGTTCTAATTTCGAGAAGAATGCTGGTGCAATTTTGATTGGGATTGCATTGAATGTGTAGATAGCTTTGGGTAGTATTGACATTTTGACAATATTTATTTTTCCAATCCATGAGCAGGGAATGTCTTTCCATTTCTTTAAGTCTTCTTCAATTACCTTCATAAGCTTTCTATAGTTTTCAGCATACAGATCCTTTACATCTTTGGTTAGATTTATTCCTAGGTATTTTATGCTTCTTGGTGCAATTGTGAATGGGATCAGTTTCTTTATTTGTCTTTCTGTTGCTTCATTGTTAGTGTATAAGAATGCAACTGATTTCTGTACATTGATTTTGTATCCTGCAACTTTGCTGAATTCATGTATCAGTTCTAGCAGACTTTTGGTGGAGTCTATCGGATTTTCCATGTATAATATCATGTCATCTGCAAAAAGCGAAAGCTTGACTTCATCTTTGCCAATTTTGATGCCTTTGATTTCCTTTTGTTGTCTGATTGCTGATGCTAGAACTTCCAGCACTATGTTAAACAACAGTGGTGAGAGTGGGCATCCCTGTCGTGTTCCTGATCTCAGGGAAAGAGCTCTCAGTTTTTCCCCGTTGAGGATGATGTTAGCTGTGGGCTTTTCATAAATGGCTTTTATGATCTTTAAGTATGTTCCTTCTATGCCGACTTTCTCAAGGGTTTTTATTAAGAAAGGGTGCTGGATTTTGTCAAAGGCCTTTTCTGCATCGATTGACAGGATCATATGGTTCTTCTCTCTTTTTTTGTTAATGTGATGTATCACGTTGATTGATTTGCGAATGTTGAACCAGCCCTGCATCCCAGGAATGAATCCCACTTGATCATGGTGAATAATTCTTTTTATATGCTGTTGAATTCGATTTGCTAGTATCTTATTGAGAATTTTTGCATCCATATTCATCAGGGATATTGGCCTGTAGTTCTCTTTTTTTACTGGGTCTCTGTCTGGTTTAGGAATCAAAGTAATACTGGCTTCTTAGAATGAGTCTGGAAGTTTTCCTTCCCTTTCTATTTCTTGGAATAGCTTGAGAAGGATAGGTATTATCTCTGCTTTAAACGTCTGGTAGAACTCCCCTGGGAAGCCATCTGGTCCTGGACTCTTATTTGTTGGGAGATTTTTGATAACCGATTCAATTTCTTCGCTGGTTATGGGTCTGTTCAAGCTTTCTATTTCCTCCTGATTGAGTTTTGGAAGAGTGTGGGTGTTCAGGAATTTGTCCATTTCTTCCAGGTTGTCCAATTTGTTGGCATATAATTTTTCATAGTATTCCCTGATAATTGTTTGTATCTCTGAGGGATTGGTTGTAATCATTCCATTTTCATTCATGATTTTATCTATTTGGGTCATCTCCCTTTTCTTTTTGAGAAGCCTGGCTAGAGGTTTGTCAATTTTGTTTATTTTTTCAAAAAACCAACTCTTGGTTTCGTTGATCTGCTCTACAGTTTTTTTAGATTCTATATTGTTTATTTCTGCTCTGATCTTTATTATTTCTCTTCTTCTGCTGGGTTTAGGCTGCCTTTGCTGTTCTGCTTCTATTTCTTTTAGGTGTGCTGTTAGATTTTGTATTTGGGATTTTTCTTGTTTCTTGAGATAGGCCTGGATTGCAATGTATTTTCCTCGCAGGACTGCCTTCGCTGCGTCCCAAAGCGTTTGGATTGTTGTATTTTCATTTTCGTTTGTTTGCATATATTTTTTGATTTCTTCTCTAATTGCCTGGTTGACCCACTCATTCGTTAGTAGGGTGTTCTTTAACCTCCATGCTTTTGGAGGCTTTCCAGACTTTTTCCTGTGGTTGATTTCAAGCTTCATAGCATTGTGGTCTGAAAGTATGCATGGTATAATTTCAATTCTTGTAAACTTATGAAGGGCTGTTTTGTGACCCAGTATATGATCTATCTTGGAGAATGTTCCATGTGCACTCGAGAAGAAAGTATATTCTGTTGCTTTGGGATGCAGAGTTCTAAATATATCTGTCAAGTCCATCTGATCCAATGTCTCATTCAGGGCCCTTGTTTCTTTATTGACCGTGTGTGTGTCTAGATGATCTATCCATTTCTGTAAGTGGGGTGTTAAAGTCCCCTGCAATTACCACATTCTTATCAATAAGGTTGCTTATGTTTATGAGTAATTGTTTTATATATTTGGGGGCTCCGGTATTCGGCGCATAGACATTTATAATTGTTAGCTCTTCCTGATGGATAGACCCTGTAACTATTATATAATGTCCTTCTTCATCTCTTGTTACAGCCTTTAATTTAAAGTCTAGTTTGTCTGATATAAGTATGGCTACTCCAGCTTTCTTTTGATTTCCAGTAGCATGATAAATAGTTCTCCATCCCCTCACTCTGAATCTAAAGGTGTCCTCAGGTCTAAAATGAGTCTCTTGTAGACAGCTAATAGATGGGTCTTGTTTTTTTTATCCATTCTGATACCCTATGTCTTTTGGTTGGCGCATTTAATCCATTTACATTCAGTGTTATTATAGAAAGATACGGGTTTAGAGTCATTGTGATGTCTGTATGTTTTATGCTTGTAGTGATGTCTCTGGTCCTTTGTCTCACAGGGTCCCCCTTAGGATCTCTTATAGGGCTGGTTTAGTGGTGACAAATTCCTTCAGTTTTTGTTTGTTTGGGAAGACCTTTATCTCTCCTTCTATTCTAAATGACAGACTTGCTGGATAAAGGATTCTCGGCTGCATATTTTTTCTGTCTAGCACCCTGAAAATCTCGTGCCAATTCTTTCTGGCCTGCCAAGTTTCAAAAGAGAGATCAGTCACGAGTCTTATAGGTCTCCCTTTATATGTGAGGGCACGTTTACCCCTTGCTGCTTTCAGAATTTTCTCTTTATCCTTGTATTTTGCCAGTTTCACTATGATATGTCGTGCAGAAGATCGATTCAAGTTACGTCTGAAGGGAGTTCTCTGTGCCTCTTGGATTTCAATGCCTTTTTCCTTCCCCAGTTCAGGGAAGTTCTCAGCTATTATTTCTTCAAGTACCCCTTCAGCACCTTTCCCTCTCTCTTCCTCCTCTGGAATACCAATTATGCGTATATTATTTCTTTTTAGTGTATCACTTAGTTCTCTAATTTTCCCCTCATACTCCTGGATTTTTTTATCTCTCTTTTTCTCAGCTTCCTCTTTTTCCATAACTTTATCTTCTAGTTCACCTATTCTCTCCTCTGCCTCTTCCATCCGAGCCGTGGTGGTTTGCATTTTGTTTTGCATTTCCTTTAAAGCGTTTTTCAGCTCCTCGTGACTGTTCCTTAGTCCCTTGATCTCTGTAGCAAGAGATTCTCTGCTGTCCTGTATACTGTTTTCCAGCCCAGCGATTAATTTTATGACTATTATTCTAAATTCACTTTCTGTTATATTATTTAAATCCTTTTTGATCAGCTCATTAGCTGTTGTTATTTCCTGGAGATTCTTCTGAGGGGAATTCTTCCGCTTGGTCATTTTGGATAGTCCCTGGTGTGGTGAGGACCTGCAGGGCACTTCCCCTGTGCTGTGGTGTATAACTGGAGTTGGTGGGCGGGGCCGCAGTCAGTCCTGATGTCTGCCCCCAGCCCACCGCTGGGGCCACAGTCAGACTGGTGTGTGCCTTCTCTTCCCCTCTCCTAGGGGTGGGATTCCCTGTGGGGTGGTGTGGCCCGTCTGGGCTACTTGCACACTGCCAGGCTTGTGGTGCTGGGGATCTGGCGTATTAGCTGGGGTGGGTAGGCAAGGTGCACGGCGGCAGGGGGTCAGGCTTAGCTCGCTTCTCCTTAGGTGATCCACTTCAGGAGGGGCCCTGTGGCAGCCGGAGGGAGTCAGATCCGCTGCCGGAGGTTTGGCTCCGCAGAAGCACAGAGTTGGGTGTTTGTGCGGAGCGAGCAATTTCCCTGGCAGGAACCGGTTCCCTTTGGGATTTTGGCTGGAGGATGGGCGGGGGAGATGGCGCTGGCGAGCGCCTTTGTTCCCCGCCAAACTGAGCTCTGTCGTCCGGGGGCTCCGCAGCTCACCCTCCCTTTGTCCTCCAGCCTTCCCGCTTTCCGAGCAGAGCTGTTAACTTATGACCTCCCAGACGCTAAATCACGCTTGCTGTCGGAACACAGTCCATCAGGCCCCTCCGCTTTTGCAAGCCGGACTCGGGGGCTCTGCTTGGCTGGCGAGCCGCCCCTCCGCCCCGGCTCCCTCCCGCCAGTCCGTGGAGCGCGCACCGCCTCGCCGCCCTTCCTACCCTCTTCCGTGGGCCTCTCGTCTGCACTTGGGTCCGGTGACTCCGTTCTGCTAATCCTCTGGCGGTTTTCTGGGTTATTTAGGCAGGTGTAGGTGGAATCTAAGTGATCAGCAGGACGCGCGGTGAGCCCAGCGTCCTCCTAAGCCGCCATCTTCCTGTCTCCTAAGGTTTTATCTTTATCATTGGTTGTTGGCAATTTGATTATACTATGATCATGTGTACCTTTCTTTCTGTTTATTTTGCTTAAGTGGGGTCTTTGGGTTTGCTTTTTTTTTACCAGATTGGGAACATTCTCAGCAATTATTTATTTAAATATCTCTTACTACTTAAGACATAAATATAGGGATGCCTGGGTGGCTCAGTCAGTTTGTTACAGAACCAGGCTGGAACATTGGTGGAAAAACCAAGGGGCACTCAGAGATCTTGGTGGATCAGAGATTTATTTAACACTGGGGGGCTCAGAGGAGACCGTTTCTCCAAAGATCTGAACACTGAATGCAAGTAGGGAGGGTAATTTATAGTTGTCAGCTTCCATATCTCTGGGGGTTTTCCCGCACACAGCAAAGGAAGAACATGGAGGAGGGGTCTCTAAGCTAGAGACCAGAGTTTGTTTTAGCCCCATCGGACATCTTTGGCATACTTTGTTCACTTCTCCAACATGTTGAGTACCTGATTCTTGATTTTGGTTCAGGTCATGATCCCAGGGTCATGGGCTGAGTGAAGGGCCTGCTTCAGATTCTCTCTCTTTTCTCCCTCTGCCCCTCTTCCCTGTTCACTCACTCTCTCTCTAAAATTAAATACTTATATATTTAAAAAAAAAGAAATAAAGAAACCTCCTTTCACACATATGGTATACTGCTTGATATTTAAGCCACAGGGCACTGAGAGACACATTGGGAGACGTAAGGGATAAGACAACTATGCTGATTTGATAACTGCAAAAGAGGGTCAGATCTCTAAGACTGATTCCTAAAGAGCAAAGAAAGCTAATACCAGTCCTAATATGGCACATTATATCTACCAAGTAGACCAAAGAGCCAAATGAAATTTTTGACCATCATTTAACACATATAGTGTAATTGCATACTAAGAATGTCAAATAGCTTTGAGGCACTGCATGTTACAGATCTCATTCATTTCCTCCAGCTCCAATTTCTTACATTAGGAATCATTTTGTATGTAAAAGTACAACGATATGCCAAACAGGCTCAAAGAGGACAGTCAATTAGAAATAAGCTTGGAAAAAAGGACAAAAATATTATGCTTAGACAGGAAGTCATGACAGACAATATGTTTTTTGTAAACTCCCAAGCCAGTGGTATTGTGTCTTGTAAATCTATTACATAAATAATTAAATAGTTATTAAGCTTTTAAAAAGTTCATACTATAATCTTAAAAATCTAATAAGTAAACTTACTAGTAATTACAGAGAGCTACTGCATAAATGGGTTGTTTGAACTGAAATACCCGTGCACTCATCATGGGTTTTATGTGTATGCCATACAAGCTGAATACGGCTGATGTATATAAGAAAATTATGTAAAAGCCATAGGATGGCTCACAGAAGTACAAACAAAGTTGTAAAGTCCATGGCCACAAGCATGCCACAGACCAACATGATAAGGACAATGGCGTCTTCATTGCTGACCACCACATGCTACAGAGGGCATGCTGCTACCACGAGGAGTCTATGCTCCTGCCCTCACCAACAACAAAACAGATTTTGATGCAACTTTTTTTCTGTGGTGAGCTCTCACTTTAATTCAAAGCCACATGCCTATATGCAAGCTGCAAAAATTTTTCTGAAAAATTAATATATAACCCTTTCACCTTCTATGTTTGGACTGTCTTTGTCTCCCCTGATATTCAAATGTCTGGGACAACTTTAAATGTAGGATGAAGACAAAGTTTATGTATTCCAGTAATTTAAATAGGAATACTTTGGGCTAAGACATTATTACCAATATTCCTTGACTAAAATGTATGAAAGTATTATATGTAATGACACTTTTTGCCATTGAAATAATTTTTCAAGTTTATTTATTTTGAGAGAGACAGAGACAGCACAAGTGGGGGAGGGGTAGAGAGAGAGAGAGAGAAAGAGAGAGAGAGAATCCCAAGCAGGCTTCTCACTATCAGCATGGAGCCTGATGTGGGACTCAAACTCATGTAATGTGAGACCATGACCCGAGCGGAAACTAAGAGTCAGATGCTTAACTGACTGAGACACCCATGTGCCCCTTGATGCTTAAAAAAAATTATTTACTTATTTTGAGAGGGTGAGAGAGAGAGAGAGAGAGAGAGAGAGAGAGAATAAATGAGAGCATGAGGGGAGGGGTAAGAGAGAGAATCCTAAGCAGGTTCCACACTATCAGTGCTTAGCCTGATGTGGGACTCAAACTCATGAAATGTGAGACCGTGACCTGAGCAGAAACCAAGAGTTAGATGCTTAACCAACAGAGCTACCCAGGAACCCCTGCCATTTAAACTTTTGAATCACAAAATGTTTGCTCCAATTTATACTCTAATCAAGACTGTGCATCTCACTCTCATTTACTTTTGACTTATGAGTTCTCAAATGCCCTCTACAAATCTGGAATTCTATGATTTTATAAGTCCTATATGTTATGGTACCAGGAACTCAAGTGTCTGTTGTTCTTGAGTCAAATCTGCCCCTAACAGCTATATGATGTTGGAAAAGGTGATGCTCTTTTACACTAGGTTAAGATATCAGAGGATGGACAGGTAGTCTTTGTAATTTGAATGTTTATTTGGAACAGGAATAAGTCGGGTTAGTCAGACTAATACTGGGATTATAAACTTATAGAGAGTCTGTATATGCTGCTCATTGAATTGCATTCTTTTTTTTAAAGTTCATTTACTTATTTTGAGAGAGAGAGTGTGTGGGGGAAAGAGAGAGGGAGAGGGGGAGGGGGAGAGGGAGAGGGAGAGAGAGATAGTGAGTGGGGGGATGGGAAGACAGATGGAGGGATAGAGAGAGAATCCTCATCAGATTCCATCAGCAAGAGCTGATGCAAGGCTCAATCTCACAAACTGTGACCTGAGCAGATACCAAGAGTCACAGGCTTAACCAACTGAGCAACCCAGGCACCTCTGAATTTAATTCTTATCTCATGAGATCCTATTCAGCAACGTTTTAAATTAAGATTGTCATATTTACTTTTATAAAGAATATGAGACTCACATATTCTGAATAGCTTCTGTACAAATCCCACACATTTTAAGTGATGTGGATATTATTCAAAACCATGGTTGCAGTATTCTCAAGCACATGTATTTTTACATTACCATTCGCATTGCCTACTTCTTAGACCCATTTAATCTGTCCCCAGTAAAAAAGGATGTCAGTCACATCCATCACTAGCTTTCACTTGTATCACGTACATCCAGAGAGAAAGGGTTTGTCTCTATCTGCTGTTAATATTTATAAATGGGATAGTCTCCATGGATGCAAGTGTGTGGGTGGATTTGACGACCCGTGCTATATTGTTTACGCAGGCTCAAAAATACACATTAATTGAGGCTGGAAAGAGAAAATATTAGTTTATGAATCAGAAACTAGAGCTGTGAGGAAATACTTTCAGGATAATATCTAGGTTTTGAGTTTGTTCTCCCAAATATGTGCCATAAAAAAGAGGATTTGGGAAGGGAGATAATTTACCTTTCTAGCAGTAATGGCTTGTCTTTTATGTTGGAAGAGTAGAGAGTTATCAGTGTGAGGTATGTCTTAAGTGCCCTGAATTGTAGCATTTTGTTGTTGTTGTTGTTGTTTGCTAGCCTAGACACTCTTCTAACTAACGCATTGACCTATAGCCTATTGTGATTCAAGGCACTTTTAATATGAAAAAAAATAAGGGAAAGAAATTATTCAGATAGACCAAAGGTGGTACAAAATATATATACATATTGTTTGGCCATATTGATTCATTCATTTATCAATGAATAAAATTATTTATTAGGCTTTTATTCTATCTTCTGGGTCCCCTTATGGCCCAGAGGATAAAGAACAAAAATATAATACAGAATTTATACACCTTTACGACACGTATAATTTATTGTGTGAAGTAGACACATAAGCAAGTAATTATAATAAACTACAGCCTGGAAAGTTTAATATGGGATGTCCAAATAATCGTAAAACTGTTCTAAGCTTTAATAACTTCAGAAAGATAAACAATGAAAACTTATAAAAATAATCTGAAGTTTCATTACTTCAAGTTTCTACAGATTTATTTAGTTTGGTGCATTTTGTGTAATAAATTTTAATTTTTTTGTTTTGGCCTATCTGATTAAAAATAGCACAGGCTGACTAAAAAATTAAAATTAAAGCTTTTATGAGTATATACATAATTGAAATGGTAAACTTCCCAGTTGATGTTTATTTTGCTTATAACATTTATGCCTATGAAGTTAATACAATTTAAAACTGCATGAAACTTGTTGACACAGACTATATGAAAGAGATGAACAAGGTATTTTAGAAACACAGAAGGGCAGGCTACCCTGCCCTTATCATGATATCATGAGTCTCAGAAGACAAGGAACCAGTGGAGGGAATTATGGAGAGGATATTATGAATAGAGAAGCTGGTATGAGGACAGAAAAATAAAGACAGTTTGAGTGTGATACACAGCCACAGTCCTCACATCCACAATGTTGACTCTGACTTCCTTCTAACTCCCCTTCATTCATCGAAAACTTCTCTCTAGTCCAGGTTTGCTATCTATCAGACTTTGCCATCATCCACTGCCTTCAACATCTGTGTGGATGATATAACCAATAAGAAAGATACTTACAGATTTTTCTCCACTTATCTTTTACCACTTTGTACCTCTACCGCCAGCTCACACACATTTTAGATATTCTCGTCACCAGAAAATTTACCCCTTATGAGTCCTACTCTTTCATTCTGACCACCACTTCTTTTCTTCCCTGACTACTTGCTCAAAAAGATTCAAGAAGACTTTACAAAAAAATCTTTATGACCTCAGCGAGGCATCTTATCAACTGACTCCTCAAATTTATCTGTTCAAAATGTCCACCACTATATGAGGAACATAATGGAAAAGGAAAGGCAAGCCAGACCATAAGTGCACTTTACATATTTGATATGATTTGAGTGTCCTATGATATAAAAAGGCCTCAGCTATGTCTTTGCACAGGCAGAGTAAAGTTATTACCTCCCAGTGAACGTGTTTCCTTTCGAGTTAAACTCCTTTTACTCTTGAGCTCTAAAACTAGAAGGCCACTTATTAAACCAAAATTATTAGATTAATATATTAGAAGCCTTTCTTCCCCCTCTTTTCCCTCGCTGTCTGATACTACCTGTTCAGACAGTGCTCTGAAGGCATGTGGGTTCATCTGTTGAAAACAACAAAGAAAACAGATTTTGGGTCTCCCTGATGCAGAAGAGATAAGATCTCTCAGATTAATGTTAGAAACACATTGGTATTAGAAGTGCAGCTAATGGGGTGCCTGGGTGGCTCAGTTGGTTAAACATCTGACTCTTGATTTCAGCTCAGGTCATGATCTTATGGTCTCTGAGACAGAGCCCTGTGTCGGGCTCCATGCTAAACAGCATGGCGCCTGCTTAGGATTCACTCTCTCCCTCTCCCTCTGCTCTTTCCCTGCTTGTGCATGCTCTCTCTAAAATAAATAAATAAACTTGAAAAAAAGAAGTGCAGTTATTGATATGTAATGCTATCAGAACACATGATAAGTTTTCAACATCAGTCTCTAGGACAACCAAAATTTCCCATCTCAATGGCTTTACTGATGTGTAGGGTATTTCACCTTTTCTTTTTTTTTTTTAAGTTTTTATTTTAATCCCAGTTAGTTAACATACACTGTTATATTAGTTTCAGGGGTACAATATAGTGATTCAACAATTAGTTTTATTTTCTAACCCAGGTGATTTCTTCTTTATATCTAGAAGTGAGGAGCTAGTAATTTTATCAGTCCCACTACCATGATAAAAATCTTTACATTAAATCAAATCTGTCTAGAATGTGTCTTGCCCTTTTGTTTGAACTTTTTGTGGCTATGGCCAGCTGTAGATCTTGAAATGTTTTGGACCTGCTAACAAAACGTAATTTTCTGGGTTTTTTTTCCCAAGGATTTCCATCATATACTCTAACACATGAAAGGTTAAGTATATTTTTGGGGCACTTAGGTGGTTCAGTTGGTTAAGCATCTGACTTTGTCTCAGGTCATGATCTCACAGTTCATGACTTCAAGTCCCACTTTGGGCTGTGTGCTGACAGCTCGGAGCCTGGAGCCCGCTTCAGATTCTGTGTCTCCCTCTCACTCTGCCCCTTCCCTGCTTGCACTCTGTCTCTCTCTCTTTTAAAAATAAACATTAAAATAATTTTTTTAATGTTAATTATATTTTTAAAAATTTTGGATAAAATTCCACTATTGCTTCTAATTTTATATATTTAGATATCTTACATTTTCATTTAACAGAAAAACAAAAATACATGCTTCAGTTATTGCAAAAACTCAATTATTGTACACCTATATTGTGAGTAGTTCTTAAAATTAGGACACACTGTATATATTCTAATATTTTATATTTGCCTTTAAAAATTTATTTGCCCTACATACAAGACTTTCTTAAAATGAATTTTTCTGTGTATTTTGGTAAGAAAAATATTAAATGGTGAATATTATAAGAGCCTAAATCTAAAATTTTATGTACTCCATTTGGGGTCAAAACAGGTAACCAGAAGAATGGGCAACAAACAAGTCATACTCCATAGTGACAATTCAGGTCAAAGTGAGGAATTCATTCTTGTAATAATGAATTTAACTATTTAAAACCAAAGAAGAATAAGGAAATTTAAAACAGGATCCAAGGAAGAAACAAAGCAGGAGTTAGTGTAAACCCAAGTCCCAGTCAAATATCACTTGACTCAGCCCATTAAAGCCCCATCAATACTTTTAGCTGCTTCTAACCACCTGAGACTTTAATTCTCAATCTCCACAGAGAGTTTATTGTCTTTTGCCTGGTAGCCTTTTAAAGTAGTGAGTACTGAAACATAATTTGCATGACCTTCAAGAAATAATCTTTTATAACAAGGCCTCCCCTGATATGAAAGAAAAATGTTCTGTGGATAAGATAAATAATCCTACCTTATTTCTACTGTAGGTTTAATCAATTTTCCTATTAAGTATAAAATTATTTGGAATTAGTTTAAGATCATGTTACCTCTCACTTCTTTTCATGGCTGTGATCAGTCGTATCTTTCAGTAACACACATTTTCACACTGAGGAATTCTGATGAGACAGGATAGGTAATGAAGGCCAGTATAGAATTGCACACTGTTAGGTGCTAGATGTCATGTGGTTGCTATCAGGATGCATGTTATCAGGATGCATGTTATTTATTTTTATTATTGGACTATTTTGATGGAATGGCAGGGAAAGGTGAATATTTTGTTTCTTCATTACTATCTCCAAATACTTCAGAATGATTACTTATGTGTATTGGTTATATTTCAAAAGAGTAATCATTTTAATAAAAGCTTCAGAAGTTGTGCGTTAGAAATAAATCTGTGGAGTGCCACTTCCAGTAATAGAGTATTTCATATCAGGTCACCATCTTGCCAAAAAAATTAAAAACACTAAACAAAATCTTTTTTAAATATCCAAGGACACTGGAGAGTAGCCAAATGCAAGGAAGTTCTAGAAGGGAGGTACCAGGACTTTCCTGATGTAACAGCTTTTTGTCTGAGAACATGGGAAAAGTTTCCCTCTTTTATGAATTTTCATCTAGGTGCAGGTCCTAGTTGTTGCCCTGAGGGCTGATGAAAACCAAGAAAAAGAATATTACATTCCTACTGCTTGAGGATGTGAATATAATGTTCACCATGACCATGGCAGCTGCAAAGTGAAATATAAACTCTGCCCAGCAATCTGACTTATGCAGTACACATGTGTGGGGCAGACAACACAGCTAAGCTGCACAGAACTGAACAGAGATTTTAGCATCTGCCTCCTGCAAGGGAGAAAGAGTTTAGAGTTTGAGTTCAACAATATTAACACTGTATAAAAGGAAAAAAAAATCAATACTCTATAGAACATAACAGAATTCAGAAAGATCACAGATTCAGCGATTCGTCCAAGATTAAATGCAAAGGCTGTGATCAATCACAGTGAGTGACTTGACCTTTGGGGGGAAAAACAATAGTAAGTATAGATTGTGTTCTTCATTAGTCAGAACTTGTCAACTTGTTTCGTACCATTATGATATTACTGATGAGGATGCTGAGGCTTCATAAAGTTACACAAGAAATCTCGAACCATAAAGTCAACAAGTGATAGAGCTGCTATTCTCAGGCTGTTAGTTCCAACACTACACATGGGAATGTGCCACTCAAGTAATCTTGCATAAGTATGTAACTGCTGACATGATTTCCTGAGGTTGTGCATCCCAAATGGAATGTTCATGGAAACTTTCATCAGTGGAAAATCTCTAAATATCATCCATGTTTTTTGTCATTGGTAAGAAGAAATAATAGAAGAATGGGGAAAGATACTTCTGAAGACATATCAGTATGAAGTTTTATTTTTCTGACTGAACTACACAGTAAGCTTATAAGAGAATAAGCATAATAATAATTATCACAGGATAAATAATTTTATTGTTTAAGTCAAACAAAGGGCCACCTTTAGGCACTTGAGCCCTAGTAACACTAACTCTAGGCAATTACTATTTTCATTTTGCATCCTATGTGTTTTTAAATACCTTTGGAGCCATTCATTCCCCTGCATTCTTCTCCTTAGAGTTGGGTTTTATCCAGATTTGTAGGCTAAGCCCCATTTTGGTTATGGAACTATGGAGCCTAAAGCAGAAGGTATTAAAATAGATATAGCCTACATTTAAGGACAGGGCAGTGATATTCAACAGTGATGGGATGCTGTATTCTAGGACTGATATCTTGGCTCTCATTTCATTTCTGAGACATGGCCTTCCTTTTGCATGCCAGTTCTGATTTCTGTGTTTTACTTTGCCCTTTTTTTCTGAATTAAAGATATGATGACCTTCATAACACCATATTCATGAGGCTTTCCTTTGTTCTTGCCAATCTCTTACAGTAACAGTCATCCTAAGATACTAAGACAGATGTTTATCCACATACTCCAGAATGATGTTAAATGCACGTCGGGACATCCTTGGACAATTCTGGCTCTGACTATCAGGACTGGAATTTATATTGCCAATTCTTTTTTGATACTAATATATTTTTTGATAGCCAACCAGAGTCTTCTTTTTCTAATACTATCTGATTTACTTCTCTTAAGATTCTATCTTGACCCTGTAAGTATGGCCTGTTCAGTCCTTTCCTTCCCCTGTATAATATCAATAATATAAAAAATAATCTCCCAGGTATCACCACCCCAGATTTCAAGATATACTACAAAGCTGTAGTAATCAAAATAGTATGGTACAGGCACAAAAACAGATGCATAGATCAATGGAACAGAATAGAGAGCCCAGAAATAAACCCACAATTACAGAAATAAACCCACAATTACATTAATTACATTAATCTTTGACAAAGGAGGCAAGAATATGCAATAGGAAAAGTGTCTTCAACAAATGGTTTTGGGAAAACTGGACAGCTACATGCAAAAGAAGGAAACTGGACCAATTTCTTATACCATACACACACACACACACACACACACACACACACACACAACCCTCAAAATGGATTAGGGACCTAAATGTGAGACCTGAAACTATAAAAATCCTAGAACACAGCACAGGCAGTAATTTCTCTGATATTGGCTATAGTAATATTTTTCTAGATATATATCCTGAGTCAAGGGAAAAAAAAGAAAAAATAAACTATTGGGACTACATAAAAATACAAAGCTTCTTCACAGCAAAGGAAAGGATCAACAAAACTAAAAGGCAGCTTACTGAATGAGAGAAGATATATGCAAATATCTCATAAGGGGTTATACGAAGAACTTATACAACTCAATACCGAAACCCCCAAATAGTCCAATGAAAAAATGGGAGGATACAAACAGACATTTCTCCAAAGATGACATTCACATAGCCAACAGACACATGAAAAGATGCTCAACATCATTAGGGAAATGCAAATCAAAACTACAATGAGATAATCACCTCACACTGGTCAGAATGGCTAAAATCAAAAACGCAAGAAATAAGTGTTGGAGAGGACGTGGAGAAAAAGGAACCCTCTTACACACACGCACAATGGAATATTAACCATAAAAAGTGAAATCTTTCCATTTGCAGCAATGTGGATGGCTCTAGAGGGTATTATTATAAATGAAATAAGTTAGTGAGAGAAAGACAAGTACCATAAGATTTAACTCATATGGATTTAAGAAACAAATGAACAAAGGAAAAAAGAGACAAACCGAAAAACAGACTCTTAATTATAGAGAACAAACTGATGGTTACCAGAAAGGTGGGTGGGGGATGGGTGAAATAGGCAAAGGGGATTAAGCATACACTTATTGTGATGAGCACTGAGTAATATATAGAATTGTTGAATCGCTAGTGTATACCTGAAACTAATATAACATTGTATGTTAATTACACTGGAATTGTCAAAGGGAAGTTGTCAAAAAAGAAGTTTAAAAGTAATAATTTAAAAATCCCTCAAACTCACGCTCAATAAAGTTTACAAAACACAATTTTTTAAAAAGTTCTAAGAAAATCTCAAGTAAAAACCCAGATTAGTGACAACCAAATGCAGATCATACTTCTCACCAGCTACACTGAATTCTAAAAGGCAATGAATACACTGCCTTCAAAAGGTACATATGTGACTGATTTTGAATGAAGACTTCTCTGCAAAATCAAACTATCCATAATGCATGAGAGTAAAATAAAGATATTCTTATATTTTTAAAGCCTCAGAAATGTTTTCAAAGTTACTGAATAAAAATAAAGAAGGAAATCAAGAGAGAGGCAGATAAAATACATGAGAGAATCATATTAAAGCAGAGATGCAATGAAAGAATTCCTAGAATGAAGGCAGTTCAAAACCTGGAAAATGGTTTATATTCAATAAGTAGCATAATTTAAGAACTAGATGATAGTATTACTGGTATTAAAAAAAAAGACATTTATTTCTATGTAGAAAATTCAAAAGATAGACAATGTTAATCTTTAAATTTAAGCTTTTAATCTAAAAGTGCCTATGAAATTAATGATAAATTATAACACAGAACCGGGGCGCCTGGGTGACTCAATCAGTTAAGCATCTGACTTCCGCTCAGGTCATGATCTAACAGTTCATGAGTTCGAACCCTGCGTGGGGTTCTGTGCTGACAGCTCAGAGCCTGGGGCCTACTTCGGATTCTGTGTCTCCCTCTCTCTCTGCCCCTCCCCCACTCACACTCTGTCTCTCTCTCTCTCTCCTTCAAAAATAAATAAAACAATTAAAAAAAATTATAACACGGAATTGACTGTGGCATGCTCTAAGTAGTTAATTCAATGTACAAAAATATCTGATCTGATGCATAAATATTTTTTCTTGAAATGTCATAAATTTAGAGACTGAATTGTATTTTTTTTAACTTTAGAGAGAAAGAGAGAGAGAGAGTGTGTGAGTGAGGGAGAGAAGCAAGGAGAGAGGGAGAGAGTCTTTAGGAGGCTCCACGATCAGCACGGAGTCGTGTGGGGCTCGATCCCATGTCCCTAGGATCATGACCTGAGCCGAAATCAAGAGTTGGATGCTCCTGTTGGTGGGAATGCAAACTGGTGCAGCCTCTCTGGAAAACAGTGTGGAGGTTCCTCAAAAAATCAAAAATAGATCTACCCTATGACCCAGCAATAGCACTGCTAGGAATTTACCCAAGGGATACAGGAGTGCTGATGTCTAGGGGCACTTGTACCCCAATGTTTACAGCAGCACTTTCAACAATAGCCAAATTATGGAAAGAACCTAAATGTCCATCAACTGATGAATGGATAAAGAAATTGTGGTTTATATATATGATGGAATACTACTTGGCAATGAGAAAGAATGAAATATAGCCTTTTGTATCAACGTGGATGGAACTGGAGAGTGTTATGCTAGTGAAATAAGTCATACAGAGAAAGACAGATACCATATGTTTTCACTCTTATGTGGATCCTGAGAAACTTGACCAAAGACCATGGAGTAGGGGAAGGGAAAAAAAATTAGAGAGGGAGGGAGCCAAACCATAAGAGACTCTTAACAATTGAGAATAAACTGAGGGTTGATGGGGATGGTGGGAGGAAAGGGAGGGTGGGTGATGGGAATTGAGGAGGGCACTTGTTGGGATGAGCAGTGGGTACATTGTATGGAAATCAATTTGACAATAAATTTCATCTTAAAAAAAAGAGTTGGATGCTCAAATAACTGAGCCACCCAGGCACCCCTGTATTGTATTCTTAATATATAGTTCTAACAGTCCTATTTGACTGTAAATTTAATAGTTACATAATCACAAGTGTTGACTCTGTTCTTACTGTTTTGTAGAACTAACTTATACACAAAACAAGGAAGAATTACAGCTGCATGACCTGGTGATGTAAAAGCAATGTTACGTTAGGAATTATAGAAGGTTGTGAGTAGAAACCCCACAGCCCTCAGCTTAAATGAAGACTCAAATTGAAATAATGTAGAAAGAGCTGAGTTGATAACTTCTTTATATATTCTGGATACTAACTCCTTGTTGAATATATCATTTGCAAATACCTTATCCCATTCAGGAGGTTGCATTTTTGTTTTGTTCACGGTTTCCTGAAAAGTACAAAGGCTTTTCACTTTGGTGTAGTCCCAATAGTTTTTAGTTTTGCTTTTGTTTCCCTTGCCTTAGACATATCTAGAAAAATGTTGCTAAAGCCAATGTCAAAGAAATCACTTCCTGTATTTTTTTCCAACAGTATTATGGTTTCATGTCTCACATTTAGATCTTTAATCCATTCTGACTTTATTTTTGTGGACGGTGTAAGAAAATGGTCCAGTTTCCTTCTTTTGCATGTAGCTGTCAAGTTTCACAGCATCATTTATTGAAAAGGTTATCTTTTCTCCATTGTATATTCTTGCCTTCTTTGCTATAATTTGACAAAAACATCTGACTAAAAATGGCAGTGGGGCACCTGGGTGGCTCAGTTGGTTAAGAGTCCGACTTCAGCTCAGAGCATGATCTCATGGTTTGTGAGTTCGAGCCCCATGTCGGGCTCTGTGCTGATAGCTCAAAGCCTGGAGCCTGCTTCAGATTCTGTGTCTCCTTCTCTCTCTGCCCCTCTCCAACTTGTGCTCTTTCTCTCTATGTCTCTCAAAAAATAAATAAAAACGTAAAAAAAATGGCAGAGAACCCTAATAAACATTTTTTTTTCTAAAGAAGATATACAGATGGCTAACAGACATATGAAAAGATGCTCAACATCACTGATCATCAGGGAAATGCAAATCGAAACCACAATGAGCTATCATCTCACATTTGTCAGAATGGCCAAAATATAAAACACAAGAAGTAACAAGTGTCAGAGAGGATGTGGAGAAAAAGGAACCCTCTTGCCCTGTTGGTGTGATTGTAAACTGGTATAGCCATTGTGGATGTCAGGATGGAAGTTTCATAAAAAACTAAGAACAGAATTATCATACGATTCAGTAATTCCACTACTAGGTGTTTACCCAAAGAAAATGAAAACACTAATTTGAAAATATATATTCACCCCTATGTTTATTGTGGCATTATTTACATACCTTAGATATAGAAGCAACTTAAGTGTCCATTGACAGATAAGTGGATAAAGAAGACGTGTGTACACACACACACACACACACACACACACACACACACTCTGAGATATTACTCAGCCATAAAAAGAATGAGATCTTGCCATTTGCAACAACATGGATGGACTTAGTGGGTATTATGCTAAGTGAAATGAGTCAAGGCAGAAAAAGACAAATACCATATGATTTCACTTACATATGGAATCTTAAAAAAAACACGCAAACAAAAAACATAAATATAGAGAACAAACTAATGGTTGCCAGGAGTTGGGGGGGTGGGTGGAGAGATGGGCAAAATGTGTGAAAGGGAATGGAATGTACATGTTTCCAGTTATGAGTTAATAAGACATGGGAATGAAACATATAGCATATGGAGTATAGTCAATGGTTTTGAAATAGAGTTGTATAGTGACAGATGGTAGCTATACTTGCGGTGAGCATACCATGACATATAGACTTGTTGATCACTATGTTTCATACCTGAAACTAATGTAACATGTGTGTCAACTACACTTTAATTTAAAAAATCCAAATAACTACAAGGATATTTAAGTATACTATATACGGCTAGAAAGCTACATGACAGAATAAATAATGATATAGCCAATAAGTGGTCTGTGGAGAATCAATACATATTTTAGTGGAATCAATACAATCAAGAATCAGATATATCAATATAACATTTGGAATTATACTGTTAGCCAATAGAAGAATTCGTATGAGAATGGTTCATCTTGGGGCACATGGGTGGCTCAGTTGGTTAAGTGTCCCACTCTTGGTTTTAGCTCAGGTCGTGATCTCATGGTTTGTGATTCGAGCTCCATGTTGGGCTCTGAGCTGACAGTGCAGAGCCTGCTTGGGACTCTCTCTCTCTCTCTCTCTCTCTTTCCCCCAGGCTCCCATTTATGCCCTCTCTATCTTTAAAATAAATAAATAAACATTAAAAAAAGAATTGTTAATCTCTCAGGTGTTATGTTCATCTCTTCGGTGTATGACAGCGGGTAGCAGTGAGGGCGAATATCTTTTCTGTTCATTTAAAATTTCTATGAATTGATTATTTGGCAGGTGCAGTTATAACATGAATTAATTTTTATACAAACCGGTTTATATATAAATTGGTAAAATGTACATACACTAGCACACACAAATTAATTTTAGAGAGTTAGATTCAGAGAATCTCTTCCAATTCTGAGTCTCTGACATATGTGGAACTAGAGATATTTTGTTCTTATTGTACAATTTCTATGTCTCTCTTATCATAGAGGCACTCTCAGCACTGACCTGGATTTGAATCTCAGTTATTCTACTCACTGGTTATATGGACTTTTGCAAATTATTTAACTTGATGAAGAGTCAAGTCATCAATGTGTCAAATCAATGTTATAAAACTGATCTCCTTTAGTTACTATCAGGATTAAAAGGGGTACTATACATAAAAGGTCTAGCACAATGCTAGGAACCTAGTAAGCACTTAACAAATATGTTTACATTGTGGTTGAAGATATTAGGGTGATCCAAACTACAATGAGACATCACTTCATAGACGCTTGTATGCCAATGTTCATTGCAGTGATTCACAGTAGCCAAAAAGTGGAAAAATCCCCAAGTGCCCATCAACATATGAATGGGTAAATAAATTGTGTAGCCATATAATGGAATATTATTCAGCTATAAAAAGAATGAAGTTTGACACATGCTATACACACAAACCTTGAAAACACTATGTAACTGAAATAAACCAGATATGAAAGGAAGAATATGATATGATTTCATTTATATGAAATACTGAAAATAGGCTAGTTCAGAGACAGAAAGTAGACTAGAAGTTATCAGGAATTGGAATTTACTGCTTAACAGTTACAGAGTGTCTGGGTTGATGAAGTTTTAGAAATAGAGATGATGGTTGCATAGCAACGTGAAGTAGTTAACGCCACTGCATTGTATACTTCATGCTTAAAATGGTCAACTTTGTTACATATGTTTTATCACAAGTGAAAAAAATAATAAAGCAATATATTAAAATCACTGAATATTATATTTTATTTATTTTTGATGTGTAAATTATACAGCAATAAAACTGTTTAAAAAAAGATATCAGGAGTGATATTCAAAATGTTTAATAATACTAACCCAGAAGGGTTAACAAATCAGAATGCATACTGGCCGTTTTGTTGGTTTTCAGCCTGGATGTGAAGTATTGTCTCTGTAAAAATACATCTGTAGTATTTTAATTAAATACTATCCTGATAGCCTTTAAAAGCGATGCATTTTTAAAGCTTCTTATTAGAGTATAATATAAATAGAAAAAAAATCACTTTTCATAGGTTTAGAGCAGAGATTCACAAACTATAGAGCTCAATCTGGCCCACCTTCAGTTTCTGTGTCCCTGAGCCACACAGATAAATGCCCATCTTTTCAAGTTCTATTGTACAGCTTGCCTAAGAGTTAGTGGAACAGCCTCAACATGGGAATGTGTGAGGTGTGGGGCGGGAGGCAAGGGAATCAGGAGAGACTCTATCAAGTTGGTTTGCTGGCACAAAGTTGGGCAACGTCCACACAGAGCTGGTAATTACACCAGCAACACATGAAACGTAAGTCAGGTGGAGGTGACATGGTTGAAACCAACATATAAGAGGTGACTCATACAACAAGTTCCACAAATAACTACTTTAGGGAATTAGAATTATTTTCAAACACTCCCATAGTTTTAGAAAATAATAAGTAAATCTTAGGATATCTGAACTAGTGGAATATAAAAGTAGTAAGTGCCTAGTACGCAAAGCAAAAACAAAAACAAACCTACTTGAAGTAAACTGAAATGATTAATCAGATAACAGTTATCTAAATGAAATTTTTAGCTCTAATTACTTTCTTCATATTTTTGAAGTGTTTTCTGTAAGGTTATGTTCAGCCATGTGGTGTAGTTTGGGGGTTTTGAATCTCCTGAGTTGTTTCCCTATGTAAGACAGAGAAGTGAGTTTCATCTTTTCACAAGCTGGAAAGAACAACTGGTTACGTGATGGATGAACTGTGTCTTCCCCGAGACCACAGTATCACTTTCTTCCATTTGTTTCTGCCGTGTGTTTGATTGTCACTTCAATGCCCCGAACTCTATTTGGTACCATCCTTTGTATCTGCTCTCTCAAGTGACTGCAGAAATAGAAGCAGCTGGTATTTCCAATTCCAACAACCGCTGTTAAGCACTAACCTCAGGTTCAGATTGCAAATCTGTCACTGGTTGCTATTTTTCTGGAAAATGACATGTTATTCCTTCTGCTTGCCTTTTAAATTTTTGAAAACTTACTTTTATTTCCTTCTTGCTGAATTAATTGAAGCTAACATGAAGGGCATTTATCTTATTGAAGGTGTCTGTAAAATGTCCTCAATCAAATGGATTTATTTACTTCAAATAAGAAAAACTTCCATCAACTCTTTTCTGCAAAGAAATAACATGATAGGCAGATTAAAGAGGTATGAGAGAGAAATACGGTGTGTGTGGATTTTAATATGAGATTTCAGAAAGTTTGATCACTGTGTTCAAGGAAAGGAAAAACTCATGAAAGAATTGACTATGATATTGAAAGTTATAGCAAGTATAGAACTTTGATGGAGAACTTACTAAAAGCAGACACTGTGTTAAGAAATGTATAAATCTTATTTTATTTCATCATCATAACACCTGTTCAATAAGGTAAATACTGTTATTATCTCCATTTAGATGGGCACCCTTAATGAGACCTCTGGTTCCAAACCAGAAGGATTTAGAAATGTACCTGGAACATAAAGATGGTTGCCCTCTTGCTGTCTTTTCATATGGTCTTCCTCTGTACATGACCACCTGGTGTCTCTTATCCTTTTCTAAGGGCACCAGTGAGATTGGATTAGGGCCTCACCCTGTTTTATTTTAATTTCTTTTTATTTTTTTTAATTTTTTTTAACGTTTATTTATTTTTGAGACAGAGAGAGACAGAGCATGAACAGGGGAGGGGCAGAGAGAGAGAGGGAGACACAGAATCCGAAGTGGGCTCCAGGCTCCGAGCTGTCAGCACAGAGCCCGACGCGGGGCTTGAACTCACAGACCGTGAGATCATTACCTGAGCCGAAGTCGGACGCTTAACCGACTGAGCCACCCAGGCACCCCCTGTTTAATTTTAATTTAGTCACCTCTTCAAAGTCCTTCAAATATGGTTACAACTGAGAGGTACCACTGAGAGTTGGGGTTTTGGACTTCAACATGAATTTTGGGGGAACACAATTCATCCCATAACATCTGTTTTATTAGAAGATTGGGAGTCCCAGATCAAAACCCCCAAATAAGGAGCAACAAAAATCCTACATTTCCTAAATTCTCTTTTAGATAGAGTATATGATGTACTTCTAACTAAGGAGATATAAGCAAAAGTAGTTGAAAAAGGCTACTCTTGTTATTCCATATATATTTATATATGGAAACAGAGACTTTAATTAACCCACATGCATTACCCCACACATCATGAAACTAACAAGATTCTGTTGTATTTCAAAAGCATATATTTATGGGATACATCAAACTACTACATTTTAACATTTTATAATAGATTAATTTATCAATTAATGAATAAACATTTTTGATATTAGCAAGCAGGACACACAGAGAATGAGACAACATATGAAATGTGGAGTTAGGGGTGAGGAGGAAAGTGTGGGTGGCTACACAGGACAGTGGGCTAGGAGGGGGTGGTTGAGCAGGTCAGCTATAGAGCTTTCTGGTAAACCACTTAAAAGAGCTTTTCACAGGGAAGTTGAAATGGGACCAAGGAACTTGCCTGACAATTACTGAGGTTCAGGGTTTAAGGATCTGGGATGGACCAGGAGGAAAAAAAAACTCCACCTTTTTCAATCAAGTTTCCTCACATAAACACTTTTAGAACACACCCTGAACAAAGCTATGCTTTGAACCACTTACTACAGAAGATACTAGGAACAGAGTAATGAGCAAGATAACAAGGTACTGGTCATGGTGAATCATGTGGTGTATTTTGAGGGGCTTTAAATTTCCTGAGTTCTTTCTTCATGTAAAGATGGAGAAGTAAGTTTTATTTTTTCACAAGTTGGAAAAGAACAAAGAAGTTTGGGGTGATTATGTGATAAACTGATAGTCCACTGAGGAAAATAGATATTTTATGAGTTCTTAAAAGCACAAAGAGGTGTTTTGAAAGGGGAGTGCAGAGTGAGTTCTACTGAGGTAGTTACCTGATGAATATAATAAAATTAGTACTTTTATGAAGGTTTAATTTATCAGAAAATATTCAATCTGAGACTGGACATTTGGAAGGGGTTAACTAAAGAGGTGGTGCTGGTAATTGGGGCAGTGGTCATTATAAAGACCAAAATATTTGGAGATCATGAAATTGTTAAAAGAATACAGAACTGAAGAGGAACAGAAGGAAATGAAGTGTTACATTAGCTTCAGGTGTACAATATAATGTTTCAGCCATACTATACATTCATCCCCCTACCTATCTCCCCTCTGACAACCACCACTTTGTACTCTTTAAGAATCTGTGTTTTTATTTTTTCTTTGTTCATTTGTTTTCTTTCTTAAATTCCACAAATCAGTTATATCATATGGTATTTGTCTTTCTCTGTCTTATTTTACTTAGCATTATACCTTCTAGGTCCATCCATGTTGTAAATGACATCTCAATATTTTTTGTGGCTGAATAATATTCCACAGCATATATACACATACAACATCTTTTATCCATTCATTTATGGGTGGACACTTGGGTTGCTTCGATATATTGGATATTATAAATAATGTTGCAATAAATATAGGGGTGAATACATCTTTCCAAATTAGTGTTTTCATTGGGGGGGGTGGTAAATGCCCAGTAATTGAATTACTGGATCATATGGTAATTATATATATATTTTTAAGCCTCCATATTGTTTTCCAGAGTGGCTGCATCAGTTTCCATTCCCACCAGAAGTGCAAAAGGGCTCCCCTTTCTCTGCACTCTCACAACATCTGTTATTTCCTGAGTTGTTCATTTTAGCCATTCTGACAGGTCTGACATTTGATTGTATGTGGGAGGTGAGAAACAGATAAGAGTGAAGGATGATATTTTTGTTTCTTGTTTGAGCAACTGGGTTGGTATTTAAGATTTGGGGAAAATAACACATTTATTTTTACATGTGTTGAGTTGGAGTTTCTGTAGGATTTTTTGAGGTAAGATGTTGAGTACGGATTTGAATATATCGATTTGGAACTCAAAAGAACATGTTGACTCAGATATATACATTAGGAAGCCATTGACATATAGAAAATAAAGCATTAGAGATTTCCCAGGAAAAGCTAACCAATAAGGACCTAGGAAGTGGCCAAAAGAAATTTCTCATTTGATAACTAATATAAAGGAGGTTAGCATAGGAACCCAAAGACAGAAGGAAACTGGCAATGTGTAGAAACAAAAAAAAAATAAATAAAAGTGTCTTGGTAATTTAAAAAAATGGTCAATTTTGTCAAATACTGCTCAGATATCAAATATGATAACTGGAGACTGTCGTGCAGCTTACAGATCTGGGATTTGTTTTAAAGAGAGAGGGTTGCAGGGCCAGGGACAGAATCAAGATATATGCTGATTAAAAAGTGAGTAGGGGTGTGGGAAACACTATAGGTTGCTTCACCACCAGCTAATCTATATGTCAACCCTGCATGTGTGCATGTACACACACATCCTTGTTTTCCTCCTGGCACTTCTCCCATGATAGAGGCTGCACATGTCAAATAACTGTCTTCTCCACCTCCCCTGCACCACATGGGCTGGTGACAAAGCTCTGGCCGTAGTGTCAAGAATAAGTGATTGCTGGAGGGACTTCCTTCCTAACAGAAAGGAAAAGCTGAGGCAAAAATTTTCTCGGTTTCACTGTAGCTTGTAATGAAGATCTGCAGGTTGACTTGTGGGGAAGGGAAATCAGTTTATGTACTTCCTGATCTGTGGGGATGGGCAACAATAATAGGCAACTTGAAGTTGGCCTTTTCTTTATTACTGCTATTAGTTGAAGAATGGCATTCACAAGATGTCTGCAGCAGATAACAAAAAGTAAGCACATGTTCTTTGGAATTTAGAGTAAATGATGTAAAGAGTAAAGAGAAAGCTATATAGCATCAAAATTAAACATATGTTGATTTTAAATGACATACAGCATGAAATTTATTCTCAGGTAAATAATCACATTTAATTTCCTTTCAAACAGAGATAACAGTCTCTCTGACTCATAGAGAATAACACTTCACTGTTCACACTGGATATTTCAGAAGGTCATGTTATTTGAAGCTAGGCTTTCCTTCATCCCCAAGGGAAAGTCTTTAATTTTATGTATCAGTTAACTGTGATTAATTGATGATAGAATGATGAAAGGTTTTCTTTTTTGGGTTTTGGGTTTAAGAAGTAGAACAGGGGCACCTGGGTGGCTCAGTCAGGAAAGCATCTGACTTCAGCTCAGGTCATGATGTCACAGTTTGTGGGTTTGAGTCCTGTGTTGGGCTCTGTGCCGACAGCTCAGAGCCTGGAGCCTGCTTCAGATTCTGTGTCTCCCTCTCTTTTTGCCCCTCCCCAGCTTGCACTCTGTCTCTCTCTGTCTGTCAAAAGTAAATAAACATTAATTTTTTTAAAAAAGAAGTAGAACAAAAGTGTTTTAGCAAAGAATTGTCACCATGACATTCAGCAAACAAAACCAAGATGTTTGTGATTAACTGAGGTTTTTTCCCTTCTGAATAGATATTGGCGCTGGATATAGGCCATAGTCTACGCTGGTATAAAATCGATTAATAATTTTTCTAGAACAAAAACAAACTGCAAACTTTTGTGTGAAGCTAAGTAAGTGTGGCCATAAATTTAGCAATTAGATGGGGATAAAAAAAATGTCAAGAGACTATGTATCTGAATTTATTCCAAACATAAACACAGAGAAATAAGGTATAAATTGTGGGGTATGTTATAGGTAGACAATTTCCCACAATTTTGATAAAATAACAAAATGTTCCGAGATCTAGTTCATTCAAATAGACAATTTACAGTGAGTGTGATATCTGAAGAATAATCAGATAAAACAATCTTTCTGATAAAAAAAAAAAAACAAACTCAGAAAAGCTGTTATATAGCTGTTATATTCAGGGCTATGATTTATTACAGAGAAAGGTTCAAGATCCAAATCAGCAAAAAGAAAAGATGCCTGAGTCAAGCCCAGGAGAAACAACAACAACAACAACAACAACAACAACAACAACAAAAGCTTCTTTAGGAGCCCCCCTTCCAGTGGAGTTTCACGAGGACATGCCTAATTTTCCCAGCAACAGTATGTGACAGCAGGTGTAAAGTGTCTCCAAATAGGAGACCTCACCCAAATCCTGGGGTCCTGGCTTTTTACTGAGGGTCCGTCACAGGCAAGCAGCACCCACATGACTGCCCTGAGCTGAGCAACTCCATCTCCGCCCTCAGAGCAAAAACAAGCATTCACCATATGTCTCACTGTGAGGATAAGCTCACTGGTCAAGTAACAAGGCCAAAGCCTTAGGCATATAAAAACACTCTTAGGCAGAATATTCTAAGGGATCAGAGGTTATTTCCCAGGAACTAGCCAAGGTCTAGTCCTGAAATAAGGTTTATTTGGAATGTGCAGGATTTGAGCAACAAAGGCCTGCTGAGTTAACCTTTTCTTGCCCAGTAAGTTACTCTTCTATTTTATTTATTTAAAAAAAATTTTTTTAACGTTTATTTATTTTTGAAACAGAGAGAGACAGAGTATGAACGGGGTAGGGGCAGAGAGAGAGGGAGACACAGAACCGGAAGCAGGCTCCAGGCTCCGAGCCATCAGCCCAGAGCCCGACACGGGGCTCGAACTCACGGACCGTGAGATCGTGACCTGAGCTGAAGTCGGACGCTCAACCGACTGAGCCACCCAGGCGCCCCACTTCTATTTTATTTTTAGGGGCATCATGATCAGTCAAACATTGCAAAAAGCAATGTAGGTCAAAAAAAAAAAAAAAACACTCTTGGTGCCTAATACAGTAATCAGACCCACCAGGTCTGGAGTTTCATAGCTGGCATTTAACCCCTGCACTCCAGTGTCAAGGTCAGAGAGCCAGTCTCAGTGATGGCACCTGCCACTATCATTCCTAACCTACAAAGGATAGCTACCAGAGATGTCTTTGAGGCTGTGATGCTCCCTCACTAAGCTTTTTCACAATATTTTCATAAAAAGAATGTCCACTGAGCTTTCTCTGGGGATACAGTGCGTGTGTGTGTGTGTGTGTGTGTGTGTGTGTGTGTGTGTGTTTGCGTGTTGTTGGGGGATGATGTTTGCCATTCACACGTGAAAGCTCAACTCCATTATTTCCATTTCCCTAGGGCGTTTTATCCCATTCCCTAGATTAGGCTAGGGAACTTTTGGCATTTCAAGCTTACTGAAAGTTAAGTTGTTATTGAGTCCAATTTCTAATCAACCAAAGCAAATGTTTGAAGTGTTTCCTATTGTGTAAGAGAACATAATAATTCTGAACTTTGGTAAACAGAGTCATGTTGATACACGCATAAAGATCCAATATGTATTCTATCCTCTTTGAATTGATTCCCTTGACATTCATTCCTATCCATATTTCACAAGTTTCTACTGAAATGAATTAGTAATATCTTGCACCTTTTTTGAGGATAAGCTATTTCATCTCAGGTCAGGCTTGACACTTGTCCCTCTGGAACAGAAGATCTCATGGTAGTTACAGGTCTAGAAACACTAAAGAGTTGGAGTGTGTCCTGAGAAAAACATCCCTTTTGTAAACTTACTTAAGTGATATTACATTGTTGTCAAATTAGGATGACTCAGGTATGAGACCCTGGCAATATCTCAGAGAGACTTATGGACTCAGGAGGATCCTCAAGTTTGTCTCAGTACACACAGATGTCCCTCTTCTAAGCTTCTGGATCTCACTCTGTGCTAAAATGTGCTCTTATTTTCACTTAAGAAGCATGGTAAGGTTGTGAATTCAACCTCCATTATACCTCTGCCACTAGTAAAATTACTTTTGGGCCTGTTTTTTTTTTTTTTTTTTTTTTATGTTGGCCTGCTACTACAAGAACTGAGACAGCATTTTAGGGCCACCATGGAAAAGTTCAGAGTCTCTGACCATGATCTGAACTGAACTTAACATTTGTTCCCTTCTTTTATCTCTTGAGTGCATTCAGAAATAACAATTTCACCTCCCCAGTCTTTTCAGACTTTATTATTGCCTTAGATTAACATGCACAAGGTGCATGGTCTGCTCAGGCATTTCCTTTTTTTTTTTTTTTAATTTTTTTTAACGTTTATTTATTTTTGAAACAGAGAGAGACAGAGCATGAACGGGGGAGGGGCAGAGAGAGAGGGAGACACAGAATCGGAAGCAGGCTCCAGGCTCTGAGCCATCAGCCCAGAGCCCAACGCGGGGCTCGAACCCACGGACCGCGAGATTGTGACCTGAGTTGAAGTCGGACGCTTAACCGACTGAGCCACCCAGGTGCCCCTGCATTTCCTTTTTAACAGGCACTTGATTTCAACAAACCCTAGGTGATTTTCCAATTAGCCATGATGCCATTGCATGCCACGTGTTATTAAAGCATCATTTCCCATTGCATTCAAAACCAAGAATATAGCTAAACTAATCACAGAACTCCATCTTTTTGAGTTTGTTTTCCTACAACCCTTCCTGGTACCACATATCTATCAGCCATATGATAAACACTGTTTATGCCCTATCCATACCTCTCAAGTCTTGCTATTGTAGACAAGGTGGACTGAACTCCAATTGTTTGAGGGCTTTCTCTAGAGCTAAAAAAAATCTTTCTATGTGCCAGTACAGTTGGTCAGAAAGGCTGGGAAATTGTTTCCTAGCAATAGCCATCAACCAATGACTGACAAGAGTTGCTGAATAAATATTTCAGCTCACTGGTCCTTTTCTGAGATAATGCTGAAGACTGTGTGCTGCACGGATTTGCAGAATTCCCCAGGCAGGGTTAGCTCCCATAGTAGCGACTGGCTAGATAAGTAACCATTTTTGGCTTCTTTCATTCCTTGTCTTATTTTCCTACTACTTTTCTGTTGTTTTCTGAGAGCATCCCTAATGCCCCCTATTGGCATAAACTAACAGGAAGACAGCAGGCAACATGCAAAGTAGTTTAAATAATTTCTACCCTCCAATGAAAGGAAATCATTTACTTTTCTTCATGTAATTATAAATGATAATATTCTTTGAATGCATTACCCTGGCTTTTTTGCTTTCCTGCTGATGGAATTATACAATAGGCTTGGATGCCAAGGCTGGGTTACAGCAACGAGAATATAGGTTAACTTTAAATTCATTACTGAAGTAGAACAAAAATAGAAAGGAATGTGTTCTCAGAGCAATTTGATAATATGGGAACCCTTTCAGAAATGAAACAGAATTGTCAGAGAAGAAGCATAAATAGCATTTGTATGCATGTAAGTACTATTTGTATTCTTATTTGTGATTTACATTTAACACTTTGTATTTCTAAACCATTACCTCAACAACTAAGTTATAAAGTAGTTAAGCTAGTAAAGTTTGAAATCACATTTTTATCTACAATTTTTTCTTTCTTTCTATCTAAAATTGTTACAAGGAAAATAATGGTTTCTTTATTCAAGCATCTTTAATAACTTTGCCTAATCATACCAAAGATTTTCCTAAGAAGGATTGTCATTGAGCTTACTTAATCACAAAAAATATTGTGATTATCCACATAGCTACCATTGCATGCACAGACACACAAACATGATACATAAATAGAATAAATGCTTATCATTAATATGTATAGTACAAATTATTAATATAAAAGTGGCTCTTTCTTAATTACTTAACACAACTTATTTCCTAATATGGTTTCCAAATCAGGGTATCTATAAACAGCTTAGACCTAGTAAATCAGATTGCTTGGTATGCAATAAGTAGGCAACTACAGATTCAGGGAACATGGTCCACATAGACCACCTTCCCTTAGAACACCAAATGAATCTAAATTTTGATAATTCACTAGAAGGACTCACAGAACTCATTGAAAACTGTTATAATCACAGTATGATTTATTAAAGACAAAGGATACACACCAAAATCAACCAAGGGAAGAGATGCATGGGGCACAGCCTAGAAGAACTCCAAACATGGAACTTCTATATTTCTCTCCCCACGGAGTCAGAGACAGCATTAACTATTATTGACAATGAGGTATGAGAATACACATAGATTACTACTGTCAACCAGGTAAGCTCACTGTCCAGAATCTTTATTGTAGTTCCATCAAATAGGTAAGGTTGACTAGCCACATGGCTGATTTGTTTCCAGACCCTCAGGAGATCAGGTAATATTTAACACCCAAAATCCTCACCCTAAATCAATTTATTATTATCAAATGGGCTCAAGCTCTACACACAAAGAAAGACCCCTATCAGACATGACATTCCAAGTGCTTAGACGTTATCTCCCAGAAGCCAAAGGCAAAAGTTGAATTCTTTGAGCAAGGTTAAATTTTTACTTCACATGGGGGTGTGGGATGGGACTGTCTAGTTACCCAAGTTATTCAACTATACCTTGGTTAGCACTGATACCTAAATCAGCATTTTGGAACCACTGCCTCAAATTTTGCATGTCTGCCCCACCTCTAGTTGGTCTTCAGTATAATTTGCTTAAGAAAATGGTATTTGGGGGCACCTGGGTGGCTCAGTCACTTAAGCAGCTGAATCTTGATTTCAGCTCAGGTCATGCTCTCACCGTTTGTGAGTTTGAGCCATACATGGCTTTGTGCTGACAGTGTGGAGTCTGCTTGGATTCTCTGTCTCTCTCTCTCTCTCTCTCTCTCTCTCTTTCTCTCTCTCTCTCCTCCTCTCTCTCTGCCCCTCTCTGCCCCCCTCTTTCTCTCTCTCTCAAAACAAAGTTAAAAACGTTAAAAAAAAGAAACTGGTATTTGCATAAAAGTCAATTTTAAACTGTTCCTTTTAGTCTTTGCATGAATACTTAATTATAATAATTTACATTAATGACCTGTTGATACTTGAAAAATGCAAGGAAAATGTGGAAAATGGGAGAAATGTATAACATGCACATTTTAAAAAGAAATTTCATTGTTAATTAAGCCATCTGGCATGTTGTCTTATACATAGCTATTCAAAAAGTCACATATCACATTGTTTTTCAAAACTAAAGGAGTAGTTTAAATTCAAAGGTATGCCAATGTTTGGTTAAATTACGTTTTCATTTTAAGGGAAAATCTATGTTAGAAATGCTGATCTTAGAAACTGTCTAATCCAATGGCAAAACTGTTAAATTAGGACCTCTAGATATGGAGTGATGTTCTTAAAATCACATTTGACTTCGGATTGCATGTAACAGAAACCTCACTGTACTTGTTTAAGCAAGTAAAGGTTGACTTTTCTCATGTATGAAGAACTCCAGAGGCAGAGCCCAAGCCTTGAGTGAGTGCTCAAGGAAACCATGAAGGACTTAATGCTTTATGAGCTTTTTGCTCTATTATCCTTAGCATGTGGTTTTTTCACTCATGCTTTTATGATGGTTTCTCCTCTTTAAGAAATTATTATTTTTTAAATGTACATTATTTTTTAGAGAGAATGACAGAGCAGACAGACAGGGAGAGAGAGAATGCACATGCTAGTGCAAGCGGGGGAGGGGCAAAGAGACAAAAGGAGAGAGAGAATCCTAAGCAGGTTGCAGGCTGACAGCATGGAGCCTGACATAGGACTCTATCTCACGAACTGTGAGATCATGACCTGAGCCAAAATCAAGAGTCTGACACTTAACAGACACTCCTTGAGAAATTATATCTACGTTCCAGTGGACATATAGTGGGCAAAAGAGAAATACACAAGACTGAAACTGACCCTTTGCAGTATAATTTGACTTACATTAAATTGGACAAAACTGAGCGCTGTGATTTTCATATAAGGGAGTACTGAGAAATAAGTACAGTAACTGGGCACATAATAAATAGCAGAATCTCAAAAACCAAAATGAAACAAAACTGGGGTTATGTTAGTAAGAGAGAAGGGGAGATTGGATATCAGATAAATCTGTTTGTTGTGTGTTTTTTCACCAACTATTTATTAATCATCCACTTGTCCCAGGCTCAGATTATAAAGTATTGAACAAGACCAACATAGTTCCTAGTCCCTAACCTCATGGAGTATATGGTAACAAGGGGAAAATGCCTTATGTTATTAAGTACATGGACTCATCTGATTGAAAACTGTAATAAATGTTATATAAGAACAAAAAGAGTGCTATGAAAAAGAGTGAGCAATCAGGAAGGCATAATCTACTTCAAGTTGCATAGTCTGCAAAGGTTTTTCTTTAAAGGGATGACACTGCAGCTGACACTTGGAAGAGAAGTATCAGCTTTGTTGGGGGGAAGGAAGAGCAGTCTATGAAGTCAGAACAGAATGTGTGAAGGTGCTTGGTTCTAAGGGATTGAAATATTTAAGAACATGAAGATAGGCTAGTGTGGCTAGAGTGTGATGAATGAGAGAAATAAGCTATTAGAAAAGGCAAGGAAAAATGTGTAAATTCTTTTTACCTTGATCCCCCTCCCTGACTCTCCCTAAAATAGGTTGAATCTGAGATACTCCATACCATGGAGAAAAAGATGATAAAGCAGCAATATAGAGAACAAGTTTTAGCTTCAAGAGTCATGGCTGCAGGCGCGCCTGGGTGGCTCAGTTGGTTAAGCGTCCGACTTCGGCTCAGGTCATGATCTCACAGTTTGTGAGTTCGAGCCCTGCAACGGGCTCTGTGTAGACAGCTCAGAGCCTGGAGCCTGCTTCAGATTCTGTGTCTCCCTTTCTCTCTGTTCCTCCCCTGCTCATGCTCTGTCTCTCTCTCTCAATAAATAAATAAAGAATTAAAAAAAAGGAGTCAAGACTGCAAGGTGGTAAAATCTTGATAGATAGGAACAAGCATCTCAACCTAGACAGTAGAAGATTTTCAAGTGATGGGGGGAAAGAAAAGAAAGAAAGAAAGAAAGAAAGAAAGAAAGAAAGAAAGAAAGAAAGAAAGAAAACAGAGAAAGAAAAGGAGATCAGTGGGGCTTAGGATGGCAAGGCCATCCATGCAGAGATTCCATGGGGAGGAACATTTGGTCTTGGCAGCCAGAGGTTGTCAGTGGTCCCCACTGTGGCCATCAGGCAAACACTGCTGCAGTCCTGGAGCAATTCAAGGTGTAAATTAGCCCCTTTCTCAGTCTAGACTCCACCTGAGACTGCAACTGGCAAGATCTATGCTAACCATCTTTATCCTTGTCATCCAACAGGCCTCTTTCTTTCCTTTTAGTAAACATTGCTTATTGGTTACTCAGAAGTAATGTCTACTTATGCCCTCTGGCTTTGCTCTACCTAAAATGCGCTAGTCTTTGTACTGAGGTCATAGCCACTAAAATATGGCCTCTTTTCTCCTTGATGATCCAGTAAACAAGGACAGTAAACCAAAGGAAAAAAGAAAAGAAATAAAAACAGTCATAAATTCTATAATTGCTACACAATTTCACATAATTGATTTCCTTTAAAGACCAACTTTTTATTCATTCAACACATGATTATTTAGGGTTTACTGTGAGTAAAGCCATGACTGAGCCAACCATTCAGGAAGACACATTTTGAGCAGGTGTGCAGAATTCATGACATACATTGAATTGCTTTATGTGTATCTTATTTCCTGTCAACTCTTTGCTGACATGTGTCAAGATCTTTATTCTTAACTAACCTGCTTCTCTAGCTCCGACACTCTTATCTTTTTGATGCTACTCCTATATATTGGCCCTGATGCCATTAACACCTCTACTAACTACCCATCTTCTCTTTTGGCAGGGTCTGGACTTTCTGTCTTTCAGTACTGCTTTTCTGTGTCTGCAGGGCATGACAGTGTCTATTGGTTTGAGGGTGGGGGAATCACGTACCACTACAGCTGATGTTTATACCATTTTGTGCAGTCCCAGACAGAGGATTTTGGCATAACAATCTCTTTAGTCACTTGTTATTCTTGTCACCATTTTATCAGCATCTGTCAAGCAGGGACACATGCTGTCTCTGTTTTGTATGACATGACTGTCCCGGGTATCTAGCAATGATGCCACAATCCCCACAGGCAAGCACTTAACATTGATCATGATGCTGCTGCTGAGACCTGCTCGTCAACCTTTCATGAATTACAAACATTTCAAGTTTGACTCACATTTTATTTTTAATATGATTTCAAAATGCCTTGAGATTCCTCAGCATGATAAAATCCTATTGGAGTCAGAATTGCTTTTGTTGCAATCCTGAACAATCAAAAGTGTGGAGTCACCCTTGAGTGACTGTGATAACCATGGCATTTCTAAAGAAAATGCTAAAGCTCTTTATAATGATGGTTTAGGGGCTAGTCACATCACACAAATATATGTAGATATATATTTTTTAAAGATCAGACTTTTTGATATAAAATCTAATGAAATCAGACATATTTTAATGTCTCTATATATTGTTATTTGGTATCTAATCTTACGTTCTCATTTGGAACACAAAAGATATTTGATAGAGTTTATTTCCTTGAAATTTTAATTATTTCCAAGATAGTAGTCTGTAATTTTAGTTGTGCTTTGGTTCAAGAGAAATGTAAAGATTAACCACATGGGCTATATAATTGGTCCCAGGGGGTTTATTTTCATAATATCCATTCTATAAAAATGGATACAACACAGAAGAAGAGGCATGAGGGAATAGTGGAAAATACACGGTTTGGGTTAAGAAATTCCAAACTGAGTCCTAACCATACCAGTCTCTCTCATGTTTTTTTTTCTTATTTTTAAAATAAAGGTAAATGATAATTCCCATTCCCTAACTTCATCATAACATTTTTTTGTTCTGAGAAACAAAAAAAGTATATAATATTATACATAATAAATATTAAGCACATGGATGATATTATAATTATTATTATCATTACTATTTGGTGAACAATTAATAAACACATTAATAAAATTGAATTGGTATATCAGTCAATTAAAGCCCATATCCAAATTTTACTTATTTATTAATCTAAAAAAATTCAAGTTAAGAAAAATTATTTTTTACCCAGCTATCCATCCACTGCACATGCTTTCAAATGGTTAAATCTGAACTTCATCATTGTTTGTGACAAACAGTTGTTCCTATTCTACACAATTCACAAATTCACTCACTCTGTTCTTGCAAATACTACCAATTTAATTTTAGTGGGCACATCCTTGGCCTTGAGGAATATATCAGGATGGGTCCAAGCTAACTATGGCAACCTAGGCCACCTGTGGTGATAACTGGTTAAGAAACAGACCTATAACCTAGCCCTGGAAGGACAGAGAGAGAGAGGGTGAGAAAGAGAGAAAGTGGGGGAAGGGGGGGGTGAGAAATTGAGGGAGAGAGACAGACGGTGGGGGAGAGGAGAGTAGTGGGGAAGAGGGGAGAGGAGGGAGAGATAGGTTTATAGAGATATAGATATATAGATAGACTCCTGGGTTATTGATCAATAAAGTGAACAAATCAATCCCATGACTTCTAATCACTAAAAATCTTTCTAAGTAACAAAAATGACCTTGAGATTTCAGCCAATATTAGCTATGTTTTCTGTTCCTTGTGGCTGAAAGCATCTGACATTAGTGGTGTTCTGATCCTACTGCCTTCTGGTCAAATGGTAGAACCACACTGCTGGCTCCCTTGGGATGATGAATATTCAACAACCAACTGTGAGACCCTGCCATGCTCTTTTTTCTCTGGAACAGTGACTGGCAACTTTTGAGATGTTTACTACTCCATTAGCCTGGACTCCAAAGTGAGTAAAATAAGCAGAATATCATCTTTTGGCATGAACAAAATAGAAGTAGTTGTTATTGTAAGCCACATGTATCTTGGGCTTTGTTACTACAGTATAAACTAGCCAACCTGAGACAAGATCAGTGTTTGGGTTGGTATGTGACCCCTAAAATGATATGTTAAGTCCAAAACCCCATACCTTGGAATGTGACTTTATTGTAAACAGGATCATTACAAATTAATCAGTTAAGATGAAGTCATGCGGGAGCAGGATGGGGACTTAATACAACATGACCAGTGCCCTTGTAAGAAGAGAAAAAAAAAAATGCACACAGACACACAAAGGAATGCCATATAATGACAGAGGCAGAGATTGAATTGTTGCAAATGCAAGCTAAGCAACATCAAGAATTGCCAAAAAAAATCATCAGAAACTAGAAAGAAGCAAGAAAGGATCCTCTCCAACAGATTTTACACGGAGCACAGCCTGGGTGGTATCTTGATTTTGGACTTTTGACCTCCAGAAAAAAAAATTTCTATTGCTTTAAGCCATGCAGTTTGTGATACTTTGCTATGAAAATCTTAGGAAACTAACCTGATAAAACAAGGCAGTAATGGTTTTTTTTGTTCCTTTTGTTGTTATTGTGTTATTTTGTTTTCACTCTTTGTAAAAATGATATAAATTATGTCCAAAGGCATAATGAACATGGCCTTCCATGCTTGGTAATATTTTCAGTTGGGCTTAGGAAATGTATTTGCACACATAATCCTTAAAGGAAACCAAAGTTTTAAAATATTATAAGTAGACATTGAGAGCAGGAACTGAGAGTTCACATAATAGTTTTACATGATCTAGATAACCTAAGAAGTTACACACACACACACACACACACACACACACACACACACACACACTTAGATACTGTCTTCTCTGTATGTATGTATAGGTAAGTACATAATGATGCATGTGTGTGTATAGTTATGTATGTAGTTAAAAAGTCTTCTTCTAGAGTCATTCATGTGAGGAAGGGTTCAAAGAAGTACTTCAGGTCAGAGATCTTTTCTTATCCTGAGTTTCCCAAATATACAGAACCCAGAGTGTCCAGCTTCCTCTAGCAACACTAGAGAATACCTAATCATAGGCAGTAGTACCCTCTATCCTACACACAGTGTTGCCTATGGTGGCGCCCTTGCTACTTGACCTATTGCTACTAAAGTCCTATATACCCTGTCTCTCTGAGCACTGGGTTTACCTCTAAATTCCATCTCTGGACATGACTCGGAGTTATACTGCCCTAATTAGATTCATCTGTGGCTGGTCCCCCTTAACTCTCCGTTTCATTGTTAGATCTAATTGTTCCCTTTTTCTTGGAGAATAAAACTCATTTACCCATTCTGTCACTATCCTGAAGTTCCTTCAAAATCATGACTTGTCCCTCAGCCTTTCTACCAGAGAAGGGAAGGGAAAATTCTAGCACAAAGGGAAGGGAAATTCTAGTACAAAGAAAACCATGTAAGTATCTCTGGGATGCATGAAAAATGAAGTTTCTTTTCTTATAATTTATAGTTACATTCTAAGATAGAGACTTGGAGATGGTTTATGACTAGATGGATTTTCTATTAGCAAAAATATAGCAAGAAATATAACAAACAATTAACAAACTAGAGAATTTTCAGAACTGTAGGACCAGATGACAAAGGTTTGGACATTATGTTCTATAGTTACTATTTAGAGTATTTTAGCCCAAGGCCAAGTACTAATTAATTGGTTCTCTTTATACACCAGAGAGAATAGATTCCAACTCATCCAGAGCCAGGATCTATGGATATGGCCTTTCCCTACTTCCACAAGACTTAGATGACTTGGCCCAGATGAATGAGAATGATATGCATTTACATCTTTCTTAATTTAGGACCCTGATAAAAGTGGGCTTCCTCTATTCAAGACTATGAAAGTTACAAAATAGCAATTATATACAATTTATCTGGACAGAATCAGGATATAAGAGCTTGGAAGAACATGACATGCTTCTATTTCTTTCCTTCATTTGTCTTAATTTTGATAAATTACTTTTACAATATTTGATAAAACTCCTGTTTTCCAGGTAAAGGAAAGGTTCTACTTGGCAAATGACTTATATGCCCTCTGGCCTGAACAGAAGATTCCCTAGTGCTCTCTTGGCACAGGAGTGTCTTGAGAGATTAAAGATGTTTAGCACAGAAAAGGCATGATATAGGCATTGCCTAATGTTTTACAGGTTATATACAAGAAGGATTTATTTTTTTTCTAAATAGTGCTACAAAGCAGAACCACGAAAAGAGGGATACTTAATGAAATAATGATTTCTGCTTAGTACAATGCTTTCTCTTGAAATATTGTACTTCCTATTTTGTGGCATGCTTAGATTAAAAATGAAAGAACATTCTTCAGGTAAAATAAAGATGTTATTCGTGAGTTGAATGGGATTTTGGTCTAGAAATCTTTAAGGTGCCAGTGAACTTCAAAATTATATTGTTTTCTAAAAAAGACTTGACCAGATAATTTAAGTTGGTAATCATTCAGAGTGAAAGGAACTCTGTATGTAAAAGAGGCTTGAAGACAGCAAGTATGGTCCCATGGTAAGAACATGGTCTTTGGAATCAGATCCACCTGGCTCTGGACAACTTTTTGTATGTTTTAGAGATAAGATTTCATCATTAATATACAACCAGTAACATCCACCATTCTAAGCTTGGTAAATAACAAAATTGCAGTTATTAATTATAAGTTAGTCAAATAATAACAGAATTAAATAAACTTTCTTCTCAAAAACCACATGTCAAGATAGTATAAAGGAAAGCAATTGAACGACAGCTTCCTAACCCTGCTGATTAGGCAAGAGAACTATTAATGGCACAGTGACATCCATAACTTCCCTGTCCCTTTTAGGCATAGAAACTGTATTGAAACAGTGAAACTTCTGTTTGCTTGTTTGTTTGTTACATATATTTTTACTATTGCTCTTTCTATTCTTCCATTGCAATAAATCATGTAGGTACAATATTATAGTGAAACCAGACCCCCCAAGACTCATAAATAACATATGGGCAATTCTTTCTTCCAAATGACGCATAGATGCATACAAATAACCCTACTCCCGAATTTTCTGAAGTTGACATCTTTGTCTCTATCACACCATAGGCAGTGATGAATAGATCAAAGGAACACCAACCTGCTCAATACCCGTTAAGCAGGGAACACAGGCTTTGCCTCTTCATCTCCTCTATTTTCAGTTTTCTTCCTTAAAAAACTCCCTGATATCTGTATAACTCTTTGTGATACATTTTCTCTCTGACATACCTTAAAGTTTTTGCTTTGACTTTATATTAAACAGTTCCAACCCAGGCCAGGCGATATTCTTATTCTTAAACTTGGCGTCTCAAATGTCATCTCTGACCCTGATCAATGTATCTCAGGAATCTGGCTCCATGGGGAACAGAGAATCTTTCTGATTTATGCTGACATCTCTGTATAGGCAGCAGAGCTGAGATAAAATTGAGGATTCCTCCAAAGAGAGGGTTAAGATTACTTTGTGATTAGGAGAAAGTGGTAGTAGCTGCACAATGTCATGGGTAGGGTTATACATTTATTTGAGATTGGAAAGAAAATAGATGACCAGATCTTGAACCTCTGAATTCTTGATCTGATCTCTATTGTTGAAGCTGATTCTCAAGGCAGAAGGAAAAAAGGAACATTTTAGGAAAAATCATTCTTTATTGTTCTAACAGAAAAAAAAATTAATAGCATTATTATTCTAATTATTGGTGGAGGATTTTCGGCAGCAGCTATCTTTTCAGAATATTTGAAATGAATCTTGCAGTTTAAATAATTTGAAGCTGGGAAAACCCCTATTTCTAGCTTCCAGAGAGTCAATAATGTTTGTATGAATATGATAATAACAGACTCCAACCTCTACATTTTATAAAGCAAATCACCTCCTCTCCAATTCTATCATTAAATATGAACATTAAACTAGCTTTAATATATTGATATAGTATTATACTTCATATAAATTCTACCCATCAGCACAGTAAATGCATCTCCAGAAAAGGATCCCCATTCCTAGGAAAAACTAATTACCTTAGATACAAATTTCAATACCCTTTCTCAAAGTATAAATTTGCTCATGAGAAGTGTGACTGTCATTGCAATTTGAGATTTCATATAAGCCCAATTTAACTCTGAAACTGGAAATCTATTATTTTAAAACTTAGATTTTTTTCCGATAAAAATTTTGGATAGCATTTTGCCTACATTGAATGCAACTGTGACAACCTTTTGGAGAGTAATCCTGCTTTACAAACACAAGACTTTGTGCATGTCCGGCCCTACTTTGCAAATGCATACATTTCTCATTTGCTAATTCATACTTCTTGTGTTTATATGGGAAAAATATAGCAGATATAACTCCAGAATACTACAAATTGAGAGGTATATGAACAAAGAAAGAGTCTAGATGAAGTTACTCTGTAAATTATTATATTCTTTTATTCCAAACCCTTATCTGCAAATCATAATTTAGACATCTATTTGATGTCTAAACCTAATTGGACCTTTTCTGACTAAGTATTGAATATTATGTTCTTGTTAATTTTCCTATAGGTTCATATTCTATTTACATGGCTCTTAAGAACTTGCCACTATTGTACTGAAAAGAGACAAAGATGAGGCTAAGGAATAGTACAAAAATTAGAGATATTTACTCCTCGAAGAGTTTAGCTAAGCTACTCCAAGGTATTGTTGCTTCAACACCCATTTTGTTTGGCCTAGAGACCTGCAGGGGCCTTGAACTGACACCAGCCCCTCATGCAAGCACATGCCCTAGAAAATAGCCTGAAAAGTCACAAGTAAATGCTAAGTTTTTGATGTGACTTCCCAGCAGCCAGATCAACAATCTCCCTTACTTCCCAGGGCCTTCCCCTTGTACACCCCACTTCTTAGATAAGATCCTCTTGGAGTTTACCAAACCTTCATTCTTTTTATTTTGAATTAGCCCATCTGGCTTTAGCCTGGGAACCTCAAAACACTACTCCTTTGTGTCTCATGGTCCTACATCTCTCTCTGCTTGTGTCCTAACTTTACCTCCATTTGTGGACCCTTGAAGCATGCCATGTACTTCTTCCAGGACCTGTGAGTAATAAACTTCTTTATTTTTCAACTTCTCTTGTGGTCTTCTGTGGAACCATGACTCATCATCCATCAGCCAGTGTTCTACTTAACAAATGTTAATTTAACAAATTCATCATGTCTTCATACAAAGTAGAAGCTAAGCCACTCACTCCATGTATACTTTTCTCTGGGCTTCCCTAAATTTTTTCCTGGATCTTTTAAGCTTCAGGCCCACCCCAAAAAAGAAGGAAGCACTTGGAAAACTTTTAACAAACAGCCACTGGGAAAAATAAGTCTTCAATGTTGGAGAACCTATGGGTATGTGTCAGTGTACTATGAGAATGAACAATTTTTACCCCTTAGTAAAGTCATTATTTCACCAGGCGGAAACTAGAGTTTTTTCCTGCAATGGCTGCAGTCAGAAAACAAAAGCAAGTTTATGTTTTCCTTAAAGGCCAACAGATATCACCTTGGGACAACAGAATTAGAAAGTTCTCCAACTTCCTACATGATTGAAATCCATGAATAAAACTGCAGAAGTTTGGAAAGCCAAACGTCTCTTTCAGATCATTCGTTTAGAGAGTATATTAAACAAAAACAAAATCATGATCAACTCAGGAACAAAAAGATTTTCATATTTCCTTGTGATAAGTTTTTAAAATATCCCAAAAATTCTGTAAAAAAAAGGAAAGTGTCCTATTTACATTCTGTGCTGGAGAAGTTCTATAATCATATTCACATATGCTACACAATAAAGAAATTGCCCTTGGTCATCATTGTTTTTGGATGTCAAGATAGTACACAGTCATAAGCACAGCATGTACTTTTTTATTTAATATTGTTTTTAACTGAAAAGCTGGGAGCAATTGTCAGGCCACTCTGTGGTTCCCTTTGCTAGAATTCCCCTGAGTACTGAAATGTTAGGAGATGATAATATCCAGGATTCCTTCATCCGTAGGTGATATCAGACACACTGAAATCAGGTATAGTATAACTCTATGCTTCAAAGTCATTGTGTCCATAACATCATTTAGCTCATCCCCTTGGCAGGCTTATGAAAAGGGATATGAAGACTCAATGTTTCAAATACAACCAGCCTTGTACAATGAGTTAAATGTGAAACTGGAAATCAGCTCATCATATTTTGGTCTAGTGGTTACTTAAAATCCGTAATTACCAAGTATTTGGTCCTATTTAAAAAAATGTGTTAAATGAACACATTAGCTGCTTTACATGAATTATGCTATGCATCAAATTCATTAATGTTGTGGCATGGGATATTAACTGTATATCATTATGCAGATTTTAATTATTTAGAGGGCCTGAAAACCCTTCTCTCTTACATACCAAGGACTCTACCCACCATCCTCTTCTATCACCTATATTTCCCCATCATTTACTCCCTTGGGCTAAAGAATGAAAAGCTTAATTTTAAAATATAATTGTACTGTTTGGAAGCAATAATTCAATAGCTATTCCATTCAATCAAAGATTAGGGTTTTTAATCCAGCAATGTCCATTGACTTTGGCTAGTTTGTCACACAATTTGAAAAAATAATTTATAAAATTATCATGCATGGAAATAAGACGACACAAGCCAAGTAGAGCTAAGGCTGCGAAGTAGACACTAGTGTCCAGTATAACAAGTGCCAATTTTCTTTCTTGGTTATAGAAAGTATTTTTGAAACATTTCAGTCAAAAATTAAAAATTAGGGGAACTCCTAAGGAAATATGACATTTAACTTTTTTAATTACTAGATTAGTAAATATAAAGAACTTGACATGGTTTTCAGAGATCAAAAGGCAACCACAAAAGTTGAATAGCAGGTACCACTAGATATATACTGTCTAATTTGCTACTATTCTCACTGCTATCTCTTCTTTTCCCATGAAAGTAAGTTATCTATCTATTTTCTGGACTAGAGTCTCTTAACTACAATTTAAAATTCACCGAAGGGATTCTAGTTGGACCATGTAGACCAGGTATTAGCTGCTCTTCTAATGTTTTATGACCAAGGCCATGGGAGCAAATGACTTAGAAGTGTGTATGAGGTCTGAGAATTGCATGTTAAAGTAATGTAGCAAAGTTTTTCTCTACATCAATCACTTATTAAATATCTAATGATAATGGGCGATTCATCATATTAAATGGGTATGTTTGGGTGTGCGTATACATATCTACTCCAAAATTTTAATTTTACATTACTTTTTTTTTTTAATAAAAGAAGTATGTTTGGAAGAAATATGTATAAAAGAAGTATTTAATAAAAGAAGTATGTAGAGTAGAGGTGGTTATTGCCCCTGGTTTTTATTTAATAAAAAAATTTCAATTTATTTAAACAAAAAAAAATTAGAAAACCCAAACAACAACAAAAATTTACCCATGTCTCCCATCCCCACCCCTTGTCTCTGGCAACCTGCAATCTACTCTATCTATGAGTTTGGGTTTTTTGGTTTAGTTTTCTTTTTCCTTTTTCTGTTCCACATGTAAGAGAGATTATAGGGTATTTGTTTTCTTCTGTCTGCCTTATTTCACTTAGCATAATGTCCTCAAGTTCCATCCATGTTCTCACAAATGGCACGATTTCCTTCTTTTTTTGTGACTGAACAATATTCATATATATATATATATGTATGTATACATAATGTATATATAACTATAGAACTATAAATATAACTATAAATATGTGTGTGTGTATATATATATATATATATATATATATATATATAATGATTATTTATCCATTCATCTATCAGTGGATACCTAGGTTGTTTCTGTATCTTGGCTATCATAAATAATGATTAAATGAACATGGGGATGAATATATCTATTTGAGTTCGTGTTTCTGTTTTCTTTGAATAAAAACCCAGGAGCGGAATTGCTGGATCATATCAGAATTCTATTTTAGCTTTTTGAGGAACTTCATACTATTTTCCAAAGTGACTGCGCCAATATGCACTCCCACCAACAGTACAGAATGGTTCCCTTATTTTCCACACCCTCACCAACACTTGTTATTTCTTGTCTTTTTGATTCTAGCCATTCTGACAAGTGTAAGGTGATATCTCACTGTAGTTTTTACTTCCATTTAGTTTTTGCATTTGTGGTAATGATTTGCATAATAATGCAGTCTTTTTAATAATAGACATTCTAACAGGTATAAAGTGACATCTCACTGTGGTTTTAATTTGCTGTTCCGTGATGATTAATGATACAGAACGCCTTTTCATGCTCCTGTTGGCTATCTATATGTCTTTGGAAAAATGTTCAGATCTTCTGCCCATTTTTTAATCTGTTTTTTTTGGCTATTGAATTATACGAGTTACTTATATATTTTGGATATTAGCCCCCTATCAAATATTAAATTTGCAAATATTTTCTCCCATTCAGTAAGTTGTCTTTTCAATATGCTAATGGTTTCCTCTTTGTGAAAAAGCTTTCATATGCTTTTTACTTTGATGTAGTCTTACTGTATTTTTGCTTTTGGTGTCAGATTAAAACAGATCATTGTCAAAACTTATGTCAAGGAACTTACCATGTTTTCTTCTAGGAGTGTTATGGTTTCAGGTCTTACTCTTTAATCCATTTTGAGGTAATTTTTGTGTATGATAGAAGACAGTGGTCCAGTTTCATTCTTTTGCATGTCGCTGTCCAGTATCCTTGACACCATTTATTAAAGAAATTCTCCCTTCCCCGCTGTATATTCTTGGCTCCTTTGTCATAAATTAATCAACCATATATTTGTGAGTTTATTTCTGGCTTCTCTATTCTGTTCCATTGATCTATGTTTCTGTTTTTATGGCAATACCATCCTGTTTTAACTATAGCTTTGTAATACAGTTTGAAATCAGGAAGCATGATGCCTCAAGCTTTGTTCTTCTTTCTCAAGATCTCTTTGATCTTGGGTCTTTTATGTTTCCATACAAATCTTAGGATTGCTTGTTCTATTTCTGTGAAAAATTGCCATTGGAATTTTGAGAGAAATTACATTGAATCTGTAAATGGCCTTGAGTAGTATGGACATTTTAACAATATTAATTGTTAAAATGAGCTCTCTTTCCATTTATTTGTGTCTTCTTCAATTTCTTTCAATAATGTCATATAGTTTTCAGTATACCTGTGTTTTACTTCCTTTGTTAAATTTATTCCTAGACAATTTATTCTTCTTGATGTAATGAAATCTCAGGAATTCTGAATAATATTCAGAAATCATGTCACCTGAGATAAAAACCCAGAAGATTATGGGAATGAGAACACAAAAGTGGCTGATGTAGCGGGAGATCAACCCAAATTTATCCTCTATGTATGTAATGGTCTTTGAGACTCATTTTAGACCTGAGGACACCTTTAGATTCAGAGTGAGGGGATGGAGAACTATTTACCATGCTACTGGAAGCCAAAAGAAAGCTGGAGTAGCCATACTTATATCAGACAAACTAGACTTTAAATTAAAGGCTGTAACAAGAGATGAAGAAGGACATTATATAATAGTTACAGGGTCTATCCATCAGGAAGAGCTAACAATTATAAATGTCTATGCGCCGAATACCGGAGCCCCCAAATATATAAAACAATTACTCATAAACAGAATTAACCTTATTGATAAGAATGTGGTAATTGCTGGGGACTTTAACACCCCACTTACAGAAATGGATAGATCATCTAGACACACGGTCAATAAAGAAACAAGGGCCCTGAATGAGACACTGGATCAGATGGACTTAACAGATATATTTAGAACTCTGCATCCCAAAGCAACAGAATATACTTTCTTCTCGAGTGCACATGGAACATTCTCCAAGATAGATCATATACTGGGTCACAAAACAGCCCTTCATAAGTTTACAAGAATTGAAATCATACCATGCATACTTTCAGACCACAATGCTATGAAGCTTGAAATCAACCACAGGAAAAAGTCTGGAAAACCTCCAAAAGCATGGAGGTTAAAGAACACCCTACTAACGAATGAGTGGGTCAACCAGGCAATTAGAGAAGAAATCAAAAAATATATGGAAACAAACGAAAATGAAAATACAACAATCCAAACGCTTTGGGACGCAGCGAAGGCAGTCCTGAGAGGAAAATACATTGCAATCCAGGCCTATCTCAAGAAACAAGAAAAATCCCAAACACAAAATCTAACAGCACACCTAAAGGAAATAGAAGCAGAACAGCAAAGACACCCCAAACCCAGCAGAAGAAGAGAAATAATAAAAATCAGAGCAGAAATAAACAATATAGAATCTAAAAAAACTGTAGAGCAGATCAACGAAACCAAGAGTTGGTTTTTTGAAAAAATAAACAAAATTGACAAACCTCTAGCCAGGCTTCTTAAAAAGAAAAGGGAGATGACCCAAATAGATAAAATCATGAATGAAAATGGAATTATTACAACCAATCCCTTAGAGATACAAACAATTATCAGGGAATACTATGAAAAATTATATGCCAACAAATTGGACAACCTGGAAGAAATGGACAAATTCCTGAACACCCACACTCTTCCAAAACTCAATCAGGAGGAAATAGAAAGCTTGAACAGACCCATAACCAGCGAAGAAATTGAATCGGTTATCAAAAATCTCCCAACAAATAAGAGTCCAGGACCAGATGGCTTCCCAGGGGAGTTCTACCAGACGTTTAAAGCAGAGATAATACCTATCCTTCTCAAGCTATTCCAAGAAATAGAAAGGGAAGGAAAACTTCCAGACTCATTCTATGAAGCCAGTATTACTTTGATTCCTAAACCAGACAGAGACCCAGTAAAAAAAGAGAACTACAGGCCAATATCCCTGATGAATACGGATGCAAAAATTCTCAATAAGATACTAGCAAATCGAATTCAACAGCATATAAAAAGAATTATTCACCATGATCAAGTGGGATTCATTCCTGGGATGCAGGGCTGGTTCAAAATTCGCAAATCAATCAACGTGATACATCACATTAACAAAAAAAAAGAGAAGAACCATATGATCCTGTCAATCGATGCAGAAAAGGCCTTTGACAAAATCCAGCACCCTTTCTTAATAAAAACCCTTGAGAAAGTCGGGATAGAAGGAACATACTTAAAGATCATAAAAGCCATTTATGAAAAGCCCACAGCTAACATCATCCTCAACGGGGAAAAACTGAGAGCTTTTTCCCTGAGATCAGGAACACGACAGGGATGCCCACTCTCACCGTTGTTGTTTAACATAGTGCTGGAAGTTCTAGCATCAGCAATCAGATATGTCAAATAAACAAAGAAAAATAAATCTGGACTTATTAAGGAGTTATCTAAGTCAAAAGATTGAAAAAAGGTTAAAAGGGACTATTGTTATAGTAAAAATGCTCTGACCATTAAATCTGCAAGCATCTCACTCAGACAAAATAGGGTTTTCTCTTATATGGAGGAATAAACAAGGATATAAAGAAGCAGACATATGGAAATGGGATAAAAGTGTAGCATGGTCAGACAGTTGATCAGAAAAAGTTTTATCTTGAGCCATCCTATTTTCTTTTTTTTCCCCAATATATGAAATTTATTGTCAAATTAGTTTCCATACAATACCCAGTGCTCATCCCAAAAGGTGCCCTCCTCAATACCCATCACCCACCCTCCCCTCCCTCCCACCCCCCATCAACCCTCAGTTTGTTCTCACTTTTTAAGAGTCTCTTATGCTTTGGCTCTCTCCCACTCTAACCTCTTTTTTTTTTTTCCTTCCCCTCCCCCATGGGTTTCTGTTAAGTTTCTCAGGATCCACATAAGAGTGAAAACATATGGTATCTGTCTTTCTCTGTATGGCTTATTTCACTTAGCATCACACTCTCCAGTTCCATCCATGTTGCTACAAAGGGCCAAATTTCATTCTTTCTCATTGCCACATAGTACTCCATTGTGTATATAAACCACAATTTCTTTATCCATTCATCAGTTGATGGACATTTAGGTTCTTTCCACAATTTGGCTATTGTTGAGAGTGCTGCTATAAACATTGGGGTACAAGTGCCCCTATGCATCAGTACTCCTGTATCCCATGGGTAAATTCCTAGCAGTGCTATTGCTGGGTCATAGGGTAGGTCTATTTTTAATTTTTTGAGGAACCTCCATACCGTTTGCCAGAGTGGCTGCACCAATTTGCATTCCCACCAACAGTGCAAGAGGGTTCCCGTTTCTCCACATCCTCTCCACATCTATAGTCTCCTGATTTGTTCATTTTGGCCACTCTGACTGGAGTGAGGTGATATCTGAGTGTGGTTTTGATTTGTATTTCCCTGATGAGGAGCGACGTTGAGTATCTTTTCGTGTGCCTGTTGGCCATCCGGATGTCTTCTTTAGAGAAGTGTCTATTCATGTTTTCTGCCCATTTCTTCACTGGGTTATTTGTTTTTCGGGTGTGGAGTTTGGTGAGCTCTTTATAGGAAAAGGACAGAATCTTAACCAAACTTTGGTCAACAAGAATTTTATTCCTATTCATCAGTAGGGACAAGTAGTTCAGCTAATCATTGATGATACAAGAAATAGAAATTTAAAGGGTATGCGTCTGGCCTTATAATAGGTAAACAAAGGAGGTATCTATGAACCTTACCAAAGCCCAAAAGAAGGACATTTCTTTGAAATAAGTCATTTCTAAAAACAAGAATGGAAGATTTTTTTTTCAACGTTTATTTATTTTTTGGGGGGACAGAGAGAGACAGAGCATGAACGGGGGAGGGGCAGAGAGAGAGGGAGACACAGAATCGGAAACAGGCTCCAGGCTCTGAGCCATCAGCCCAGAGCCTGACGCGGGGCTCGAACTCACGGACCGCGAGATCGTGACCTGGCTGAAGTCGGACGCTTAACTGACTGCGCCACCCAGGCGCCCCAGATTTCTTAATCTTGACTGTTTTCTAGGATCATATGCGTCCAATGAAGTTAAAGATTGTCAGATATATTTTATTTATCCAATTCCACATCTATATGCTGTGGAATGGCATCTTTGAAAGAGTACTGATAGTCTCCAGAGGAATAATGCCAAATTGTAGATAAAACCAACACTTGCTGTTAATATTGCCTACATGTAATTTGTTGATGATGGAGTTTTTATAACAAGTACATATGGTATTTAGCGCTGCCAGTGATACATTAATTAACCAGAGTACCTAAATTAGTACAACTATTTTTCCTGCTAAATATCACCTTGATGGTTCCTAATTTCTAAAATATATGCTAAAATATGCATATTATTTTCAAGGACAGATATACACAGGTGAAACTGGGAATTTTCAAAATATTCTGTGAGGCTATGGACCAAAGAAAATGGTACATTGCTGTAAGAACAGCCAAAAAACATTATAATATTCAAGAAACACTGTGCAGGAAGATCAGAAGTGGGTACAGTAGTATTTCACTGAAATGTTTACTTTCTATATTTAAACTCAGTTATTAAAAACGAAGTCCATTCACCTTAAGGCCTGAATGTATTTTTGAAATAACACAATTTCAACAATGGCAAATCAAAAATGGATATGCAGAAACTTCACCTTCTAACATTACCTATGCCACTAAGAAAACATTAATTTCTTAATAATTGACAAAATTTGAAAGCACAAAATAAATCATAAGGAGTAAGGAATGATACAAATGATCCTGGTTATAAATAATGGTTAAGGCCTCGTCATGCTAAACATAGTACATATCAGATATATAGACCACAGCTTTAAGTTCAACTATCAGTTGAACAAAAGATCCAATCACATTACTTTAATTCTTACAGACTTCAAAAATTTCTTCTGGAAGTGAGGGGAAATAAAAGTTAAATACTCTTTCACTTTGAATTACACACAATAATTCTGCAGTACTGTTTCCTGGGTATAGCTTAAGGGGTAATAACATATTTGATTTGGCTAGTGATATGCAACTTAAGTTACATATTCATATATATTAGGAAAGAGAAGGAAATTCCTGTTAATTGAGTTTCCACTACATAGCGATCACTACCTGCGTTTTATCTTAATATAAAGTTCTCACAATAAATCCACAAATTGCAGGTGAGGAAGTAAGTTACTTTTAGAAAAAAAAACGCACTTCAGTGGAAAACATTTTGTTTAGAGGACATCTCCCAGGTTATCTGATATTAGACTTTCATTGTCTTTGAGGTACTACTATACAGTGTGTTTTCAGTTGTAGGTAACTAACTAATAGATGGCAGTTAAAATCTTCTTGTCCTGTAAGGCAATAATTTTCTTCCTTCCTACCTTTTGGAAAAACTGGCTTTACTTCCATTTACATAATCATTTCAATATTCCTGGTATGTACACACACACACACACACACACAGACATACACAATGTATATAAAACATCTTCCTGATTTTCTCATTTTTTAAAAATTGTTTACTTATTTATTGATTTTGAAACAGAGAGAGAGAGAGAGAGAGAATGAGCAGAGGAGAGGCAGAGACAGAGAGGGAGAGAGAGAATCCCAAGCAGCCTCTGCATTGTCAGTGTAGAGCCTGAAGCAGGGCTCAATCTTGAGAACTGAACCATGAGATCATGACCTGAGCCGAGATGGAGTTGGATGCTTAACCAACTGAGACACCCAGGCACCCCTGGTTTCCTCATTAATAAGAAGAATGAAATCGGTAAAATGTGTTCCCTTTTATATCTGTATGACAATTATAATTGAAAAATACCTTTCTGAAGAAACCTAAATTTTGCACAATAGAACAGGGATTTAAAACTTGGATTGTCTGGTTCAAACTCCCATAGTTTTGCTGGTAGTCTATGCTATCTTTCCTCCCAAGAATCCTGAAGAGCTAGGAGAACAGTTATAAGTATTCTCACTCAATAGAAAGGAAGCAGAGACTGAGAACATTTTCTCGACAGACTCAGCGTAGTTGTTTAAATGGTATATTCAGCCCTAGATCTCTAGTATTTGGACTCCTTGCCTGTTAGTCTTTTTTTACCAAATAATTGCACTGGGATGATGTTTTCCTATAGAGGGGAAAATGGTCAAAACTTTGAAGTGACACTGGAAAGTAAAGGAAGAAATAGCGAGAAGACTTTCAAAGAGACAAAGCAATAGAAGAGAATGAAGTATGATGAGTACCAGTCAGAGGATTGCAGGGCCAGGATGAAGAAATCTGATTAGCTAGCTCAGGAGAAAAAGAAATCAATCGGAATGGTAAGCCTTTTGAAATCATGAATTGAGAGAAGCCCAAGTTCAATCTGGCGCATGGATTACTTTTTTCTGAGCCTCATACATGCTATTTTCAGCTAGATGGGTTTAGAAAAAAAATCCTACTTGCCTAGTTACCAATGAACTCACAAATATCTGCTGCTAAAAATAAAAGTAGTTTGGAATTAAAATAATAATTAAATAAAATTAAAACTCTAAAAATAGGACAGGTATACATTTTAATTTGTACTAAACCTTGTATTGATAAGCTGTTATAAAAGATATATTTGGGGCCAGAAGAATGATTCTGTTGAACACTGATTAAATAAAAAAAGAAAATCAAGGTCAAGGATAACTAAGGAAAACTGAATTACAATGGCTTATTTTACTGCTGAGGAGAAAAAAACTAGACAAAGTGGCTCTCAAAAATCCTTATTTATTGATTGTGTTTCATCTGCCATTTGCAGAGCTAATTTGATACAGGATATTATTTCATTCTGTTAGTGCAAGTATCATAATGACCAATTGAATCAAATATTCTGGATAAATGGTTGATAAGTGCTGGAAAAAAATATTTGATCATTGAATATTGAAATTTTCCACACAATTAATTGTGTCTTTATAGGAGGTAGAGGAGTTAGAAATGGAATTAGGCTATTTTGGATAATGGCTCTCCAACTACACACCTGAACAGTCTCCAGGATAATTACCAAATTAATTCATTGATTTGATACTTCCTAGTGCATTTCAAAAACCCTATGTCTAAAGAGTTTTATAACTTACAAGCCTTATAGGACCAGCTTTGATAAGATTCAAAGTATCAAAAATGTTTATTTAATTGGTTTTCATGCAGTTTCTGTCAAAGCGCAAAATGTCAGTGACTAAGGAAAGAAGTAGAAAAGATCTAATTGTTGACGCTTTCTTTTTCAACCAATTTGTACTTAAGAATATATTTTAGAGATAATTTCAGACTCCTGTGCATTTTATACTCACATGGAAGAAACTATAACATGTTTTAAATAAACATGAATTATCTATAAATGTGTTTTAGTATCTCTGGGTTGTTCTATATAATGCAAGGATTAAAAGCTACCTTTTACTAGAAAAAAAAATCCCTTTGGCAAAAACTTCATACGTTTGCATGAAGCTTCTGGAGTACTTAATTTTCCTTCAAAATCATTTCATATTAAGCACGAATTCATGTGTTCAGCAGATATTTAGTGAGGACTTACTATATGTGTAAGGTTCAGTATTCTGGAAGCAGCTCTGAATAATATGGAGGGGAACTAGTCCTACTCTCTGATAATGATTAGGATAATGGAAGATCTAGATATTAAATACAGAATTAGTTATGTTTTATAATGCTATCAAAAGAGAGAGAAAAGAGGTACAATAAAAGTGTAAGAGATGACTTTACCTGGTAGTTGTGATTAGAAAGTATATATCTGTACATTATTTGGAATTATTCAATTAAAATATGAAAAATATTGTTAGATTATATGGATGTTATTACATTAAATTTATTTTAGTTCTGGATGCCTGGGTGGCTCAGTTGATTGAGCATCTAACTCTTGATTTTGGCTCACGGTTTGTGAGATCAAGCCCCACATTAGCCTCTGTGCTAACAGCACAGAACTTGCTTGTGATTCTCTCTTTCCCTCCCTTTCAGCTCCTTCCCTGTTCACACTTGCTCTCTCTCTTTATCTCAAAATAAATAAATAAGCTTAAACAATTTATTTTAGTTCTGTTTCAAGTTAATGATGAGCACCTTATCTAGAAAAAAATGTGAATCTGAACTGAAACATATGGAAATAGCTTTGGTTACAAACCTTGCTCCATATTTTCATTTGAAGGAACATACAGGAAGAGTTATTTACACAGGTTTAGACAGGTGATAACAAAATGAAAATATATCACAAGCTAACACAAGTACATTCCCCCCCCAAATCTACAGTAAAACAAAAAACAAAATCAAGTGTCTAAGTGATTTATTAACACTTAGAAGCATAAGACACTAATGTCAAAAGTTCTGGGAAAAGAAATGTCACATGTGGGAATTCATTCTGAAGATATATTTACTAAAACCTTAAGGTCATCTTCACATAAAGTAGACCCCCTACATCATATTATAAAAAAATATATCACACATGAATCAATAATGTAAATTAAAGTATAGAATTGTATGCTACCTGGATAAAATTTTTAGTAAATTTTTCTAACACTGTTGTGAAAAATAATTTTATTTGCATACTTATGTCAGAGAAATCAAAGCTGAAGGTAGTTTAGATACAGAAGACATAAAATATCTGTCTGTTGAACTATTAAATTAGAAAAATGAAGTGAAAACTGTGACACATATGAGAGATGAAAACTACACATTCTTAATATGTAATTAGCCTTCAACAATAAATAGGACACTATGAATAAGACAAAGGGCAAGAGAAAAAAAATGACTTGGCAGTCTACATACAGAAAATTTACCAACTGCAAATGAACCTATGATGTTCAATATTTTGAATAATAAAACGAATAGATGAATAGAAATGAAAATGTAATTTTGTTTTTCTACAGATATTTTTCACCTGTACTGTGCCAGATCTGCTTTTCTGTTTTGAGTCTTGTTTATGCAAATATATGTTTCATTATTACAAAGGCCAGGAAGAAGCTAAAATATATCAGGTGGTAACTCTGTGTGCGTGTGTGTGCGTGTGTGTGTATGTGTGTGTATGTGTGTGTATGTGTATGCACGCATTCATGGAAGAGTGAGAAGTGAGGAGTGTTTACTCCAAGTATGATAATTAGAAAAACTTCAGGGAGGTGACATTTGAAATGAAACTTAAACGACAAGGAGTCTGTAAAGAGCTAGAGGAAGAATGATCTGGCTTAGAGGAAAACAAATGGAATATGATAAAGACTTTAGAATGACTCAGAACTGGAAAGGAGACCAATGTAGCAGAGAGGAAGTAAAGCGAGGAAAAAAAGGTGGAAGGAAGTAGGGTTGAATAGACAGACTCTAGATTAAGAGGGTGGAGGCAGCAATTTGGAGTTTAGGGAAGGATGGTGGATTTCATTCTAAGTGTCATGGGAAATCATTGATGGGTTTGAGGCTGGGGCAAGGGTGATGTATGGGATCCATCCTGCTGGGGTGGGAAGTCTCAGAATTTAGGCAAAAAGACATCTCCATAGTTGAAATATGATCACAACTTGGAATCAGGTGCTAGCTATAGAGCTAAGGAAAGATTCAAAATATGTTTATAAGAGTAGTAATAACAGAACTTGATGAACAGTTAGATATGGTTAGAGAGAAGACAATAATCAAAGTTAAGACTTTTTCTTTTTCCTAAGCAATTGGGTGGAAGGCTGTTCCATTATTGAGATGGTTCTGGCCACATCCCCCCTTTCAGCTTCACTGAATCCTGGGTATCTAACTCTAAAGGGCACCAGTGTCTCCTGAAAGTCTCAGCAGTGAGATTAGAGGAGATTGGAGGAGGTGTGATTGGAGGAAGTGAGACTGGGAGTTAAGGGTCCCAGTGGTCCTCAAGTATTCCTTGTCCTTGCTCTTGACCATATAAAGCTTTTATTCCCAGTTGCTCATCTCATTGACCTGAAGTGACTTTAGTCTAAATACCAAACACAAGACAACAGTGTGCAGTCTTTTCCACCAGATCCACTACTTGCATAAGGCCTAATGTTAATGAATTCCTGATTTCTTTATCACCTGCAGTTGTTCTGCTTCTCTTATCCTACCCGATACAGAAGCTCTTCACCCACTATGAAGAGACGAGAAAAATATGGTTAGAGATGAGATAGGTTGGTGGGTGTATTAAAAAAATAGATTTAATTTCTTTTCCCATTTTTCATTGAATTATGAGGCAAGTCCCTGAGCTTGTCCTCAGCAAAGAGTGAGAAGATGTGACTTATCATAAAAGGGAGCATACTAACTAGGGAAACATCAGGACATGTGAATCATTGCTAAGAGGCTGGATTGCATAATTTTCCACTAGTAGTTGCAGTTACTGAAGAGTCACTGACTAAAAACAGATAACAGAACTTTCAACCTTAGCTTAGCAAATACTGAAGGGATTTGTAAGAATCAATATAAATGAAGCTTTCAAATAATGGTACTTATTAGTTTTGAATTTTATTTTTATTTACAATTAATTAATTTGAGAGAGAGAGAGAGAGAGAGAGAGAGAGAGAGAGAGAGATCACTTACAAGCAGGGAAGGGGCAGAAGGAGAGAATCCTAAGCAGGCTCCACTCCCACTGCAGAGACCAACAGACAAGGGCCTCAATCTGATCTCATGACCATGAGATCATGACCCCAATGGAAATTAAGAGTCAGAAGCTTAACCAACTGAGCCACCCAGGCACCATTTGATTTTTATTTTGAATTAATATACGTTTCTTAAAGGATACTGCACAATTACATATGCTAATTTCATTTGATAATATTGCATATATATGCATATATATAATTTTATAAATATGCATTTTATAATTTATATTATCTTAAGAAAGACTAATTTGATCAGAGAAATAGTAGATTATTGATTTTTATAATTTTAATTTACCAACACTACTTGTACTGGAAGGATCTATTGAGCTATTAATGACAAAACATCATGATAGTAGAGCACATAGAATTTTCTTTTATTTATTTTTTAAATTTAAATTCAGTTAGTTAACATATAGCATAGTATTGGTTTCAGGAGTAGAATTTAGTGATTCATCACTTCCATACAACACCCATTGTTCATCCCAACAAGTGCCCTCCTTAATGCCCATCACCCATTTAGCTCACCCCCCACCCAAATCCCTTCCAGGAACCCTCAGTGTGTTCTCTGTATTTAAAAAAAAAATTTTAATGTTTATTCATTTTTGAGAGAGAGAGAGAGAGAGAGAGAGAGAGAGAATGTGAGCAGGGGAGGGGCAGAGAGAGATAGACAGAATCTGAAGCTGACTCCAGGCTCTGAGCTGTCAGCACAGAGCTGGACGTGGGTCTTGAACTAGTGAATCGGGAGATCATGACCTGAGCCAAATCAGAAGCTTTGACTGAGACACCCAAGTGCCCCTGTCCTCTGTATTTAAGAGTCTCATATGGTTTGCCTCCCTCTCTGTTTTTATCTTATTTTAGTTTACTGAATTTTAGAGGACCAGCTGAGGATCTGAAATTTCACATATGTTTCACAGCACAATGTAATAGCAAACTGAAAAACAAAATCTGCATGTGGACTTTATGCAGATAAACTTTATCTCCACAGTATTTATGATTGTGTGGCGAGAAGAACCCTTCATGCTAATAAGTAGAATTACATTTTGAAAATATATGGCAACATCTTTTTCTTTTATACTTAGGCTTGTGATCTTCATTTATTTTCATATAAGATATTATGGAATAGTTATATTCCCTCCTACTGCCTTTATAAACATTTCCTCTGGGAGACAAAAATATGTTCATTCCAAATTCTTTTAAATTGATCTCTGGTGATATGTACCCTAAATAATTCCATCTTAAATTTGAAAATAATAAAAAATTAGGTGGCCAATAAAAGTTACTATAAAATTCCCAAGGATCTCATTTAACTCCTCAGCTAATTTTATTATTTTGATTATATGATTAGAAAACACATTTATGGACAAGTACACAGATGCTTATTAGTTTGAATGTTAAAGGAAGGAAATAGTAATCAGCATGTGAATTTGTGCTTATCAATCAAAGACTATGATCAGGGTGCCTTTGATCTATAATTTCAAAGACATAAAAATCCCTAAAAAAGAAGATAATTTTAGGTACCTGCATTGGTTAGGATGGACATAGGTCTGAGTCATAAGAGTGAAATCACATCGTAAGTTTTTTTATCTTAACCACTTTAAATTTTCATAGATTTTCTTGGCCAAAACACATAAAAACACTTTTTTTGGCCACACAAGATATCCTTTGATGTAGTCAATGGCAGCATCAGGAAAAACATTAGAAGCCACTAGGATCAATTTTCTTATGAATAAAACAAATAATTTAAGGATATTTAATGAGAAAAAAATACCCAAACTTATCAACGGTTATTTTGGGCAGTAAGTATCATTATGAACTTCTTGTTATCAATATATTATATATATATATATATAAAATATATATTTTATATAGATATTTATATATATAGATACTTATATAGATATATATATTTATAGATATATATTTTTTAAAATAGATATTTTAATTTTTATTGTAATTTGTTTTGTCAACAAGCTAATTTTACCATATATGAGAGCAGATCCAAGAAGGAAGATGACACACAGATTGAAATTTGCATGAAATAAGAGCTTGTCAGACAAAGGAAACAGAGTGTCCCTTTATTTCCAAAGAGAGTAAGGTGTGCTAAGCAGAGTCAAGGAATCTGATGAGTTTGGAGGAGTGAGGAGTTGAGTGAAGTAAGAGAATAGCTGTGGCTATCAGAGACTGGCTCAGAGAGTATGGGTCCTGCCAGAATGTTGTGAGGTTTAGATTCCAAGCTATGATTTTATCCTTAGGCAAGTAGAAAACAAAGAGAGAGGATTAAAATTCATGCTAGTCAAATTAGAGAAGAAGCTAGGTTAATGCAACAATAGTGTAAAGCAAAGATTGTTATAGAAGCGGAATGGACAGCTTCAGGTTACACAGAATATTGCTTTAATAAGTCAATGTCACCTGAGATTTCACCAGAAGATGAAAAGCGGAAAGCTAGTGTTTTTTAAATTTTTAAATTGCTCTTTCTTTTATTAATATTATAGGAAATTCAAATTTTCTAATAAAAAATTGTTCTTTCTGAAACTTCCTTTTTTTCCCCCTAGTTTTCATAGATATGATGATATTATTGTTCTCTTATCAGAAGATATTCTGATTTCTTATGAGCTATGTATCTGAGCAAATGTCAGGGATCTTTCAAAGATAGTTTGCAGAAAAAATTTAAAGCTTTTTGATAGACTTTTCTAAAGTGATGTAGACTTTTTCATTATTACATTTTATTGGCCATTCATCTTTTCTGTGAAATACCACTCATGTCTTTTATGTACTTTTCTAATGGGTCTTAAAGATTTCTTTATATATTCTGGACACAAATCTTTTATCATTTCTATGTGGAAATTTTTTTCCTGTCCTTTTTTCAAGTTTTACAAGTACTTTATGGTATCCTTTGCCTTTTGGTGAAATTAAAATTTAATTTTAATGTAATTATATTCACATAAGCTATTCTTATATCAATTATAATTTTTGTATATTGTTTAACAAATCTTCCATATCCTGAACTTACTAAGATGTCCAGTTTGGCTAAGGTTTCATCATATCAGATGTATAATCAAGGCACGAAAGGCAAAGATAAATGGGAGAGGAAGAAAAGAAAAGAAAAGAAAAGAAAAAGAGACAGTGGCAAAATGTAGAAAACTGGAAGAAAGGAAGCAACACAGATGGGACAGTTGTGGCTTTGAGTTCTACACGTTAACTTTCCTACCTCACCTACACCGTCCATCAGTCTTTGAAATTTTGGCCACCATTTTCACATTTAGAGTACACATGTGCTAGGCTACATGTGAAAACAATGAATGACTGCAGGGTGTGCCCCTAGTGGCTATAGCCAGAATTCTATTAGGAAAGTGACACACAGAATTAGCCCTCAACAAATAAATCTTCACAACATCTTCTCAGAAGAGCCTTATATGTTTGGAAACTCATTTCATTTTCTCTTCTTTATGGGCCCCAGGCACCTATTACAAACCCAGGGCATCCATACAAACAAACATTAAAGAAGTTTAGTAATGTGAGAGCCATATAGTAACCCAGAGCTCATCTTAGTAGACATAGAGATGAAGATTATCAAGTATACAGAAGTGAAGCGACCTTGGTTGTGCACTTGCTGAACAAATGTAGTATACTGAGTATCTGACAGTGCTTTGGACTCTAATATACTTTAGATATACTAATAATTAAAGAGGTAATATAGGGATCCTGCCATGATGGACCATACAAGTTAGTGTGGAAACATACAACAAAAAAGTAAACTTTTGAGAGGAAGAAAGAGAGAGAAAGAGAGAATATAGGACTATATTTATATATAAATTAGTCCTACAGTGCTTTAAGTCTAGCGTCAGTTCCCAGGCCTTGCTGATACAGATTCACCTGTTGCTAGATGAATCCTCTTCAGAATATATACATACTACATTTCACTGATAACAAAGCATGAGAAGCAGTCCTAGCTGTATTAAAATATAAGATCCTTAAGCACAAAGAATATTGAAGCTTTGCATCCTTGTGTATAGTTCAGTATCCTAGACATTCAGTACATATATCAAAATTTAAATGAAAAAAAAAGTTATTTGTGCATAAGGGCAGCTGGAATAAAAGCTTTTAAGTATGCAAAGGTAGCTAGTCTAGAAATCTCTACTTTTCAGAATGCAAAATGATGATCATGAATAAGCATGTCTGAGAAATAAACCCAAATAGTTGAGAAGGTAGGGAAGACTCTGTAACCAATGACTTCATGACAAAACTCTTAAAATCCAATGCCAGAAGTTATTTATTTGTATTTTAGATAGAGGCTTGTAAATTTATGCTTTATGCTTTTAATATAAAAATGCTGTATTTTAGGACTTTAGTCAGAAGATTGATTTATCTATACATGTATAAATTATATAAATTTATATAAATATATATTAATTATGTATGTATGTTTTTCAAGAGAAGGAAAAGGGCATGGAATCTTAATTTCTTTTGTTTGGTTTTATTATATTAATAAAATGTTCAAACAAATCTCATGTTACCTAGGTATTTTTGAATTTATTTCTTTATTGATTTTTTCTTTATTTTTTTTAGTAAAGAGAAAAACATCAAAGAATGATCACCATCATTTTATAAGAAATGTGAATACTCACTTCTTTTTTTTCTTTTTTTTTTTTTTTTATTTATTTTTGGGACAGAGAGAGACAGAGCATGAACGGGGGAGGGGCAGAGAGAGAGGGAGACACAGAATCAGAAGCAGGCTCCAGGCTCCGAGCCATCAGCCCAGAGCCTGACGCGGGGCTCGAACTCACGGACCGCGAGATCGTGACCTGGCTGAAGTCGGACGCTTAACCGACTGCGCCACCCAGGCGCCCCGAATACTCACTTCTTTATCTCATTAAGCCTTTGACCACAGTGCCCACAAGAAAGATTCCTGTTAGGCACTAACAATACTCCATGGAGACATTAGAAGGGAAAGAAGCCACATGGAAACATGGTGCACTGTCAACTGCAGGTGTGAAAAGACTGAGAATTCCTGGGATAGCCTTACACATGAAGGAAGAGAGGGCAAATGTCACCCTCCTTGTGGCCCCTCTGCTGGGTCACACACACTGTAAAATTTAAAAGTGAAAAATAAAGAAATTGAGATGAGAGTGAAGTAAAGCTGATTTTAGGTATGGGTGCAGCCTGGCCTCTCAAAGATTTGGAGCCTGTGGGGTATCTTGCAAATGTCAGGCCTGTCATATTCCTGTGACTTTTGTATACAATTACTTAAAACTAGGAATGGTGTTGTTCCTGCTCAAGGTTATTTAGAAGAGTGTAGGAGCATTTTTGGTTGTATCACTCCTGGTATTTCCTGGCTGGGGCTAGGTTAGCTAGGCATCCTGCACAATGAATTTTATCTAACTCCAAGTTCCAATGGTGTGCTCACTGAGGAAAAAAATGTACTGAGTCCCAGATAAAAGTCAGGGAGCTGGATTTTTACCACTGCTCTGGATATAGCAACACACACCTAGTGCAGTTCAGCAGGTAGGAAGGAGAAAGGGATTTAGGTAATAACTTTTATCCCAATTAAAGAGTATCCTTGGAAGCTCCCTTAAGCTGCATCTTTTAGAAATGTATGTTAACATGGATACCCTATTAAAGAACATATTCTCTAAAGAGCAGCAGGAAGGTAGGTATCAATGCATATGTTGTTATATCAATTTAAGCTTACCTACTGACTAAGAAATTATAGAAAGCCCAATGTAGTCCATGCTTTTTCCTCATTTTACAGGGAAGACATCATGGGACTACTATGCTCAATGACGTGTTTATATTTAATTACTAAGGAAACAGATCTACCTCTTATAACCCATAGGTGATATGACTATTAGCCACATAACAATTAAACAACATTTGATTCCACTCTATTCTAAGATTATTAACAAAGAGTAAAGATAGGTTGTGTGTATGAGGGTGTGTGTGTGTGGGGGGGGGTGCTGGTGTTAGTGCAGGGCTATCACACTGTTTTTTTAGGAAATTATTATTAACTTTAATTCATGGTTCTTATAACTTATTTTCATTGCTAAACATACCACTTCTTTGAAAAATATGTACTACTAACATGATTCTAAAATGAATGACTCAAATCTTTCCCCAAACAACGAATAAAAAGTGCCAATATTTTAGGAATGTTATTTGTGAATTATGACCTCTTTCTGTCCTCTATAAATGAGCACTTTGGAAAATAATTCTCCCAGAAACATTGAAGCCTTCGGAATTTTTCCTTTGTGAAGCTATTTCGTGGTACTTGTAATGTACTGTTTGTGATTTCTGATACGTTAAACTTTAAAAATAGAAATGGTTTCCTTGCTATTACCCCTAGAGTTAAGAGGGAAAAGTAGACAGCAGGAAGAACAAATTAAAGCCCAGGGGTGCCTCCCCTCAGCATGCAAAATCCTAACAATGTAAACACCTAAGGCTAAAAATGCATTTCAAAAAATCAGTAGAGAAATCTTCAGGTAGTCAATAAGGGTGATGAATTTCTCTGGTCCTACAATGAGGCAAAAAATGAGTAGCTGAGTCCAGACTGTGAAGGTAAGCCACACGGCAGTAGGAATGTTTGTCAGTTGAAAATAATCAGCAGAATTTGTGATTTAAATAAGAGTATAAACTGAATGGAAGCTAAAACCCAATGCTATTTTCTTTACCACATTTGGAAAACTGTGACTATTTAATTTTGCTAAAATATAAATTATTTGAAAAATAAATACAAGATTAAGAAAAAGTAGCTACAAAGTGCCATCCATTCAACCACATTTTGTTGTAGTGAACTACAATATTATGACTAAAAATGGTGATTTTGATTTTGTTTCTTTTATGAAACTTTGGAAGATGCAAAGCTGGAACACTTCTTGAGATTTCCGCAATGCCCTAGGTAGGCACCTGGGTGTTTTCCAATTGTCATCATTTCTCAGTGTTTCTTTTTTTTTTTTTTTTTTAATGTTTACTTATTTTTGACAGAGAGAGAGAGACAGAGCATGAGCAGGCTAGGGGCAGAGAGAGAGGGAGACACAGAATCCGAAGCAGGCTCCAGACTCTGAGCTGTCAGCACAGAGCCTGAGGCGGGGCTCTAACTCACAGACCACGAGACCATGAAGTGAGCCAAAGTCGGATGCTCAACTGACTGAGCCACCCAGGCGCCCCTCTCAGTGTTTCTTAAACATAAATGTATATAGGAATCTACCATGTAATGATGGTACTAAGACTTATTTTTGAATAATCTCAGTCAACTAGTCACAAACTAATGTTTGTGCATTTACATCAAATAACGAATACCAAAATAAGTACCCTCTGTAAGCATCAAGTATGTGTCATAGACCAGAGTTTTCCAGAGGTTCAGAAAAGGGAAGAACAACTGAGGTGGGTGTCTGATATCAGTTCAGGTCATGATCTTACAGTTTGTGAGTTAGACTCTGTGAGTTACCCCTCACGTGGGGCTTGCTGCTGTCAGTGAAGAGCCCGCTTTGGATCCTCTGTCTCCCTCTCTTTCTGCCCCTCCCCTGCTCTCTTACTCTCTCTCAAAAATAATAAACAAACAAACAAACAAATAAATAAGTAAAATACATTAAAAAAAAGAAAAGAGAAGAGCAATTAAACATAATCTCTATAATATACATTCTTTATAGATATGGGAGAGGATGGCATGAGCCAAGAGCTCCCTGTTGGATTAAATGGGTGTTTTAATTGGTTTTATCCAGGAGAAAAGTCAATAGAGTACGGTGACACCAGATTAAAGAATTAAGTTACCATCCCGAGGGTTCCTTCAAATTTTCAATTATAGCAACAAGAGGATCTTATGTGGAAATAGGCTAACCTGAAAATAAACACTTCCAGGCAAACAGTTCCCAGAAGATGGACTCAAAGAATTCAAAGCCAACTGAAATCAGGTGGTATGATCAGTGGAGACAAAAAAATAGCACTTGAAATGGGGTGGAAATCCTGAAAGGGACTTACTGCCAAATATTAAGTCAAAGAGATGAGTGGTGGTGGTTTTCAATCAAATTTATCTAATTTGGTCAGCTTTTGATTTTTAAATTTAAGTAATATCTAAAATAAATATTTGATTTTGAAATGCACGGAAATTCAGAATTCACTAACAAATTAAAAACACTGAGATCTGCACTTCAAAAGCCATGAAATTTCAAATAGTTGCCCTGCAACTATCCATCTTGAGATCTGAATGAGCAAATTTTGCAGATCAACAAGAGCTGGAAGTTAGAGTTTGTGCAGGTCTGTTGTGGGAGGAGACCTGCAGTTGGGCCTAGCTGGAGGGGGTGTCTGCAGAAACACCTGGTGGGGCCTGGGTGTGTTAGCAAGTGAGGTGGAGAGTGTTGGTGTTGTGCTGGTGTATCTATGGGGGCAGGTGAGGGAAATGGTACCTGCCAGCTCTTCTGTTCTTGGAGAAGTCTTCCAATGATCCCTGTCTCTCCAGCACAGGCTCTGAGATTAGTAAGCAAATCTTCCTCCTGTATACCCCAGGCATTTTTTCAAACTGCTGCTTCAGTGCTCTATCTCCACATGGTTGTTGCAATGTCTCTTTAAGGGCCAGGACTCAGTTTCCTCTTGCTGTCCTCGGTCTCCCAGAGCCAACTCTGAGGATTTTTAAAGTTCTAGGTGTTAACTCCTGCTGATTATAAGAACTCACAAAATTGTGCTCCTCTGGTTTTCAAAGCCAAATGATGTTATGGGAATTTGTCTTCCCAGTGTGGGTCTGCCATGTCTGGGATGCTTTGTGTGAGGATCTCTTTCTTTTTTCTCTCCACAACCAAGGTGTTTCTCCCTCCTGTGGACAGTCTTGAAGGTCCCTTTAGCTCAGATCGCTTCTCTGCCTTTCCTACCCTCTTTGATGTGGCCTCTTGTCTACAGTTAGCTGTGTTTTGCCAGTCTTTGGGTCATTATGGGTGTTATCTAGTTGTTTCCGTGGGACGAGGTGAGCCTAGGGTCCTCTTACTGCACTATCTTACTAGGAGTCCCATTATGGTTTGGATTTGCATTTATTGTTTGCACTTGTGGTAATCATTTGCATAATAATCTTATTTAAGCTATATACTAATGATTATTTCATCTGACAAATATCCCTATGTCCCTGTAGTTTATCTTCCCAATCTAGATTTAACTACTGATTATATGTTTCATATTTTTACTTTGTCTTGAATTTTAAGAGTAATTGCCATTCTTTAAAGAAGGTGCTAATTTTAGGTAAAGACAATAAACATCCAGTCCCATGACAAAATAATAAACTCCCAACAAAAAGTAGAAACCATCAGTGTTCCTGACATCTTGGAGTCCTCTCAATTTTTTTTTCCTCACAGTATACCATCAAGAAAAAGAAAGGGAGTCTATATTCTGACAGCAACTGATGTACTGAAATACAATTCAATTCTGATGCTAACCATCCGGAGGTAGTGTGAGAATCCACATATTTAAGGGCATGGTCTCCAACAAGACTGCTCCTACTTCAGGCACCAGCTAAATGTGGGGTCTCTAGTCTACTTGCACTTCTTTTTTAAAATTTTTTTAATGTTTATTTGTTTTAGAAAGGGGGGAGGGGCAGAGAGAGGGGGAGACACAGAATCTGAAGCAGGCTCCAGGCTCCAAGCTGTCAGCGCAGATCCCGATGCGGGGCTCGAACCCATGAACTGTGAGATCATGACCTGAGCTGAAGTCTGGCGCTTAACCAATTAAGCCACCCCGGTGCCCCATACTTGCACTTCTGATCAACAGTCTACAAATCTGGGGGCTTCCATCATGCCCCTCACATTTGATAATCCACTAGAAGAACTCACAGAACTCTCTTCTCACAACAGCCCTGTTGTCACTATATACCCCATTTGAAAATGCTTTCTGATATTCAACCTAACGTATATGTCTCCTTTCAAAGATCTTTGCCTTCATCTCAGGCAGAATTCATCGCATTGTGCTACTTTTGAAACAAGTCATGAGGTCTTCTATTAGGTATTTTGTTATAACTTTAGTTTAATTGCATATGTCCCTTAATAAATTCTTACCTCCTTGAAAACAGGGCTTATGTCATATTCTGATCTTAATCCTCTGTGGACCAGCACTGTGTCTTACACACACATGGCACACACAGAGACACAGACACACACATATGTATGCATATATGTGGATATACATGTGTGTATGTGTACATGTATTGCATAACATAGATGGTCTTGAAGTTGAGGAGCTTTCTAACAAATTATGAAGTCCAATTGTATGTCTACTTTCTTGCTTGCTGTTTTCCTAATTTCTCTTTCTCTTCTTATTGATCAGACACACAAAATACAAAAGGAGGGTGTTACTCTGTTCAAATGTCTTGGAACACTTGCAATGCCTACTGATTAGAAGCTTAGTCTCCACAACCAAGAATAGCAAAGCTAATAGGTTTGAAACTCTGAGAGAGGCTTCATTGATTTTTGTGACACTGTGGGAAAATAAAATATTCTGAGGGTGATTACGGCATTGAAACATTCTCTTATTACCCCTGAAATGACCTCTCTTTTTCCCTTTAGACCCATACTCTCTTCTCTTCAAAACAATGAAGACGCAGAAAAGATACACTATGTTCTTTGAATCTCAGTTTCCTAATCTAATAAAATTGCCTTATTACTATTGATGATGATATATAAAGATTGAAACAGACACAGTCCCTAGCAGTTAGATTAAGTTTCTCCAACTTAAGATGTGTCCTTGTACTGAAGTTGTTCTTTAAAATGCTAGTTGGTTGCATGGGTAATTAATTTTGTTTCCTTGCATATCCTTTAACAACCTAAAAAAATTTCGGGAACCCAAGTAATAGAAGTATGATCACCTGTCTGATTTTCAACTAATTAAATGACAACCTTTCAAGGAAATTTCTATGCTAGTTAAAGTTAAGAAGTTTGCTGAAAAAATGCGAAAGCATGCTTCTTTTAGAGACAGAGAGAGAACAAAGGGAAAAGAGAAACAGAACCATTAGCCTCAGTTTGAAAATTGCTTGGCCCACATCAGAGGTGTCAGCAACTTTAATCTGAGAGCAAACAATGGCAATCCCAATGTGTTATCAGTCACCCATGCTCAGATGGTTGGTGATACTTATCACCTTCTGAGCATTTAGGTGCTCATACCAAATTAAGTGTTGGAAAAAGGTCAGTGAGGCAGGGGTCATGATTTTTCAAGAATGGCCAACTTCCTTTTTCCTAGGTGCACTGAAACTGAGTAGGAAATTTATATGAGAAATTACCTCTCATAGATAGGGTGCTTGGCATTAGATTTACTGTTGAAAGATTACAGGGAATCACTTCTTTACCTACTGGGACTTTTAATAGATACCTGATTCTGTTGTAGCATATCATTAATGGGTCTGTAAGGAATAGAGCATGGGATTATCTTTCCGTGAAGTAATTAAACTACCAATGTAGGTAAGCCACAGGGGAAGCCTCTGTAATTAGGTAGGTGATGTTATCAAGCTTGATAATGTATCTTTCCCTTAGAATATTTTTTCTTAAATTAACCAATCATGCAATTTCAAACCCTGATAAGATTAGGCAAATAAAGAAGGCTCAACTGTATCAATACATGTTTAAAGACAGGTGATAATGTTCCTTATGTTGAAGTGGATTACTGCATGCTATCTGGTGTTTCTATTCAATGGAATGGCAGAGGGAGGAGAAGAATGTACTGAACAAAGTCAGATAAACTAAGATCTAGCCTTACTTATAAAGAATATGATTCCTATAAAGAACAAAATGTCACAAAATATATTTTTAAAATTTTTTTTAGTGTTTTTATTTATTTTTGAGAGAGAGAGAGAGAGAGAGAGAGAGCGAGCAGGGGAGGGGCAGAAAGAGAGGGGGAAAACACAGAATCTGAAGCAGGCTCCAGGCTCTGAGCTGTCAGCACAGAGCCCCAAGTGGGGTTCAAACTCATGAACTGCAAGATCATGACTTGAGCCAATGTCAAACGCTTAACCAACTGAGCCACCCGGGTGCCCCCACACAATATTGTCTAAAAAATAGGCTGGGTTTTCAACCAAAATTCTGTAATCTCTAGGAGTATAATATTCATTGAATATTCTAAATTAATATTGAAGCATTAAAGTTAATGTATCTAGCCAAGTTCCATGTAACTTTAGTTTCTTTAATTTAGTCTCTATTTCAGAAGATTAATATCAATCAGAATATGTTTTAATTAATATGCTTTATCTCATAAAAAGCAGTTTCAGGTCTACAGAAAAATTGAGCAGGTAGTATAGAGTTCCTAAATACCTGCTTTCCTTCCACACCTTGCATTAACATCTTGCATTAATGTGGTAGATTTATCAGAATAGACAGACCAATATTGATACATTATTATTAACTCAAGTCTATAGTTTACATTCAGGGTTTACCCTGTGTTATACAGTTTCATGGGTTTTGACAAATACATAATGTAATTTATCCACTATTACAGTATTATGCAGAGTAGTTTCACTACCATAAAAATGTCCTGTTCTCCCTATTCATTCCCACCACCACCAAAATCTCTGGCTATCACTAAATGATTTACTCTCTCTATAGTTGTTAGCTTTTCCAGTATGTAATATGGTTGGATTCATATAGTATGTAACTTTTTCAAACTGGCCTCATTCACTTAGTAATATTAATTTGAGTTTCCTCTTCTTTATGTAGCTTGAATGCTCATTTCTTTTCATTGCCAAATAATATTACATTTTAGGGATGTACCACAGGTTTTTTGTTTGTTTAGTTTTTTTGTTTTTTGTTTTGCTTTATTTTTTATCTATTCACCGACTGAAAGACATCTTGGTTCCTTAAAGTTTGGGAAGTAATATACAAAGCTGTTACATACATTTGTGTGCAGGTTTTTGTATGACATAATTCTCAACTAATTTCAAGATGGATACAACTACTGGATCATATGCTAAGGCCATGTTTAGCTTTCTGACAGAATTCTGAGCTATCCAAAGTGTATCTTTTCTCATTTTCACCACCAATAAATAAGAGTAACTGTTGCTCAACATTCTCACCAGAACTTGACCTATCAGAGTTTGGGATTTCAGTCATTCTAATAGGTGTGGAATAGTATCTCACAGTTGTTTTAATTTGCAATTTTCTTTAAAAAAATTTTTTAATGTTTATTTATTTTTGAGAGAAAAAAAGAGACAGAATTTGAGCAGGGGAGGGGCAGAGAGAGGGAGACATAGAATCTGAGGCAGGCTCCAGGCTCTGAGCTTTAGCACAGAGCCTGATGTGGGGCTTGAACTCATGGGCCACAAGATCATGACCTGAGCCAAAGTTGGGTACTTAACCAACTGAACCACCCAAGTGCCTCTTAATTTGCAATTTTCTAATATTATATGATATTGAACATATTTTTTATGTTAATTTGTCATTGAATGTCTTCTTTGATGATCTTTTGCCCATTTTAATTGAGTTGTTTTTTTCCTATTGAGTTTTAAGAGTTCTACGTATTATGTGAATGTCATTCCCCAGTTTGAGTCTTGCCTTCATTGTCTCAACAGTGTATTTCACAGTGCAAAAGTTTTTATTTTTAATGAAATTCAACTTCTCAATTTTTCCTTTCATAAATTATACTTTTGGTATTTTATCAAAAAACTCATCACCAAACCAATGGTCACCTACTTTTTTTCCTATACTATCTCCTAGATGTTTTACAACCTTGAATATTATATTTAGGCCTAAGATACATTCAAAATTTTTAAATAATATTGTCTATGTCTAATTGTATTTAGTGACATCTGAATGTCCAATTGTTACAGCATCTTTGTTGAAAGAGTATTTTTTCTCCTTTGATTTGCTTTTGCTTCTTCGTCAAAGATCAGTTGACTATATTTGTGTGGGTCTATTTCTGGGCTTTCTATTTGGTTCCATTGATTTAACCACCAGACAGAGATACACCCATTTCATTTGTATTTTTTATTCTTTTTGAGAAGGGGGAGGAGCAGAGAGAGAGGGAGACAGAGAATCTGTCATGTGGTCATGACCTGAGCCAAAATCAAAAGTCAGATGCTCAACCAACTGAGCCACCCGGGTGCCCCTCATTGGTCTTTTTAAAAAGTCAGGTTTTGTTTGCACTGATATTCTCTATGTTTTTGTATTTATATTTGTGTGTCCTCTTTATTATTCCCTTTATTTTATGTGCTGTTAAAAAATACTCTTCTTTTTTCTAATTCTCCAACTTCTTGAAAATGGAAGATCACATGATTGACTTGAAATCTTTCATCTGTTTTACTATCAGCTTTAATGCTGGGGAAAAGGAAAAATACGCTTAAAAAGTACACAGAAGCCAGCAGTACATTTTCTCAAAAAAGTCTTGTTCTTCTACGTCTATCTGTAGTTTTTTTTTTTTTTTTAATTTTTTTTCAACGTTTTTATTTATTTTTGGGACAGAGAGAGACAGAGCATGAACGGGGGAGGGGCAGAGAGAGAGGGAGACACAGAATCGGAAACAGGCTCCAGGCTCCGAGCCATCAGCCCAGAGCCTGACGCGGGGCTCGAACTCACGGACCGCGAGATCGTGACCTGGGTGAAGTCGGAAGCTTAACCGACTGCGCCACCCAGGCGCCCCTGTAGTTGTTTTTAATAAACATTTGTTTTCCCCCTCCTTTTATTATCTGTACTCCATCAATTTCCTTTAAATCTGGTCTCAGCCTCCTGATTTTACCATGGAGAATCATCCCCCTATGATCCTCAGTGTTTATAACACTGTCAGTCAAGGCACTCTTTCCCTAGTTTAGAGGATGGAGCATCGCTCATCAGTTCACTTGGCCAATTCTTACTAAGCTGAAACTATATTCCACGTCTAGGCACTGGAGATCCAGTAGTGAACTGAACAGAAGATTCCTCCCTGTTTCAATTACATTCTAATGTGAGACTCAGATATAAAACAGATAAACAGTTATGTTAGCAGAACTCCAGGTGGAGAAGAGGAATTAAGATTTGAGTTAGGAAATTTGGACTAACTCTCCCAGGATGGTAAATATTAAGTAAGGCAAGGCAAGGACAGAAGATGGTTGGAACTGACCAGAGTTAGGGATGCTTTAATCCTCTCTGTACAGTCAGAGATCCTTTGATTTTTGTCCCGTGTGATGGCTGAATTATTCTCCAATATCTTGGATTTTGTGAGCTACGTAATATCCTTCCTCTCAATTTCTTTTAGCTAGCATTGTCTAGAGTTGGTTTCCATTGTACAAAGTACTCTAATCCAGGCAAAGTTGAAAATACTTCTATGTGCAATAGACTAGTGGAATGTTAGAGGGTGCAATGCTTTTAAATTTTCTCTTGCTGCTTCAAATGTAAAATTAGGGTGTAGGCTTAACATGATTTCCCAAAGAGTCATCTCAGTGAGCCAGGGATATGGTACAGCAAATCTACACATCAACTATTACTTACCAAGGCCCCCATTCTAATTTCTGAATGTAGCTCATACATACCACTATTAGAGTCATCACCATCTTATATGATATTTAATATTTTGTGTACCTAGGTTTAGTTTTCTTGAGTGTACACAAAATGAATAATTTATTTTTATATGCCAGTTTCTCTAGGACTATTTGCAAATACAGGATTGATGCTCACTATTTTTTTCTGTGATGAACAGAAAACAATGGGACCTCTTTAATAAAAATTTTCTACTTCCTATGTTTCTCTCCCCGATGTTCACTCACTTCTACTGCTCTAGTTTTTTGTGCATATTAAAATTTGGTATATCCTTCTGCCTTTTATGTAAATCAAAATGTAGTAATCTTGAGATTTAACTAGGGCTGTGTGTGTGTGTGTGTGTGTGTGTGTGTGTTTATTTTAATGATATAAACAAACCTAAGCACACTTGGATTATTTGGATGGCCAACTTATAACCAAGCAACTCCACACTCTTTCAGAATCAGCATTTTTGTTTGTGTTTAAAATTATGTTGGCACCAAAAGTATGACTTTAATTGTCTTAGGGTAATTAGAAAAGAAAAGAAGTAAACTTAATAAGTAAAAGACGACTTTGTGCCAAGTTAAAGCCAATTGATTCACAGCATGCTTTACAAATAAAGTTTCCAGTCCCGTGAATAGAGAAATGTGGTGGGAAATTGAGTCCTCAAAGAGCCCAGGAAAGTAGAAACTGCTGACACAAAAGAATCTGTATCGCGGTAGTCAATAGCGTATTCCTATAGTGAGTGGCAATTTAGTTCAGAGAAATCCTCAACTGACACTTTAAATAAATGTTGTTAATTTGAATTTTATTGGTTTTGTAGTTTTTTTCTTGTATTTAATATCTACATTTGTTTCAGCTTTATGATTGTGTAAAAGCTATAACATTAGGAGTTTACACTTTGCTTTATGTTTATACATATTTAAGTAACATTACAATCAAAATAATTTAACTCAACAATAGAAGACTGAGATTATTTCCTTTTTAATAGGATTTTATATATTAAATCAAACTGGAGAAACAGCATCCTAGACAAACGTCTCTATTTCCAAAGTCAAATGCTTCAACGGCATCAAAAAGCAAGGTCTGAACTCAGAGACCAGATACGTTGCCTGCTAAGAGACTGGTAGGCAAGAGTGTAGCTGGAAGTTTCTGTCTAGTGTGTTTTATTTAATTATGTTATTATCACCTTTTTAATTTCCATTTCATCCCTAATATTCCAAATAAATATGTAACATTAGTCACATTGCTTTAATTTTTATGACTTATTTGGTATATTATTATTAATATTTTATATAAAAGTCACTACTGTTTTTCATTTAACTATGAGATATTAACATTTTTGCCACTTTCTAAACACAAAAAAAATTTTAAAAAGTCTCTGCCTTCCGAAGAAGAATAATTTTATCTGTATCTCTTTGATAGTACTTATTTTTACCACCTTCTATAGCAAAGGCCCATCCTGAGAAACAGTTTTGTTTGCTCTGTTAACCAGTCCTATCTTGACCTTTATCAACTTCAGAATTAGTTCTATTACAAAATAGGGAGCCTGGTGGGAATTATCTTATCCCTTGGGACTCATGGACTTGGAAAGCAAGTTTATCTCAAAACCAAATTAATTTTAAATACATTATAAATGTATACTCAAATAGTCTCTTAACGTGGGAAATACAATTAACACATAGATTTAGAAACTAATTTAGAATATTTTCCTATGAATTCTGGGGAGCAACAGGTTATACAGTGATTAGGTCACAGGTGATTAGAGCATGGGCTCCGCTGACGGGTGAGCAGACATGAGTCATGCACTGCCTGGCATTGGCAGTGGGATGGATCCTGGGGATCACGCTGCTTTGACAGCAGGAGCATTGGTGATGAGCACTGTTGTTACAGTGGTGTGACAGTCCATGCTGGCAAGAGTGCCGCACGTGCAGGTCATCGCACTGGTTGGTGTTCAAAAGTCATGTTTCTGCCAGAAGTATTGGCAGAGGTGATGTGCATGACAGCAGCAACACTGGCCCCCTCTGTACCCTTGGATGTGGGCACTGATGCCTGATTCTAGGCATAAAATTGGCAATTCGAATATAAAATAATTGGGAGAGACACAGGAAATAGATATTTATAGATTTAGCCTTTTTCTCTCTTCACTGAATGCTTCTCCCTTGCCCTTTTGAAAGCTCAGTGTTAAGTCTGTTTTTCAGTTTCACGTGGTAGAAGGCATTGACACACACTACTGAAAGTCAACATGGAATTCATAAAATGATGCAGTCATTAGATATGTTTCAAACACAGCACTTACACAGTGCATGTTTGTGTAGTTTATATTCACCAAAAAGACAAAAGTAGATAAGAATACAATAGCAAATGTTGGCATGAGAGGGGCTTACATTTTAGAGCACAATGGTGCCAGAATTCCAGGAAGCCATTTAGTCATACTTAGTGAAATTAAATATATTAAGTCATATGCAAAGTGACTGTGAATATATTTCTATGTAGATAATTATGAAGATGTCCATGGGGTATTGGTTGTGGAAATGAGGAGGTGAAGGCAGCCTGTGCTTCCATTCTAACGGTGCAGTGTATAGAAGATGCAGGGATGTGTTCCATGGGACGCTCCACAAAAGACAGAAGCCAGGAACTCATGCATTTTCAGAGCACAAAATATATCATGTAGTATGAAAGAAGTGACAAAGCAAAAAAGGAATGGTAAAAAATATCAGAAGGGGGAGGGTGCCTGTGTGGCTCAGTTGGCTAAGTGTCTGACTCTTGATTTCCACTCGGTCATGATCTCACAGTTGGTGAGATTGAGCCCCACGTTGGGCTCTGCACCGACTGCACGGAGACTACTTGGGATTCTCTTTCCCTCTCTCTCTGCCCCTCTCCCCCCTCAAAATAAATAAATAAACATTTAAAAAATGTAGAATGTGTGTAGAATGGGGGCCTATGAGAGGGAGGTAGATGAACTAGGGTAGGGAATCAAAAGAAAAATAAAATAGACCAAGGGAGAAATCTTACACGTGCAATACTTTATGATAATGTATTGTGAACTGAGGAGTATCATTAACTTCACTGTCCACAGTGAAGATAAATATTTTTAAAAGGAAAAAAAAATACATGGGCTTCTCTCTGCTTTGTGTGTGTGTGTTTAAAAATTTACTACATAGAGAAGTAAAATGCCTAAAAGAATACCTATTAAGAAAGGAAAATAAAAGTTCTCTGGATAATGTAAAAGTGACTTTAAGAAGAAGATGGACTTAAGTGTATGACCCACCCCAGAAATATCTCAGCTCCCCACCAGTTCAGCTGTGGGCAGAAAATTGTTGTGCAGCCAAGCAAGAAATTACAGTAGGCAAGGAATTGTTTTCTGGGTGTTACTTTAACCTTTTAAAAAAATATTTAAGCTTTCTTTGAATTATTGTTGATCCAAAGTGATCTTATTATCCCAAATAACAAAGGCCAAGACTTATAGTTAAACAAGAGGAAGATGAACAGCATTGAATAGTAGTTGCAACAAGCTTTTAACAAGCGTGTCTTTTCCCTGCTAGGTGATTATAATATTTTTTACAAGATTTAACCTGTATCAAAATAGGAAAGGTATTCTTGCTTCATAATTCTTTAGTGACCTCAATGCTTTGAAAGGTCCAGAAACTAAAATTTCTTTAAGATAACGATTTTATACTATGTATTATGCTACTAATCTTAACACATATTTAGAGGAGTGAGTGAGTGTGTGTGTGTGTGTGTGTGTGTGTGTGTGTGTGTGTGAATACTAGGGAGGGTGAATGACGGATGAAGATGTAGACTCAGATAAAGGTGAAATACTTCATTCCTCCGGTCTCATTATATTATTGTTGCTATTATTATTTATATTACTATTACTGTTCTACTAGTGAGAAAAGACATTATTAGGTAATGGGTATGTGGGTAAACTTCATTCTGGGCAGTTTGAGAACTTCCTTTTTTGCCTCTATGGTAATATGTTGGGAAATAATTTAAGCTTCAGAAGTAGGGGAGAATGGGCATGATGGATGCCTCGTCAACAGCCAGTCCATCCCTACTTCATGTGCTGCAGTATGGTTAAGGGGATGGTGGCAACAGGCAATCTGGCTCCAGGGTTGGAAAGATGGCTAGGGATGGTTCTGACATTTGCAGCAGCAGCCATCAGATGAAGGCAGATCTGTTGTGATTTGGGGACCAGTGGAATCAGCAGCTTACTTATCTAAAACTAGCTCCAGAAGTGAGTCCCAATTAGACTTTGCTTCTCCATTATCAGTAAAAGTAAAGTTAACACAAGTCACTGAGACATGAGAAGAGGTTGACCAGAAGCATCTAAAAACAAACAAAAAAAATTGTTCTTAGGTAAGAAAAAGTCGGAAGAGACTTATTTTCTCTCTCCCCACACAAGATATGCCCCTAGACGTGACAAAGGAAACATATTACGACTACTGGCAGTCATCTTACAATGACAAGAGAAACCATATATAGCACGGACATATAGAGAACTGCAGACATGTGGTGCCAATGACTTGAAACCTAATGGAACACTGTGTTTCCAATTATGTGGATGAAAGTAAAAGCTTTAATGTTTAAGTTAAACATGTTTAAACTGAATTTTTATTACTTTAGACCAGTAGCAATCTATTTGATAGAAAACAACAGAGCTAAATACACTGTTTAATATTATAACATTAGGGAGAATAAGAAAGAAAGACGATGGGAGAAAGATGAGTTGAAATGTGACAGAGGGGCGCCCGGGTGGCTCAGTCAGTTAAGCGTCCAACTTCAGCTCAGGTTATGATCTCACAGTTTGTGGGTTCAAGCCCCGCATCAGGCTCTGTGCTGACAGCTCAGAGCCTGGAGCCTGCTATGGATTCTGTGTCTCCCTCTCTCTCTGCCCTTTCCATGCTCATGCTCTGTCTCTGTCTCTCAATAATAAATAAAAGTTAAAAAAAATTTTTTTTAAAAAAGAAATGTGATAGATTTGTCACTTATTAAGTATGTGCCAAGTTCCATAAACATGCCAGGAGAATGATAATCAGTATTTCCAACCTTTATCATCATCCTTCAGTATAGGTATTACTATATGACAGTATTAAAATGAGGAAACTGGAGTGTACTTAAGATCAGCTATCCAGGAACAAAGAGAGTTTTTAAAAAGAAGGCTTAATGGGGGCACCTGTGTGGCTCAGTTGATTAAGCTTCACTCTTGATTTCGGCTCAGGTCATGATCTCTTACTTTAACCAAGAAACAGACACCGGCAGTCCTTCCTGGGTATATTCCAAATATGCAAAAATTTTGGTTACCACTATGAGTAAAATAACACCAGCTCCCCAACATCATGGTTCAACTTTCAATTCCCATGGTATGTCAATTATGAATAAGTGCACAAAGTACAAACTTTGTTGTTTCCTTTTCATTGCACAGATCACTATATAAATAACAAATGCATATCATGATCACTAACCACATGACTTCTTTGAAAGTCTGTTGGTAGTCACTTCATATCTATTATCCAATTTGTGCACAGGTAGCAAAGTATATATTTGTGTCGCCTCCTTTTCTTTCAGTGACGAACTCACAATATTTCACTCAAATTGGGTAATTAAAAGAGGGCATTGGCTAATAAAAATGAAATTCAGCAAATCACACAAAAAGTGATAACACCAGAGGTGAAATTCAAATAGAATATAAATGGAGTTATAAGAAAATGATCATGGGAATGTTAACACCACAGTCACTGGGGACACTCTAGAAAGGCAGCAGGGTAATTTAGTGAAGGTGAACTTATCAATGTAAGTGAAGAAAATGTTAGTAATGAAAAGATAAAAATGTCCCAGAAGAAATGACACCAGCAAAAATCTTCCCACTAAAGGAACTCTCAAAATTAAAAGTGCAAAGGATAAAATGTTGGAAGCTTATCCAGTCTTAGAGAGGAATAGAATAACTCACCAAGGCATTAAAAAGTATTCTTTTCATTCTGTAAATTGTACTATAAGAAGAACAGAACTAGCACAGTTCAAATTATCCTTGACAGATTTTTCAAAAGGAAGTAAAACATTTCCAGCGTCAATGTTTCTAACTTTTTAAATTATGGTATACTATACTATAGTATACTAAATATGATATGGTACACTGTGTTAAATATGATATACTGGAGCACCTGGTTGGCTCAGTCTGTTAAGCGTCTGACTCTTGGTTTTGGCTAGGGTAACAATCTCACAGTTTATGGATTCAAGCCCTGCATCAGGCTCTGTACTTATGGTGTAGTGCCTGCTTGGGATTATCTCTCCCCCTCTCTCTGCCCCTCCCCTGCTTGTGCACACATGCTCTCTCTCTCTCTCTCTCAAAATAAATAAAAAAGATTATATATGATATATTGTAGTATACTAAATTAATTTTACTATTTTTATTGCCCTATATATTTATAATTAATGGTAAGAGAGCTTTTAATATTATGACAAAAAAAAATAAAGATCAGGGAGCAAATGTCAATTTTCCCATTGACTATTAATATTTCTTTACATGGTTTCAGTTTGCATGGGCACTATACAGTCCCATTCCGTAGAAGAAGAAAGCGTTCTCCCTGCAGCTGGAAAGTCTGCCCAAACAGAAATATGGTCACCATTTATCAAGATTATAGGAAGGGGTATAGGAAATAAGGAGAGACCCAGTCTACAGCAGGAATTTAGCTGGATCTAAGCCAAATTAAAATGAATAGGGAAGAGATCCACTAACTCCACACAGAAAGATTGAAGATGGAGAATTTCTTCATGCATCCTAATGGTAGAATTTGAAGTTTTTTTGAAGGCTTAAAAACAGTCAGAACAAAAAGAAAATATTACAGGAAATACAGATAGGTGAAAAATTTTTAAAAAAGTTCTCATCTGCAAGCAGGTGAGACCAAAGAAATATAAGGAAAATTAAGATCAGCATGGATGGAAACCAATGGAAGAAACTGACCAAAGGAGAATGCCACCTCGTCTAAGAAGTCTGAATGAACGCAGAATCCATAGTGGTGATGGTATCCTTAACATGTGACTGTTTCAGCCAACTATCAGAAGGAACTGGAGAGAGAGTCCCTCTAGGTAGTGATTTCTAGGAGCAGTTAAGAATACATCAAACTTGAAAGCAGTTATTGGAGTAAAAGAGTCTCCCAAGGCCAAGAAATTATCCCAAGGGTAGTTACAATCACAAAATCTAAAAAAGTAGATTCAAAATTTCCATCGCAGTGAATGTTACATGAAAAAAAACAAAAAAAACAAAAAAAACAAAACCCAATCAAACAAAAAAAACCAACCTGGGTCCTGTGCACTTAATTTCTAAGCCTTCCAAACCTCCATTACCTACCCTCTTTAAGAGTGTCCATTTCTGAGAGCGTTACTTTTCTTCCTTTAGTTATTTGTTTTGTATGTGAAAAGTTATTTTGAAAAATACCAACATTCTTGAATGAAAAATGAGAAAATTGAGGTTTTTCACAAGTTGAACAGGAAACAGTGGGGTGGAAGGATCAATCTACTTCAAGCATGAACTGGAAAGGCTAGAGTTCTAAGTCCACAGTAAAAGCTGTACAAAAAAGGTAAGGGAAGTAAGAGATCTTAAAATGATACTATAAAGCATATTTGTTGGCATACATTACTTCTTCACTTGATGATTTGGGCAGTAAGTCAGTCAGAGTTGATGGCAAAGGTTTGAGTTTTATTCTGAGGGCTTTTATTACTGAAAATTGGTTTAGTCCTGAAATGATTACATTGTACTAAGGGTTAGAAAGTTATTATTCATTTAATAAATTATCAGTCCATGTTTATTGTATTTAAATAATATATTTGGCACCTTATGACTAAAACAATAAAAGAATAACACGTATTCACATCACCTTCAGAGATATTTGCTCTAATGGGGTATTTACAGATGTTGACAATACAATGAAGTGCCCCCTAGGCAAAAATTAAATAATTTAATGAGATAACTTGTCTGTGATATCAAGTAAGGCAGAGAAAGTTTCAATTTTAATCAGAGTCTTTGTTTTGGGAATGGGTTCTTAGTTACATTAACAAAAGAACAAATTCCATTGCTTTCGGGTGAAATGGTGTAATGTGTATGCCTGTCTGTGTATGTGAAAGAGACAAGGAGAGAACCAAATAGAGGCCTCAATTTTGTTAAGCACAATCTTTAAAAAATCTATATGCAGTTTGCATAATTCAAAGGCCAGCCTGAAGAAAGAATTCCAGATTCTAGCCTTGTTTCGAAAAACACTCATAGATTATGGGTTAATTTACTATAAGTAAAACTTTAGCCAGAGGCATGGTGCTAAGGAAATCCAATAGATAAAGTGTGTTACTCTTAACAAATATCATTAATTGATTTCCCAGGAAGTTAGGAAATAAGAACAGGCCACCTGTCTATTATAGATATATACCCAGAAGAACTAAAAACCTTGTACACAAATATTTATAGCAGAACTATTCACAATAGCCAGAAGATAGAAACAATTCAAAATGTCCATTATCTGATGAATGGATAAACAAAATATGGCACATCCACACATTCAAGGTTTTCAGGCATAAAAGGAATGAAATATTGAGGCATGTACCAACCTGGAAGAAACTCGGAAACAGTATGTTAAATGAAAGAGGCCAGACATAGAAGGTCAAATACCGTATAATTCCATTTACATGAAATATCTAGATTGGGTAAATCCATAGGGACAGAGAGCAGATTTTCTAGGGCTGGGGAGTAGAAAATAGAGAGTGACTGCTTAATGGACATTCAGGTTTCTTTGGGGGTAATGAAAATATTTTGGAAGTTGATAGAGGCAATGGCTACACAACACTGCAAATGCAGTAAATGCTAATGAATTTTGTACTTTAAAATGATTAACTCTATGTTATGTGCATTTCACTTGAATAAAGACTGTTAGATTCTCACATACATATGCAGTTATACACATAAACACATAAAACAGATGTTTCATACATTGGATGCACATCTTTCCTCCATACAACTGGTCCTCTTCCTGAACCCCATCTATGTTAACGTATTTGTCTATCACATATTCTATAGGACTTGAGGTCATTCTTTCCTAAGGTTCTCTTTCACTCTAAGACTGGGATACTGTAATTTGTGTCTAAAGACAACATTTGATGCCTTCTATGTATTAGTAGGACTTTCATTTAACCTTTTTACAATTTTCTCACCATGGATCCAACTGCCTTATTCCCTCTGAACCTCTACACCCCATCAACCACTACACTTCTTATTTACTCCAACAAAGTGTTTTCACATCATCTCCTTATTTACATATCCCAAACCATTTGGTTGGTTCAAGTCCTCACCTGCATCATTGCTACCACTCCCAACATGGAATCCTTTACATCGATTTCTACCTGCAATTCATATTCAAGGTTTTGTTTCCTATTTTGTTTTTGTTTGGATAAAATTAAGCCATCAAATTTACAGACAGAATTATAGTGTTGTGTGAGCACCATCCAGAATTAGATTGTTTTATTGTATTTGCATCATTTTGGTAAAGAAATAAATGTGGTCAAGATTGCACTCCTCTTTATAAAACTCTCCAATTCTTTTTCCATTCCTTTCCACTACACAGAGGCATGTGTGAGTATTTTGCATACAGTTCTAATCTATATGTTTTTATATTTAGCACATATATGAAACCATTATAAAAATATTAGGGTCTGGGGGATTAAAAAATATTCATAGTTAAAATACTATATGCATGAGTTTCCAACTTAGTATTTTATCAGTGCATTTTTGAGAATTATCAATGTATTTCAAGTTCATTGCTTTTAACTGCCCCATGATCTGCCATGATGTGAAATATCACAATGTGTTTTTCTCTTCCCTTATGAATAAAACTTTAGATTATTGTTATTATAAGCAATGGTTAAAAGAAGAGCCTTGCCTATGTGAACAAGAATTATACAAATTAATGGTTAACTTGATATATTATTGCAACATTGTAGAGTAAGTGTATACCCAACTTTATGGATTTTGGAAAAGTTCTCCACAAACCAGTCTCCATCCTTGCATGGCTATTTCTAGTTTCAGAGTCATGTTTCATTTCTCTAGTTCTCTTTTTAATTTTTTTAATGTTTTTTTCATTATTGAGAGACAGAGAAAGACAGACAACGGGTAGGTGAGAGGCAGAGAGAGGGAGACACAGAATCTGAAGTAGGCTCCAGGCAGCCCAACACAGGCCTCCATGGAGCTCGAACCCATGAACCGTAAGATCATGACATGAGCTGAAGTCTGATGCTTTAACCTACTGAGCCACCCAGGTGCCCCTCTAGTTCTCTTTTGCAAAAGATTCTATGTTCTCCAAGTTTTTAAAACTTGGTAATAATTGACATCTCCTGGGTAACTCCTTAAATTTCTCAACATCTTTGTATTTCTGAGATGAACCCTACTTTGCCATGGTTTTTAGTGTATTTCTAGGGAAAATTAATAATATTTTCATAGAACCTTTACACGTATGTCTTTTTACTAGTGAGGTTAGCCTTTATTTAACTTGTCTTTTACTATCTTATTTTTATTTTGCTACCACAGTTAGAGTAGTCTCATAGAATCATTTGGATAGTGTTGCTTCTTTTGATTTCTCTAGATTGCATAAATTACCATTTATATAACTTAAAGATTTTATGTAACTTAAAACTTTATGGGTGTAATATCTATTCTGAAGAATAAAAAATTTTTTGCTATAAATTTTATACACTATGGTCATTTTGGTAAATTCAAGTTTTCCATTTCTTCTTAAATCAAGGTCATCCTTTTCATCATAATTGTCCATTTCATCTCGATTTTCAAAAATGTTAATTTATCAGTATCTTAGTTTATAGGGTATGCTTCATAAAGTTTGTTGCTTAATTATTTTTATTGTTTGGGACACATATTAGTTTGTTGTGTTTATTCTCTGATCTATTTGTGTGTTTATTCATTTACTTATATAAATGTCCTCAGTCAGAAGTCTTACATGATCTCTGGGTTATACTGGTAATCCAAGGAATGTTGGGAGGGTAGTACTCAATTTCAGATTTTTTTCTGGGCTCTGTAGTATTCATTGTTTTGGTAGTAGTTTCAACTTTGCTTCTTTCTTTCTTTTCCTTCCTTCCTTTGTTCCTTCCTTCCTTCCTTCCTTCCTTCCTTCCTTCCTTCCTTCCTTCTTTCAAGAGTGTACACATGTGTAGGTAAGTAGAGGAAGGAGGGGGGAGAGAGAGAGAGAGAAACAGAGACAGAGAGAGACAGAGAGAGACACTCCCAGGCAGGCTGTACGCTCAGTGTAGATCCCGATGTGGGGCTTGATCTCATGACTGTGAGATCATGACCTGAGACAAAATCTAGAGAGAGACACTCAACTGACTGAGTCACCCAGGTGCACCTTTACTTTTTACTTTAATAACAATCTTTAAGATTTCCTGCTTTTTTAAGTCCTGTAAAAATTCAGGGTATACAATTTTATGTGCTATAGACAAAGACTCCTATTTCTTGCTTGATTTCCTGCTATGTCCCATCCTATACCTTACTGCCTCATGTGCCTCCTACATGCTGTTGTACAAATTTTTCAGATGCAAATATTATTTCCCAGTCTCCAACTTCAGGCAGGGTATCAAATTCCAAGCCAGCATCTACAGGCTCCATTTCAGTCTCATGAGGGCATTAACACTCCCACTTTTAAGTTATAGGTTCCTTTCCTATTTTTGTCACTTGGACATAACTGTTTCTTCCTCGTTTTCATGCTTGGCTACATCTTTATAATTTATCTGTTCATTTATCTATTGACAAGTAAGCAGCAAATCTACATCTTGAAAAGACTGGATAAGACTTCCAAAATCAGGATACTCAACCATTTCAACATTTAGAAATTTCCTCAAATATCCTGATTAATGCACTTTTCTTCAACCTTTTATTTACTTGCAATTTATATACCATTACATATGACACTGTTCCCAATAATGTTTCAACCCAAGGCTTCCCTATTCCACAGGCACCTTAAAAAAGTTATTTATTTATTTATTTATTTATTTATTTATTTATTTAGAGAGAAAGAGAGAGAGAGAGGGAGAGACTGTAAGAGGGGGAGGAGCAGAGAGAGAGAGAGGAAGAGAGAGAATCCTAGGCAGACTCCATGCTGTCAGTGTGGAGTCTGAGTTGGGGCTCAATATCACAGATCAAGAGGTCGTAACCTGAGCAGGTAGTCACTTAACTGACTGAGCTACCCAGGCACCCCACTGCAGGCACTTTGTATCCTGGTCATAGAAATTACTCACTGAGCACACCTCTAAACACTGTATATGCTCTTCTCTCATTCTAAAATGACTTCTTCTCGGCTCTGTATATGATGCACCCTTTTAATGTTCATTTCTAATTCCTTACCTTTTATGAAACCATAACTGGTTTGATCAGACAGTGTTATTTCCTGAATCAGCTTCCTCATATCTAATTTATAACAATATATTTCACTGTAATCTTTGTTTATATGTTTCTCTCACAAGCTTCATTTTTTGAGAAAGGAAAAATTTTTAATGTGTATATATATATATATATATACACGTGTGTGTGTGCATATATATATATATATATACATGTAGTATATATACATACATATATGTATGGTTTTTTCAGGACACAGAAAAATTATTTGAGAAACAGATGTAAAACTAACAATTCTATGCAATTGCTTTGTAAACTTTTTTTTTTGTTAATCAAGCTTTTCTTTCCCTTCATTAGCCATCTCTTTATCACTTTCTTAATCAGGCTTTATACTTATTTGATTTATCCCTTCATTTGATTTCCAGGTTTATTTCCTATCCAATAGATTCAAGGTTATTTTTGAACGTGGGTTTTTAATCTCCCAGCTCAGCATTACAAGTCAACCACAGCTGATAGCCTGCTCTAATTTATAGCCTTGGATTTACTCCAAAAATGGGTAATGATTAGCACTCCATTCAATGAAAGTCAATATCTCTACTCTGAACTTTTGAGAAATTGTCAGTAAAGAAGAGAAATGTATATACTTCAAATGTAAAGGGAGAAAACTGAAAAGCTTGTCCAAGAGGCATTTATTGTCTGTTTGGGAGGCCATGGTCAGCCATAATGTAGAACAAAGTATATGTCATTATATTTACATACAGCCCATTTTGTTATTTTTACAATGCCCTGATATATGATCAAAAAAATACTCCCGCTCTCAGTATTTTATGAACTCATTTAGATGCAGAGGACTTCCTCTCAAGGCTGACTTGTCTTCCTCTGTCCAATTCTGAAAATGTGAAGTGAATTATTTGCTAAAGGTCAGGGAATGCTGGCACATTTTTAGGTTATTCTCCATGCTCTGGTCTAGATAATATGTATTTTGGCCAATGTAGAAATTACTTTTTACTATATCCTATTTCAATATAATTTCCATGCACTGGATAAATTCCCTCATACTGGCAAAATTGTATCTGATGCTAAAGACCACTTGGTGGGGATATTACAGAGATATTGGCTGCAGGGTAGTCCTATGTTGTAACAGAAGCCTTTCAAGGGATGGGTGAATGAAAGTAACACAAAAGAACAATAAATAACAATAACAACAAAACAAGTTTGGAGTTTTTGCTTTGTGACAGGTACTTGCTAGGATCTTCACACATACGATCATATTTATTCCTCATCATAACTGTTTAAAGTTGATATTATAATTCCTGTGTTCTTCGTGAGACAAATTAAGTATCATGGTATATAAGCAATATTTCCATGGCCTCATACATGTAAAGAGTTTAAGCAGACACATGAGTCTAGAGCTGTTAGATTCCAAAAACTATCCTCATTATAGAATTCATTGCTTTTTCAACTTGAATTTCTATCCTTCCAAGATATTTTTAGAACACAGAATGAATTCTAAAACATTCAGAGGTTTGTGAAAAACCCTTTTTTATATTATTACCAAAAATCAGCTATAACTGACAGGTTCACTATTTCTAATGCATAAGCATAAATGCTAATTAATGGTAGATCCAGAATATCAACATTTTAGTAGAGACTATGCTTACTTAAGGAGACTTGTGACTTGTCAATGAAAAAAAAATGTACAATTCTTTAGCAATGAACATTTGAATAAGGTTTACCTGAATCTTCCACAATTCACACTTACCAAATATTTTTTCTTTTTTTTTTTTTAATGTTTATTGATTTTTGAGAGACAGAGAGAGACAGAGCATGAGCGGAGGAGGGGGAGAGAGAGAGAGAGAGACACAGAATCCGAAGAAGGCTCCAGAGTCCATGCGGGGCTCGAACTCACAGACTGTGAGATCATGACCTGACCTGAAGTCAGACGCTTAACTGACTGAGGCACCCAGGAGCCCCCAAATAATTCTACTTTTGACAACGACTCTGAAAACTCATTGTGAACAACAGATTCAATTGGCCTATTGATTGAAGTACTTCTATAGCCTCATCTTTTACTGCTTGAAAACATTTAAGGAAAACTGTCAAAAGCTATCACATTTAGAACTCTGAAACCAAATTTGGCCCAAGTAATTTTTTTTGGTACTAAGTGTTCAAATATTTGAATGTTAAAGTGACAATAAAATGAGCAGATAGATCAGCTTTAGACATATGTTCCATGCTAACTACTGTCAAGTCTAACTGAGTAATCGGAATTTCCCTTGTCACTGTCTTACATATGTTTCCATTAGACTAAAATCCCAAGTCGCATATAACCTATTACTCATGCCCCAGTTGATTTCTTGAATCATAAAGCTGTATAACATTTGGAGGCCTTAATTAGATGCTACTGCTTACTAGAAGAATAATTTTATTTTATTTTTTTAATAGGAGGTTGAAAAGTAAGCAAAATACCTAGACCAAAATGAACAAATTGGGGAGCTGGTACTTTGTGTTAAAATGAAAGAAAGAAGAAGAAGAAAAAAAACCTTTTCTGCTATAAAATTAAGTCAAAAAATCAACAGCTTGATAATCTCCTACTGGGCTTGGCAGTTCCTACATCTGGGAATGATTCTGTCCGTGAATTTATTGTAAGCTAGAGATTCAATCATTCTTATTAATTTCACTTCTTTCTTTTGTGCCCTCATTTATCACTGCATAGAAACATTTAGGGAAAACTGTCAAAAGCTGTCAGATACGGTGCTCTGAAATTAGGTGTGGCACATGTAACATTTTCCATACGTTCAAACATTTGGATACAAAATAAGAGGATACAAATGTATAAGCACTAATCTCAAAAGTAATTATTAGATAATGAGTGTGTATGTGTGTGTGTGTGTGTGTGTGTGTGTGTGTATGGATGTCTGTCTTTCTTCACTACTATCACTTGCCATCCAATTGACAGATTAATTCCATTAAAAAACAATATGTTCAAGGAAAATAGCATAAAAATCTTCAACAGGAAGAATTCAACAGTTGGATTGGATGCTCTTTGAGATTCCCCCAATTTTAAGGCTTAATTTGTCAGATTCTGAGGGTCCTTCTCAGACTCTAATGTGAAAACAAGAGAAAAACCTATAGTATAGTTTTGTTAAAATTAAGTACAGATCAAAATTCACTTATGTTTTCAATATTTTCAACATAAGTAGATTTAATCTGTCCACTCATAAGTTACAGTTATAAAGTTGTAGTTAGTTATAGCTATAGCTATGGTTATAGTTATATACATATATTGAATATGTGTATGTGTGTATACATATGTGTATACATATATACATATGTATGTATGTATACATATATATGTATATAAACATATATATACACACAGACACATACATACATACATGAGCTGAGAGCTATCCTGTGTAATTGGAAAGTGTTAGGGATGGGTGGTATACAATGCTTTCAAATATGCTGCACTTACTTTTCAATATGAGATCCCTTAACTATATACAAGCTTAGCTTAGGGAAACTAAGTAAATCCTCTTCCTTAAGAGCAATTATATTTCCAACATCTTTTACATCTATCACAAAACCTTAAAAGATAGTCAAATGGTTTCTCTGATGCACATGAAATTCCTTTTGCCTCTTATGCTAACAAATCCAGGGGTGGATTCTTATCATAAATAACATACAAAAATCAGGATAAAAACCAAATTTTGAGAGGAGTGGAAAGTTATAAAATTCCTTTTTATTCCTTACTGTCTTACCTTCTCTCACCGGAGTCTGAAGGCATAGGGTTGGATAGATCTTTTACTTATGAGCCTTTTTTGTTTTCAGTACCAGAGACTTGAGAAGGGACAGAGTGTGAGCTGGGAAAAAAGAAATGAGAACCTGACTAACATGATTTCTAGAATTGAAAGAAAAGGAAGTCCTTGAAATTCCTTATCTCTCAAGCTTACATTAACAGGATCCATCTTAAAGAGAATTTTAGGGGTACCTGGATGGTTTAGTCAGTTGAGTGTCTGACTTTGGCACAGGTCATGATCTCACGGTTCATGAGTTCGAGCCCCACGTTGGGAGTCTCTGCTGTCAGCACAGAGTCCACTTTGGATCATCTGTCCCTCTCTCTGCCCCTCCCCTGCTCACACTATTTCTCTTTCTCAAAAATAAATAAATATTAAAAAGAATTTTTTAAAGTTAAAAAAAGAGAGTTTTAGAACAGGAGACAAGTCAGAAAAATGAATATATATTTGGTTAAAGGTACCATATATTGTGTTTCTTAGAAATTTCCTCAGAAGAGGAAGTGGAATAAAAGAGTAGAGGGTGATGGTTGGTGACAGTACCCTTTTGTCATAATATGTCACTTATGTTGAGAGTAAAAATCTTCCTGAGAAGGCCATATACAAGCCACACCTGAAAGGAATCAGAAAGAGGGTAAAGGGAACAACCAAGGGGACTGTGTAGCAGGGCAAACATAGTAGGACACAAGGGAGATAACTGTGTATTGAACGAGGATGGTAGAGGAGAAGGCATCAGATTCCGGATTTATACTGAAGCAGCACTGATAGGATTCTCTAAATAAATTAGATGCATGCCACAAGACACTAGCTGAGTGATGCTGCATTTGCTGAGCTGAGGAAGACAGGAAGTAGAAGCTTCTATTACTATTATTTGGGAAGGTTTGGATATGGGAAATGAACTCATGTTTGGTTGTAGGCATGATTAGTTAGAGATACTTCTTAGATCTACTTTGGCAGAGTGGTCAGATGTGAATCTAAAATTTTGTGTATGCTTTGCACATCATATTTAAAAATGGTGCTGGATAAGACTTCATGAGACATGACTATAGAATGAATGTTGTCCAAGGACACAGTCCTCAAGCACTCTGATGTTTAGAGATGAGGTAAGTGGAGAAGGAAGCAGCAAAAGGCATTAAGAAAAAGTACCCAGTGAGGAATGAGAACAGACAAAAGGAGGAGGAAAGAGATAGACAGATGATAGATGGATAGATAGATCAATCGATAGATCAATTAATTGATCCTGGTGTTCAAGTAAAGACCATATTTAAAGGGAAAGGGAAGAATAAACTAGTCATTGGTCAAATGCTACTAATAGATTGAGTAAGGTGAAAAGTTGAAAAGAATTCATTGGATTTGGCAATCTGGAAATCATTGGTGAAACTGATAAGAACAGCAGCATCATGGATTGGTATGGGGAGAACAGGAAATGAAAATAGAGGGCATTAATGACTCCACACAATTTTGTTGTAAACTGGAGCAGACTAAGTAGATGGTGATTGACTAGAATGTCAATCATGTATGTATGTGTGTATATATATATATATATATATATACACATATGTATATATACACATACAGAACATATACTGAGTATGTACTGAGTATGTGTGTGTGTGTGTGTGTATACACACACACACGTTTGAAAAGTATATAATATATATACAAGAGTAAAAAATATATATGATATACATTATATTATATATTACACATGTATATATATTTATATATAATTATTCCTGTGTATTTGGGCCTGGATATTTATTCAATGAGAGAAGAGTGTGCTGGATTTGATTTTGACAAAGTCACTTCATTCCTTTGGTTTCCTGTAACATAACGGCATGATCTCCTCAGTCTGATACCCCACGCAAGGGCCTAGGCACATTTCTGCACTTGGCTTTCATTAGTTGCTTCAGGGCATGTTTAGAAGAGAGGAAAAGAACAGAGAAACAATTAAGAAATGGAATCTGTCCACCGAATTCTTTCACTGAATCCCAGTGAAATGTGAACCTTCTGGCACGTTCTGACGTAAATACAAACCGTGGAGAATGTCTATTTTGTTTCTTCATTATGTTATTAAAATATACAGTGATGGTAATTGTAAGCAGCAGTTGGTAAACAATTTTAAGACTGAGCCTGAGGGAACTAAAAGAGAAGAGCTGAGAAATAAAATCAAATTGGGAAGTCCAGGGCTGCGCATTAACATTCACAGAGATTAAATGTTTTCTTTGCAGTTAGAAAAACTATTCTTGTCCCATTGTCCTGAATTTGGATAGAAAGGAATTCTGCATTCCAAACTGAAGATCATCAGTTTTGCAATATGTTGCTAATAAAAAATAAACAAACTAAACCATTCTAAATCTATTGTGTAATATTTCCATATGGAACTGACGAAACTGGCACTTTATTCAGAATGGTCCTGTAAAGGAAGGATTCAAATACACAAACTCCTACACTAAAGAGCCCCGAATGTGAGTTATATTTGAAAATGGCAAATGTATCCAGCAAATTGATGCTTCCTATAGTGCACTTCAAGCAGCATTATCAGTATGTAGCTTCACATTTAGGGAATACTGGATTCTGTAAGACTGTATTCTCAGTGCTTATCTGACTTGATTGCTGTACTTAACATTTGAATAGAGAATTCAGAGAGGAAAATAAAAAAATAAATAAATAAATATGGACAGCTAAGCTAGGAGTGGGGGCTAGAGAATAAAGTTGAGCTCCAATGAATTTAGATTTTCTAGTGAGGGTTTTGTATGCCAACTCAACTTTCAGTATTAAAATAATTGGACTGCCAATTACTTTTCTCTCCAAGTTCGAAAAGGAGAAATATAAAAATTTCACTATTTTTTCTATCCAATATGTGCATTCGTTTAAAGAAAAATATGGTTGTCATAAATTGACTTCACTAAAGGTCATAAATATATCCCTAAAGGAACAATATCCACAGACATTCTTGTATCTCATCACGTATCATGCAATGGAGCCACTGTGGTCTCTTACTAGTTTGAAAGAACAGAATACCACACACATTTTATTGCAGATTTCCACATGGGCAAGTGACCACAGCAATCTAGTTAAGCCTCCTCATTTTACAAATACAAAATCTGGGTCCAAAGAAGGGATGTGACTTCTAAAATCGTAGAAATTATGAAGGATCTAAAGTTCATTCTGAAAGTTCTAGAATTACCCAAATTACTTACTCACTGTGTTATATGTAGTGGGAACAATCCAATTTTCCCCTATTTAACTCTGATATTCTTAAAGTTGCACAAGCTATTTAAATGTAAAACCACAATTTTGAATAATGAGTTCCTTAAATATTCTGTCATGGCATTGAAGGTAGACTCCTTCCACTTTTCTCCTGACCATTCCTTATATTAGCTTCTTCGTTTTTGTTTGTTTTGTTTTTTGTTTTACAGAAGAACCTTGGGATTCCCATGATATTGGTCATTATAAAACTCTTTTGTCCAAGCACCCAGTCTAGCAGAAAGATGGGAGTGTACATTTCTCCCAGCTCTCCGTTTCAAGACTTTGGGCTAAGTTTTCTAATTATAGTTTCTCATTGAAGATGCCTTTCCACCTATTTTACTTTTAGTAGTGTTAAAATAAACAAACTCCACTCCAGTGAGAACAAACAGAAGCTATTTATTTAGAGCTTGCTACAGCAAAGGAGTTAGACAACCTCACATGCATTTGACAGAGACTCAGAGGGAGGCAAGCAATGGGGTGGGAAAACTTTACAGCGAAAATAAGGTAAATCTTCAGGTATGCTCCGATTTGAGGCTACTGGCATTTTATGTGATTGATTGGGCAAATGTATTTAACTTTCTCTTGTTCTGGTCTAATTATTATTCTCACATCAGGGGAATTTTTAGAGCAAGGAGTGTCAGATATCGTGTCAAGATCTTTATCAGAGATATGCATCAAACACAGTGGAGAAGGCAAAAGTACATCCAGAGAAGATACAAGGAGTCCTCTGGAACCTCAAGAAATAGTCCATCTGATGTACATCTAATATTAACATTCCATTTGCAGAGTAAATCCCTATTATATATGCAGAGGTAGTATCAAAGCAGAAAAGATTATTTTAATTTTCTTTTCAGTGAGTGTGTGAAGATTATGTTTTAGAGATGGGAGATAGAAAAGAACTTGGAGGTACATTGGTCAGAGGAAGATGTTAAGCACAGAGTGAAGGTGGCAGGGTTTAATGTAGAAAGAACAGTATGTGTAACCAGCAGGAATTTATGAGACTGATCATCTGTATTTATAGTTAATTTACCTTGAAGGCTTAAGGGTGAGGCATGACACTGGATGCTTTTTCCCTCCTCAGAGTACCCTCATTGATCTGGATTGAGAGATGTTTGTTACCTTGGGTTTCCTTTGGTAAGAGGGGCAATCTTTCTTCCATTTCCCCTTCTATTTAAATATCTATACGAGTGCTTATCAATAGGTGGTCAGTAAAGAAGTGGCTGTTGATCTGCAGGCATTAAGTTTCATTTTGGTTCTGTCAAATTTTTGCTCTAAAGCCTTTTCAGAATGTTCTGTCAAGTGTCCTAGTTCAGATAAGGGGGATATTTCTCATTCTAATTTCTGTCTTGAATTTAGAATTCTCATTCTAAATTCTGTCTACAATTCCATTTTAACGTCATTGACTAAGTGACATGAAATAACTTTTTATATCAGCGACTTCTTTAACTTCCAAATGTTGAAGATACTTTCCATCCCCTAAATTTCCTATAGTTTCCTATTTTCTATGTTTGCATGAGTAATTTATGATCTGATCAATCTTTATTGGAAATCTTTCAGGTTTATCTTTGAGAGAATTTGCCCTTCATTTGGGGCATTTTTTTTTTTTTTTTTACCATTTTGGAAAGACCAATTATGTCTCTCTCAGTGTCAGTCCAATCAGCTTTTGCCATCCAGAATTTAGCATCTGAGGTTCCAAGCACATGTGCATAAATTGGAATAAGGCAGGTAACCCTGGGCCATATGCATTGAAAAGAATAACAAATTCTTCTGTGCTGGTCTTCTGTGGGTTTATAGAATTTCTTAAGTATAGCACTTCATTCAGCTCATATTTAGGGTTTAATTGCCTGTATACCTGGCTCATATGAAAAATGAATATTTAGAGGCAACTGGCATTTGGAGGCCTTAAAATAGTCTGGATGAATGTAGGGGGTCTGGGAAAAGAGAGGAGGAAGGAGGAAGGAGGGAGGAGGGACAGAAGGAGAGAGATTAGGAGGAGAGGGGGAGGAAGGAGAACTCTGAATAAGGAGATAACTGGAGGCTGGAAGGAGGAAGGATTTACTAGGTAGATGACTCAAGCTTGTTGTTGCTTAATTTTGTCAAATTGCTCATTAGCTTTGGATAAAGACTCTTAGTGAAGCAATTTTCCATTCCAGAATTTGGTTTGGAGGTTTCTGCATATCAAAAAAAAAAAAAATGCCGCTCATGGTGTTTGAGAAATCTTATTCCATTTCTTGTCTAAGTTACCTCTCGAATAATTTTGTGCAAGTCAAATATTCCCTAGATTGACCACTGTGAATCATTCTTGGTGAAGTTATACCATTTAGAGAGACACAAAAATGTGGATAATAATGTGAATACATATAAGAAACATGAGAGATGGTAATGTTCAGTAGAATGTAATGCTTGTTCACTTTGTACTCAGGGCCGTAACATGATGCTTGCCTACTTCCAAATGCAGACCAACAATGTGTGCCCTCTGGCAGAGAGAAAAACAGAGGAAATGCTTTCTCTGGATAAAAGCCAAACTTAGTCATGGCATGTGAAAATCACAGGAGACTTCCTGTTTCTCTAAGCCAGGCCTTTCTGACTATAAAAGACTAAACCGCAAAGGAGCAAATATCTTTTTAAGATTTTGGAGTCATGATAATTTCACTTCAACTACTAAATTGTTTTTGATAAAAACATATCCTAATGTAAGACACACTATACCGCCTTTGCTGAAGTATAATTTTTGAGTAATTAAAAGTTGGCACTCGAATATATAAAATAAATACATGTTAAATATTTTATCAAACTGATTATTTTTAGGCAACTAGTAAGATGGAAAGCCTGGCTCAAAGGACATTTGAAACATTGGCAATTGTGTAAATAATGTTAGAAAGATTGCTAAGTTACATACAAAGTTGTTAATATGTGAAATAAAAACATGATATTTAGGGTCATTATTTTTTATTGGATGGAAGCAATTTGTGTCTCCAACAGACAAAATCTATTCATTAACATATAATAATAGTTCTTTGCTTTTCAATCAATAATTAAAGTAATGTGTAGGTGGGACTATTAAGCAATATCCCTTATGACATCAAAAGGACACTTAACTTTTTTGCTTTTTTGATAAGATCTTTCCTTAACATTTTATAAACAGACTCCCCCCACCAGGCAGTTAAATTGTATGCTGTTATCTTATTTATAATAGCTATTCTAAGCTATCACTACACTGTTATTTAGGACCTATTGAACAAAGTTGTTTGTTTGTGTTTAGTGGCTCCAAGCTCACATATCTGGTTACTACCATTCTTTTTAATTTCAAGAATTCTTTTCTCTCCAGCTATCACTGATCATTCTGTTCTTTTCCACTTTATATTTTTACTTCTAAAGCATGATTCTATCCAGTTTAATTTTGAGTTTAGAGAAACTAAAAAAAAAAAAGGGGGGGAGCTTACCATAGATTGAATTTTTATGTCCCCCTTAAAAAGTATGTTGGAACCTGATATCTAACGTTATGGAATATGGAGGTAATAAGGCTTTCAGAAGGTATTTAGGTTATGAGGGAGGTGCCTTCATGAATGGGATTGGTGCCCTTATGAAATAGATCCCAGAAAGCTCCCTTGCCATCCTAGTGTTATGTGACATTATAGCGAGAAGATGCTCATCTATGAACCAGTCAGTGGGTCCTTATCAGGCACAGTATCTACTGGTGCCTTGATCTTAGACTTCCCAGCCCCCTGAACAGTAAGAAATAAATTTCTATTGCTTATAAGCCAACCAGTTTATGATATGCTATTATAGCAGCTCAAACAAAGACAGGGCTATGTGGGGGCTTAGAGAATATCACCTTTGAAGTTCTAATTAATACATACTTTCCATATCTAATTTCTGAGTCCAAGATTTGTCTCTGGAATCAACTCCTCTGATTCCTGGAGAACCTATCGCTAACTACTCACTCACAAAATTCCCATGTTATTAGATAAGTAAACACATGTTTTTAGATTTTTCTGTTTTATTATTTATTTTATTTATTTATTTATTTATTTATTTATTTATTATTTTTTAAATGTTTACTTATTTATTTAGACAGAGAGAGAGAGACAGCTCCTGCAGGTGAGAGTAGGGGAGGGACAGAGAGAGGGAGAGAAAGAATATCAAGCAGGCTACACACTGTCAGTGCAGAGCCTGACGCAGGACTTGAACTCACGAACCATGAGATTTTTTTACCTGAGCAGAGATCAACAGTCAAACACTTAACCGACTGAGTCCCCCAGGTACCCCCATTTTTCTAAGTGTTTTAAAATGATAGCAACTGTAAAAGGTAAACCCCCTACAGACATAATGATCTTTGACATTATAACATTTAAGCATCTATAACTGTGCTGTCCAATAGTTGGCCATGAGCTACATATAGTTATTAAGCAGTTGAAATGGGGCAAGTACAAACTGAGATGTGCTGTAACCATACACTACCTCCCTGATTTTGAAGACCTATGAGAAAATAATGTAAAATACTCACACATTTACATTAACTAGATGGTGAAATAATATTTTTATATCTTGGATTAAATAAAATAGATCATGAAAATTAATTTTTTCTATTTTTTTTACTTTTTAAATATGGCTAGCAAAATTTTCAAATTAGACATGTGGTTCACATTTGTAGTTTTTACTTTACTTCTACTGAAAGGTGATCTAGAACATATTAAGTATGTAATATGCATAACATCAGGTACAGCAATACAATGTGGGAAGGTACTCACATTCTCTAGAGATCAATTTCACAATATTCGTCACGAACCTTAAAATATTCCTAATGTTTAACTTATTATTAAGACATAAAAACAACCCTAGGAAGCAATTTGAAGTTTAGACAGAGGATCATGTACATGAACATTCACTGAAGTTTCATTTATATTATAGACAAACTGAGTAAGAAAAACCATATTTGTTCCACCAAAAAGAAAAATAAAAGGTAAATATATTATGTTTTCTTCTAAGTTGGGATATTAGTAAGCCATTAAAATTGATATGGTCTAGGGGCCATGACTTATAAAAATCAAGAATTTGAGTACAAAATCTGGAATTACATTTAAACATCACCCATTCCAAACCTGATTTTATTTTTCCCATAGTAGAAAATGCACATTTTAGGAGGCAAGATGAATTTCTCCAAAGGAAATGTTAGAACCAACTTTTCTGGCTCTCAGAGGCCATTCTATCTTTGAGAAAGTAGGTCAGAGGATACAAACTTGTGCTCAAAAGATGAACAGGCTCTGGAGAGCTAGTGTGCAGCACTGTGATTATAGTTAACCGTACTGTAATGTACCTCAAAGTTGTTAAGAGACTAGATCTTAAATATTCCCATCATAAAAAAGAAACAATAATTATGTGATATGATAGACATGTATATGACATGATGGAAATGTTAGCCAATGTTATGGCGGTAATTTTATTGCAATAAACAAATTAATCAAGCCAACAGGTTGTGCACCTTAAACTTACACAGTGTGATGTCAATTATATCTCAATAAAAATGGGCGGAAGGTCATTAGAACCATTTAAATATCTATGACAGAAAACAGAAAACAAATCATTAAAGGAAGAACCTAGAAACTACCTTCCTTCATGTATATATAAGTATTAATATATCTATCATGCTTTCATTCACATAGTAATTTGTTCATTTTTGTTCATGCATTTGTTCATGCATTTTGTTCATAATTTGTTCAGTAATTTGTTCATGCATTCAGAAGCTCTGAGTTCTTTCCTTGGTGCATAGGTAGTAGGGCTATAGACCTAAATATGGCAAATGTGTCACGCAGAGAAAATCACCCTGTGTGGCTGGAAAGAGACACACATAGGAATGAATAATATTAATTAAAACTACTGTTAACATTATTATAAAAGCACACACTAAATATTATGATTATAGAAAGGGCAGTGGAGAAAGGTTCCAGGCAAGAGACATCTGATATTACTTAGAGGCTGTTTGTAAGTAAGCCAGGGAAAGGATGGAGATTCAGGACCGAGTAGGGAATGAAGCCTATTTCTGACAGAGAATGCAGGACCAGATAGCACTTGAAGATAAGAAGCAGCATGTTTCTGGGAAGAGTAGGTGATTTAATCACACATTTATTCAATAAATATTTTTTGACCACCAGATACCAGGAACTCTCTTAGATGCTAGACTCTTAAGATTATAAGATTATGTTTCCATTTCTTCAGAATTTACCATCTATCCCTTTTATCAGATTACCACAATTTGTAGCATTTCCCAGATGCTAAGGTATCTCTGCCAGCTTTCACTTACTTTTTACAGCACAGTGTTGGAAACATATATCAACTCAGACAAGCTCTGTAATTACTAAACTTGGATTTGATCCTGCTCTGTGGTTCAGCTGAAAAAGAAAGATATCCCCAAATAATCACCCATTTTAAACTGTTCATTCAAAGATTCTGGGAAATCCAAGAGTCTTTACAACACCAAAGAAATAACAACCACAAAACCTGTCACAACACAAAACACATATAATTGTTTATATTAGTTTGCAATTGCTGCTGTAACCAATTACCATCAATTTGGTGGCTTAGAACAACACAAATTAATCATCTTATAATTATGTAAGTTGTAAGTCCAAATAGGTCTCACTGGGCTTTAATCAAGGTATCAATAGGGGTGTATTCTTTTCTGAAGAATCTGAGGGAAGAATCCATTTACTTGCCTTTTTTTCAGTTTCTGGAGGTTGCTTACATTCCTTGGTTCACGGCCTCTTCCTGGTATTATTAAAACGTCTTGCTTTCAACATCATATCTATGACAACTCTGATCCTCCTGTCTCACTCTTATAAGGACCCTTTTAATTACACTGGGCACACCTACTTAATTCAACATAATTGACCATTTCAAGATTCTTAATAATCTTCAAAGTCCATTTTTCTATGTATGGAAATATATTCACAGGATCCAGAAATGAGGACAAAGAATCTTTGGGTAGCCATTATTCAGCCTAGCACAGTTTGCCATCTGGCCCACAAAGATTCGCATCCATCTCACATGCAAAATATATTTGCCACATTCCAAAAGTCTTATCCCATTGTAGCACCAAATCCAAATCAAAACTCTCATTTTAATATCATCAGCTCAAAACGCTTAAATCTCATCATCTAAATAATCTAAATCAAGTATGGATGAGACTCAGGTATGAGTCATCCTGTGCCAAAATTCCTTTCCATCTGTGAACCTATGAAACTAGAAACGAAATTATCAATACTAAAAATAAAAAATGTAACTCACATATGATAGGAGTTACAGACATTCCCATTCAAGAGGGAGAAACAGGAAGGGAAAAGGAGTCACCAACTGGAAGCGTTTTTTAAAGCTAACGGGTCAAACTCCATTATGTTTCAAGGCCTGGAAAATAATTCCCTGTGACCCAAGACTCCACTTTCTTGGCCGCAAGTACTGCTCTCTGTGGTTCTGACCTCTTGTAAATCCTTTTTTTTTAAAGAAGATATAAAGAATGTGTGTTTTCAGCTGAGTAGTTCTATCAGCCTGTTTCATGCCTGTAGATTTTGGGGAGTAAACAGCCTTCTCTCTTTTCCTTCTCTCTCCTACCCTTTCAATCCAAGCTGACAGTGTGTTGGTATAACATTATGAAAACATTGTGGGTCTTCTGTGTATGTTATGAGGATTTACTCCATTAGTCAAGAGGCTCCTCAGTTGGTCTTCCTAAATAATTCCATCTCTATCTTTGGCTTCTGCTAAAATGGCTAAGGGGATCCAAGAGTTGTGAGCCTAACCTCTTCAAAGAGCTCTCTGTATGACTGAACTGTGAATTTTTTTCTCTTCTGAGGCATTAGCAAAAGGTTACCCAGCTACAACCTTGGCTTTCTCTCCAGAGCTCACTCTAGATACATTGTCATGTATGTCCTAATTTTAGTGTCTTCTGCTATCCAGATCGGCTCAGAATTCCATGAATTATCAAGTCCTGCTTCTGTTTTGCTTAAAAATTCTTCCTTCAATTTGTTCTTTCCTCTTGCATGTTACTAGAAACAGCAAGAAGAAAATCAGACCATACTTTCAATGCTTACTTAGGAATTTCCTCAATTAAATATCCAATTTCATTGCTTACAGGTCTTTTTTTTTTTCTCCCACATGGGGAAAAAAAAAAAAAAACAGTTAAGCTACATATTCCGCCATTACATAACAAGGATCACATTACCTCAAGTCTCCAATAACAGGTTACTCCTTTCCTCCTGAGCCCTCACCAGCAGTACTCTAATCATTTATATTTCTTTTTTTTTCAAATTTTTAAAGTATTTTTATTTATTTTTGAGAGAGAGAGAGAGAGAGAGAGAGAGAGTGAGAGCAGAGAGAGAGGGAGACACAGAATCTGAAGCAGGCTCTAGGCTCTGAGCTGTCAGCACAGAGCCCAGTGCTGGCTTGAACTCACAAACCATGAGATCATGACCTAGCTGACATCAACACTTAACCAACTGAGCCACCGAGGCACCCCTTATCACTCATATTTCTATACACAGTCTTGTTTGTGATGATACAGATATTCTCAAAGATAATAGATGCTCATAGATTTCTCTACTGTGCTCCTCTCTTTTCCACCGGATTCTACTCATTATCCAATTCCACAGCCATTTCCACATTTTTTGGAATTTGTCACAGCATCAGTGTACTTCCATATTCCACAATCTCCATCAGTTTCCTATTGCTGCCATAACAAATAGCCACAAGTTCTTTACTTAAAATAACCAAGATCTAATACTTTACACTTGTAGCAGTCCAAAATTAGTCTTTTTTGATTAAGGTAAACATGTCAGCAGGGGTAGTTCCTACAGGAGTCTCCAATGTAGAATCTATGTCTTTGCCTTTTTCACCTTGTACAGTCTACTTACATTTTTTAGTTCATGACTCCCTCCTCATATCACCCCAAATCTTGTTTTCATCATCACATCTCCCACCACTTCCCTTATCCTTCTGCCTCTCTTTGTTAAGGACTCTTTTGTTTACACTGTACCCACCCAGATAATCCAGGATAATCTCCTCACCCAAAAATGCTTACTCTAATCACATCTGCAAAGTCCTTTTAACCATGGTAGGGAACATATTGATAGATTTCAGGGATTTAGGCATGAATATCTGAGGTGTCCAGTATTCAGCCTACAAAAGAGAATATAGTTTTCTTGAATTTTCAGGTTCCCAGAGGCTGATTTTATTCCTTGGCTCATGATACCCTATCTTGAAAATCAGCAATGGCCAGTCAAATTATTCTTACATTGCATCACTCTGAAATAGACCTTATCATCTCAATCACTTTTTTTGACTCCTGCGGATGCTTCTGCCTTCATCTTCCATGTTTAAGTATCCTTGTGATTACAGCTGCCCCACCCAGATAATCTACAATACTATCCACAATTTAACATCAGTTGACTAACAACCTTAATTCCACCTGCAACTTTAATTCTCCCTTGTTATATAATGTAATATATTTACAGGTTCCTAGAATTAGGGCACAGACATCTTTGGGAGCTATTGTTCTGCCTGTCACCTTGTTTATCAAACTTAAAACTCAGGTAAGTAATGAAACACAATTTCAATTAATATACTGGAAAGGTCTGATTGTGATAATTTGTTCACATATTAAATATACTATGCATCACACACTAGTGATGTACAAATTTAAAAAAAAACCCTGCAAGTTCGTAAAAACGGTAAATTGAGACCTTAACAATGAACTATGGCTATACCTCAACATAAGCAACGTAAGAGTGTTTCCTATTTACTCTAGAGAGTAAATCCTTGGGTTCTTGGGCTCGTCATACACTGCCGATGGCAGTGTAAATTATTGCTGGAACTAATTTGGTGGTACCTGGACAAATTTAGTAGAAGCATATTCTATGATGACAATATTTCTGCTGTGAGGACATAAGCCAAATAAAGTCTTACTTTAATCCATAAAGGGCATGTACAAGGATGTTCTTTGCAGTGCTATCTGTGTGGCTGGAGGCTGGAAGCAGTCTACATTGGTGTCCATTGGTGTGAGAATGCATAGATAAAAATGTCTAATATGAGAAAAACATGAAAAGATTAAGAGCAATGTTCTTCTAGATGTAAGCAGGACAGTAAAATCTTATTGAAAAACATACTCCCCTGTGAAAACTTATGGCCATATATTATCATTTACATAATGTAAAAACACAATCAAAATAATACATATTTTGGAAGAACACATGCAAAGGATCTACATTAAATACATGAGCACGATGATTGATTGAATAAGGTGTATGACTGACGTATCCATCAGCATCTGAGGTGCCCTCCCCGCCCAAAAAAAAACAGCAAGAAGAATGATGAGAAGGAAAGAGAGAAAAGAGGAAAAAGATAAAGTAAAATATGGAAAGATTCTTGAATAGAATAGATTTGAGGATTGTGGCAAATGAAAACAACTCCAGGCAAAGAGACATGGATTAGCAAAGATGGATATAAAATAGGGGTCAGTAAACTTTTCCTGTAAAAGCCTAGATAATAAATATTTTAGGCTTCATGGGTCATGTGTTCTCTGTTGTAAGTTACCATATAATGTGAAAGTAGTCATAGGAAATATATGAGCATGACTATTGTACCAATAAAACTGCATTTATGGACACTGGCATTTGAATTTCATATAGTTTTCATATGTCATGAAATAGTCTTCATTTGATTTATTTTTACAGGAAAATTGTAAAAAAAAAAAAAAATCTCAGGATGTCAGCCGTAAATATACAGGCTGTGTCCCACCCGTGGTGCAGAATCAAGAAAGTACCAGGCATCCATCACCTAGACTAGAACATCAACTTCTTACTGAATAAAAGCGTTTACTCAGTAATTACTGATGCTTTTAATTTAGAGATCTTGAGAATTTTGTTTTACTGTTTAAAATGTTTATTTATTTATTGAGAGAGAAAGAAAATGTGTGAATGGGGGAGGGACAGAGAGAGACAGGGAGAGAGACAATCCTAAGCCCAGACTACACTGGCAGTGCAGAGCCCAACTTGAATCGAACCATGAACTCATGAACTGAACCATGAACTCATGACCTAAGGTGAAATCTAGAGCCAGATTGCTTCACCAGTGAGCCACCCAGGTGCCCCAAGATATCCTGAGAATTTTACTTCATTTTATTTTTTTTTTAAGTTTGTTTGTTTAGAACGCAGGAGTTGGGGAGGGGCAGAGGGAGAAAGCCAAGCAGGCTCAGCACTGTCAGCACGGGGCCCAGAGCCCAATGTGAGGCTCAAACTCATAAACCACAAACGGTGAGATCGTGATCTGAGCCGAAATCAGAAGTCCAACACTTAACTGACTGAGCCACCCAAGCAACCCATGAGAATTTTAAATGAAACAATTCTTGTGGATAATTTTGGATTATTATGCTCATTACCACCAAAAAGTTTACTAATATATGCAAAGTAATGAATTGTAACGTTCTCTTACTCTTTCCTATGTTGGTTCTAAAAACTAAGCAAAGGCTACCGCTTTGATAATATACTGTAGGATATGGAAATCTTTTGTTTTCTCAACTGTGTTTGCATATCACAAATTTTGTCTTTACCTGTAGGATCTGGACTCTAGAAATGTATTATATAAACCATGTGCCAACAACAACAAAACCACAAAATTTCATATGAAAAATTTGCTTTAACTCCTAACATAGCTGAAGGGGACTGTTAACATTAATGAAATGGGTCTTGGAATTTTATGTGCCCTCTCTATGGAATTTTACTAATCCTCATGCCTCGGCCCCAGTCCAATCACATTACGTCCTCTAGGAGAACCCACTTGTTAAAACTTTTCAGGTAATTCCAATCTGCAGGATGTCTGAGAGCCATCTTGGCTGGTCCCCTAACTACCAAGTAAAAAGTAAAATGTATCCATAGACCATAGACTGAGGAGACTGAAGACAAATTACTAATTGGCATATCTTAGCAAGTGAAAAGATTTGGACAACTTTGACATTTTCTTAATGTGTGAGGAATGAGAAATGCTACCAATAAGCCCATGGAGGAGTTCCCTTTTTTTTTTTTTAACATTTATTTATTTTTTTTTTTTAACATTTATTTATTCTTGACAGACTGAGACAGACAGAGCGTGATTAAGGCAGAGAGAGAGGGAGACACAGAATCTGAAGCAGTCTCCAGGCTCTGAGCCCTCTGTTAGCATAGAGCCTGACACAGGGTTCGAACCCAGGAACCATGAGATCATGACCTGAGCTGAAGTCGGACACTTACCTGACTGAGCCACCCAGGCACCCCAGGATTTCCTTTAAAAAATTTTTTTTTAATGTTTTTAATTTTTTTTGAGACAGAGAGAGACAGAGCATGAGCAGGGGAGGGGCAGAGAGAGAGGGAGACACAGAATCCAAAGCAGGCTCCAGGCTCGGAGCTGTCAGAACAGCCCGACGCGGGGCTCGAACTCACACACAGCGAGATCACGACCTGAGCTGAAGTCGGATGCTCAACCTACTGAGCCACCCAGGCGCCCCAGGATTTCCTTTTTTAACTGAACAGAACTAAGTCATCATGTATTTCATACTCTTGAGGTGGCAGTTTACCTTCTATTTCTTCCCAGGCCCTACTTTTCTCCTTAGGGCCTCCCACAGGTCTGCCTAGCTGCTGATGCATGAGGCTACACATTCACATTTAGATCATGGGCTGAAGTAGAGGGCATTAAGCATTTGTGACAGACTAGGTATTTGTAACAGTCAGTAATCTAGAACTCACTGAAAACCATTACTTCTACAACCACAACTACAGGACAGTAGCATGTATATAAAAATATTTGAAGAATATGGTATACATTTATTCATTTGGTTTTATGGCCTCCTTGAGGTTTCATGGATAAATTTCAGAGCTTTCTGATTCCCTGGAATTGTATTAAAAAAAAATCTTAGTTCTATGAGTTTTATACAAATGAGTTTTATACATATGATGATATATATATGTTGAGATATAGTTTATATTATGTTACATATTACTTAAGTAGATGGAAAGAGATGAGATGGTCCATAGTTTTCATTAAATTCTAAACTGTCAAGAGCCCCCACTACTCTTATCTCCTATCTAGCCCCTCAAAAAAAAAAAAAAAAACCAAAAAAACAGAAGCAATGAAGAAAGAAAAAAAGGGAAACTGCTATTTGAGAGAACTCTTCATTTTAAAAATCTAAGTATGGATTCAGCTAAACAGGTAAAAACTGCACCAAGATCATACAATCCTCGTTCCATAAATCCTTGCTTAAACTGAATTTTGCATTGGCCTGATGCTATAAAAAAGCAACTCTATGAATTTTCTTGTGTCTTGTTTACTAATGATGATTTTCACTCAATTAAATCATGTACATTCTTCCTGGAATCACTGTGGAAATTTTCTCTTTGTTCTGAGTGTTAAGTATTGTGCTATTTCTTGGTCCTCCTGAGGATCTGACTTGTTTATTCTTTTAGACTATTATAAATTTTTCAAGTGATCATTTTTGTTTTAGTTTTGGCATTCAGAGAGGACTCCCTGTAAAGAAGAGAGCTCATCCCTAGATATAAAACTGGAGTATAAGATCAGAGCTGACACATGAGAAAGACTGATGAGAAAGATTACTGAGTCATCCTGGTATTCAGTAATCATTTTTGAAGTTGCTTCTATTCATAACTGTGTGAGCTGCAACTCCCTGCTGAATGAAAGAATGGGTTCTAAGGCCCATAGGTTAGCTAATTCTACCTATAACATTAAAGTATTCCCAAACTTAGCATCCCGAATGTGGTGATGCTAAGAAGAAATTCATTAAACAGCAAGCTCTTCAGAGAGGAGACAAAGAGAAGAACACTTTTAAAGCTTCCAACTGTTTTCTTCCTACTGAATTCTTTAGACTTCATATTTGAAGAACAACTTTCTTTCTTTACTTTAAAAAAAAAATCCTGGTTAGTATACGAACAAGTAATAGAAAATTAATTTTACAATTTCAGTGAGAAATTATTATAGTCCTAGATTAGTAAGTGGCTTTGTTGAGTATATACTATATGCAACACTGAGTTAGATGTTTATTTGTTTTACTAAAGAGTCTAATCTCACTATATTTTGAACACACCTTACTAATGCTACAAAGCCCTGAAAGAGGATAACTTCAATCATACCATCATACCACTATAAAGATATGGTTGACAATAATGTTTGTATTCAATTTATGTGCAATCATATTTGAAAAGAAGGATTCATTTGAATGAATGCTTTCCTCTCAAGGATTACACTATTGTTGGGAATAAGATCTTGTTAAGTGCAAAATAAACTTTTTTTTCTTTTTTTTTTTTCTGTATAAAGTGCTGTTATCTCTAGAAAAGATCACCACCCAGAAAGCCTGAGTAAGCACAGCTGGGCTGTTGAGGAAACAATTAGTGAGAGTGGATCATGATGATAAATTTGACCTGAAGAGAAAAAAGTCTCAGCTTTCAGCTTTTAATATTTGAAGTGGGCTTTCTATCTAATGGTCAGGATACCTTGATGGGATTGCCTTTAACGTTCCTTCAGAAGTAGAAGAAACACAGTTTCATGGAGTCATAGGCACTGGGTTACTACATTTTAGAAAGATTTTCAAAGTCAGAGATTATCTTCTATGGTAATTACAAAAACTTAGAATGATTTTTGTAAGCTTCCTTCCCTGAAATTGTCACAAGGCATCAGATTCAATATTTTGCACAAATTGATTTCATTTATTCCTCAAAAAATACAATATAGGCTTATTTTTATAATTTAAAAAGTTAGTAATTTTATTTTTCAGCAATTTTAGATTTATAGAAAAACTGCACAGTAAGTACAGAGAGTTCCTATATACTTCCTCTTTATGGTACATGCAAAGTTCCTATTATTAAGAACATGTATTAGTGTGGTACATTTGTTATAATTTGATGAATCACTTATAATACGTTATTATTGGGCCACCTGGGTGGCTCAGTCCCTTAAGCATCAGACTCTTGATTTTGGCTCAGGTCATGATCTCATGGTTCGTGAGTTCGAGCCCCTGTACTGGGCTCTGCACTGACGGTGTGAAGCCTGCTTGGGATTCTGTCTCTCTGCCTTTCTCTCTTTCTAAACTTAAAAAATATACATTATTATTAACTAAAGTCCACAGTTTACATTACGGTTAGCACTTTGTGTTGTACATTCTAAGGGTTTTAACAAAAACTTAGTGTCATTTGTCTACCATTACAGTATTGTACAAAATAATTTCATGAATCTAAAAATGCTCTGTGCTCTGCCAATTCATCTCTCTACCTATTCAAGACCCAAACAACCCCTGATCTTTCCACTTTTTCCATAGTTTTACCTTTTTCAGTGCAGCACATAGTTGGAATCATACAGTATATAGCCTTTTCAGATTGGCTTCCTCTGCTTAACAAACACAGTTTAACTTCCTCCATGTTTTTTCATGGTTTGAGAATTCATTTCCTTTTATCACTGAATAATATTTCATTGAATGGATGTACCACAGTTGCTTTATCCATTCGCTTATTGAAGGTTATTTTCATTGCTTCCAGTCTTTGGCAATTAACTTGGTAAGAAACTGTCAAACTGTCTTCCAAAGTGGCTGTGCCATTTTGCAACTACCTTCATAATGAATAAGAGCTCTTGTCGCTTCACATCCTTGTCAACATGTGGTGTTGGTAAGTGTTTTTGATTTTAGCTGTCCTAAATTCTAATACATGTGTTTGGTATCTCATCATTGTTGGGATAAATTTGTTAACTACTGAAGTAGTTAAAAATAAGGACTTTAAAGTAGCCAGTGTTACAGGTATTATATTTAGTCTCTGGTACTTCCTAGTTGTATGATCTTAGATGAGTTCCTTGAAACACTGTGACTCAGTTTCCTTATTTTTAAAATCAAGTTTATGACCGTACATACTCTGTAGGGTTATCACAGAAATGAATGAATCAATATGTCTAAAGTTCTTAGAAGAGTGCCTGGCATTTGATAAACTTCCATGAATGATAGCTGTTATCACTGGTAAGATGTAGCTAATTCTTGAATGAGAAAAAAATTAAGTATTTTGCCCAAATTTACCAGTTTAGAAAGTAGAGCAGCCAGGATTTAATTTCAGGTTTGGCTCCTGAGCTTATGCTCATTCTGATATTCTATGAAGCTTCTAAAGTTGATACGTACATAGAAAGACAGTGCCCCCATTTTTAAAATTTCTTCCATTTCTAGTAAAGTGTGAAGCAATTAAGTCACAGATATACATGATTCCAGAGGTCAAGTTGCCTTTAAGAAATAGAAGCCACCAGAGTGTATCTTTGGGACCTTCTACTGCTATCTTTTTGCTAACTTGGGTCCCTTGTCTACGGGTATTTCCATTTATCATTGCTCTCATCCTTCTCTGGCTACTCAGCCCTGTTGGTCCTGTCTTTTCATCCAGTGTTACGTAATACACCTACTGCAAAATCACTGAAGGTTCCATATTCAGGTGTTTTATTGTTATTATTATTATTTTGATCTGATTCTAGGAATATGAAGCTTCCATATTCAGGTGTTTTATTGTTATTATTATTATTTTGATCTGATTATTATTGTTTTGATCTGATAGAAAATAATGTCACCTCACGGCACATATTTCCAGCTTGTCAATTACAGGAATGGTTTTAGTTAAGTCTAAAAGAGTACATTTGCACGGTATGCAGGAGACATACCTGGATGTCTAGTTTCAAAGCTTATTTATCTTTTTATGACACTTTACCTGTCACATCCCTCAGTGTACATTAGTCACTTAAAACATATTTGGATGAACAAATGACACACAGTTTGGGCCCACAAACTCAGAAGGGATATTCAAAATCAATCATACGCAACAAAAGTGGGAGCCTTTCCTCCTGAAAGAGGACATCATAACTGAGAGGACATTGGATTGTTGGGACATGGCATGGGAGTGTTTTTTACTTCCAGCTGGAGAGTCCAAGGAGATGTTAAATTGTGCGGTTTTTGATGGGAACTTTATGGATTTCTCTTACTACTCTGTCAACAGAGGTGACATCTTTGTCATGTTCCTAAGGTTCAGTATTTTCATAGGAAATTAATAAGCTATTGTTTCAATATATGTTTGTTTGTAATTCATTTTGCTGGCCCTTAAAACATTAATTTAAAATGGGGTGCACATCATTTACTTGCCATATTAGTACTTTCCCCAAGGAACTGGAGTCCATCCCATCAAAGGTGTAATTATTTAGCTGTTGTGCTATTGCTGTTCTCTCTTTCAGATGAAAATCTCAACTATGTAATACAATTACCTGCTTTTTTTAGATGGAACACTGCAAACTCAATTTCAATATTTATCAGTGCTTGGGGGTCATTCTGAACAAGTTATTTCAATGTGTGGTGAGACTATAGGTATATATTACTACAGTATGTAAAGCAGTTTATTTACAACCTGTTTAATTATTTCCTCTTTGTAGTATATACATTTATGTGTATGTGTATGCACAAGTGTATGATCTCTTAATTTCCCTTCCTCACTAACAGCTATGGCTTTTTATTGCTTCTAGTGTCTTGCCTGTACCAATTCCCTTTATCTTCTCTTTTAACTATTTTAATATGTTAACATTTGAGAAGAAGACTTGAAATGTTTACAAACTCTAGAGTAAATAAACCAAATGAACAATTTCTTTGCTGTCACCTTCCATCCTACTTGACCATGGAATTAGTTTTCTCAGAAGCACATATTTGGAATACACAGTGTAGAATCTTAGGCATTATAAGAGGTTTAGTCCTTACAAGATACTCTAAATTTAGGTGGAAAGATGCTGGTTTGAATTACAGTCTGGTCACTTACATGGTTTCATAGAGTGGCTTATAGAATTTGCTAAATAGTCACTGATATTATTACTCCTTTGATTATATTTGCCTTAGCTTGCTTTATGAGGAAAAAGCACGTGCTGACAATCTAATAGCTTCCTATCACTGTTAAGACTCTCAAGGAACACAATGTATATGACAGTCCTCCATAAACTACAATCAACCACACAAAAGTCAAGTTTGTCTCTTCTACCCTTTCATGTAGCTGGCCCTCTTCCAGAGCTATGAGGTTGCCAGAAATTAGACATAAAATTAAATAGGCTGTCACAGGGTATGCGTTTCATTCCTATACATAATTTGACCTCTATTTGTGTTTTTACCCAAATATGCACTGTTTTTGGACCCTGGGAGCCCAGAAAGAAAAAAAAAATGACACTATCCCTCTTTCCTTCCATTTCTTCCTACTTGATTAGGGTTTAATGGGGTCATGGATATTGGATGCTGGCCATAGCTGTGGCCTGCTAAGTGGCCTATTCTGCTGATAAATCATATTAAATTAGGCCAGTGCAGGTGTTCCGGAAGGGATAGAGAAAACACATTCCTCCTTGACTAACATCTTTTTCCATTTGGCCCCAGGCCAACATCACAGTTTGTCAGTCCTGTGGCAGCTGCCACAAGCTGACTCCAAGCTCTGTAGGCTTTTGGCTCTGATTTTGCTCCTCCTGGGAGTTCCACTCCTTTGAGGGTCCAGGCACAAACAGGACTTTCTAAGAGTTAGCTCCTGTAATCCAAGATCTGATAACAAACTAATAAATCACTGAGTCTCAACCCATTGTAGATTTGGAGGTTTGTCTTGTTCTAAGTGCTGAACAGATACAGAATAAGTTGTCCCTACTTATATACTCAATGGTATACTCAGGAGAAAGATAAAGATGTACACGTAGAAAAATAAAGTGCACAATGATGCAGTATAGACTTCAGTTTCATCTAATTTGAGCTAGATTAGAGTGTTGGCAGAAAAAAAGCATTTGAGTTGGAAATTAAGAATCTGGATGAATATGAAGAAACAGTGAGTCCCAAACCCTCCATACAATTGAAAGCCTGTCTTTCAATACTCAAGTCATTTTATAAGAACACATCGTTTGTTGCCTGACATCTTTAGACCTCTTCTCTTTAATCCTCTCTAGCCATCTTTCCTGCTCATCCAAATTGTCACTCAAGACATCTGCCTTCACATACATAGGTGACTCTACAGCTCAGGTGATTGAAAAGAATTTAGCTAATTGCATAGGACATAAAGGTCAATGGCTCAATTATTATCCCAGGACAATTAGAGGCCTTGACTGCAGTGAGACTTGGCTTTCAAGTATCTTGGCCTCAAATCATCACTGAAGCTGAGATTTCATTCATTTTATAAAGTTCCTTTAGCATGATTCACTTGAAAAAATTTATCTTATGCCCTTGACAGTCTCAATCTTCTTGCAAATATTCCACTGAAATATTTCCTATTTTACATTAAGTACCTTTTGCTCGTTCTTCTCTAATAGCCTGAAGGATTTAAAGCTTTTCCTTAATCACTTAACCTGGCATTGTATTATGGCAATCAGTGATCTGTGTCCTGAATTTCTTTCCACTACTCAAGTTCACATACTCCAAATAACAACTAATGTTCCTTCACCTCTGTGTGGGCCACATCTAATCTGTGCTTCCCTGCATGCTGAGGGTTCTGTTCTGTCATAGCCATATTTCACAACTGAGCACAAGCTGTAGTCCAATGCCTTATGTATCAGGGATGTGTGTGGCAGAATTTCACTTAGGCTTTTGAGTATGGAGATAAGCAATTTTAGAGACAATAGCATGAGTAGGACATAAAAATGAAAGACATCCTGTAACACCACTGATGCTAGAGAATGGGAACTAGATGAAGAAAGGGACTATGTTTCTTTTGTCTCTTACTTGAATTCCTATTACAGTGAATTACTCATCTCACATTTAATTCATTTAAGTAAATAAGAAATTAAGACAAAATAGACCATTTGACTAGCTATTTATCCAAATGAGTTACGTATAGACGGAAAGACTGATTAACAGGCAAATAGATTTAAAAAAAAAAAGGAAAATAAGAAGAATCTTATTTTAAAGGAGTGGATAGGAAGCAATCTTAAAGGAGTGGATAGGAAGAAATGCCTGGACAAATTCTTACAGTTTAGTGCTCAGCTAAAGCTGTTATTTTTAGGCTTTCCATGAGGTTAAAGGTGGGGAGGGATTTATTAAAACTGCCAGCCTAGCAAGCATGCTATCTTGAAATCCAAATTATATTTATTTTTTAAAATACTGCCCAAACGAAGCTGGATTTTTCCATTCTCCTCTCACATCGATAGAATCTCTTCTTCCTTTAATTTTTATATCCCAAAGATTGACATACCTGTCTTATCTTACCTCCCAAACTATAAGATCTTTGAAGGCAAGCTTCATGGCTGATTGATACTTGCTTTTTCCCTCTTCCTTCCCTCTGTAATGAATGGTTCAGCACCTGCCCTATGACATGAACATAGTGAGTGCTGCTGAAGCTGAGGGAACAGAATGGCTACAGCCCTGGGGAGTGAGGCTGAGAGCTCTCAGACAAAGCATGATTAGGAATGCACCAGAACAAGGCCAGGTTCTGAAGGAGCCATGCAGTCTGCCTGTGGACTGACCTTCTTTTATGCCAATCTCCTTCTCCCAACATTTTGAACCTGAAAGGAAATATACTACCTTTGATTAGTTTTTAAGGAGGAACCTCATAAAAGAGTCTGCTATGTGTGCCAAAACTTTTACATGAAATACAGTGTAAGTGATGGCTCTTCATTAGCATTTTATTGGTGCTCTTTAAAACACTTACTGGACAAAACATTCCAGGTTCACTCCTTATAGTGTATATCACAAAGTGATATGCCAGACACCTACATATTTTACTAAATTAAACATAAGATTTTTAAAAATCTACTTTTCTGAGACATACAACTCTTTCAGTGTAGGTGTTAAAACAAATGGATCTTGAATTTCTGATCCACACAAAAATTCTGAGTCTGTATTTTAATGTATTAAGTATCTAAGGGAAGAAAGCATAATTTTTGATGGATTATTTATTCATAAAAGGTATCCTGTATAATTGAATAAACTATAAATACTCTCTTTGTTAACGGGTTGATCTATTTGTTTACTGTATTTTTTACAGTATCTTTATTACATTGAAGGTTGAGAGTTGAGTCTGAGCACCTAAGGAGCATTTCTGTTTGTGCTTATGAAGAGTTCATCCTTATGTTCCAAAGGGAGAGAGTATAATACTGACTGGGCAGTTATACTGCCTGGGCCTCAGTACTTCTAAAGTATATAATTTGCACCTATAGTAAGTTTACTTTGCCTCTTTGGCTTCAGTTTCTTTATCTACAAAATAGAGATCACAATATCTTATTTCATAGGACTAATGACACCACTTGGCAAAACAAACCATCAACTCACACCACTAATAAAAGGAAACAAAAGAGCACCAGTTGAAGTATGACTTATTATTGACTATAAAAATCTGAATCCAAGAAAAGCCCCAGACTTAAGGGAAAGGCAGCATTCCAGTTTATTCCTCTTTCTTAACAGTTAATCTTGTAGTGGCTGTAAAGTCATTATGATTGATTTACTTGACTTGAATTTATGTGTCTTGCTCTGTTTTTCTCATCCTAGAACTTTGATCTCAGTCTTTCTCCCCCATTGAATCAGATATTTTTGATCATGACTTTGATGAGAAAGGTCAAATAAAAGCTTTAACTCAACTGTGAATTTATATAGTAAATATATAAATACAGAGTAATTTAAATATAATTTTAAAAACCTTATTTTAGGATAGGAGATGGACCAATGGAATCTAAGTTTCCTTTTACCTATAGGATTCTATGATCCTTGATTAATCTATAGAAATTAATCAAATATTCATTTAGTACATTATTCAGTGGTTAAATATGCACATAACTCAAATGATAATTTAAGAGTTTAAAATCACTAATACTATTTGGAAAGGGCAGCAATTATTTTGAAATTCTACTTCAAAATTAAACCTTCCAATCTACAGGAACTAGAGCATAACACCCTGTTATAACCCAGCAGAAATGTCCCCACATTGATATTGCAACCTGAATGCACCCCATGGCAATGGCTGACCTAACTGTAAGAAAATAAATACATGTATTTCTGTTAGGAAATAGGAATATTAATTTTTGCTGTACCTATTTTACTGCCTTGTTGGGAAACTCATCAGATAAAATAATGTCTATAAATTCTCTATACATTTGAGAAAGGCTATAATCAACAGAATATAACAGAAGAGACAATATAATTAACAGAAGACACAGTTGTGTAGGAAGGATATTATAGATGATAGACAGTGGGTATTTAAGTTAATCAATCTCATACATTCTAATCATAACAATTTAGTAATTTACTATCCTTGTAGTTTCCACTTAGACTTTCCTTTGCAGAGCTGAACCAACAAGACAAATGCAAATCATACATTAAGATTCTCACAAATCATGTCACAAATTTTGCAAATATTTTATATATATATATATACATACATATACATACATACATATATATATATATATATATATATATATATATATATATATATATTGAGAGACAGCATGAGCAGGGGAGGTACAGGCCCAGAGAGAGAGGGAGAGAGAGAATCCCAAGCAGGCTGTGCACTGACAGTGAAGAGCCCGACACCAGTCTTGAACCCACAAACTCTGAGATCATGACCTGAGCCGAAATCAAGAGTTGGAGACTTAACAAACCGAGCCACCCACGTGCTCCACAAATACATTTAATGAGTGATTTCTTAGACTTCTGCTACTCTGTTTGGCTTACTGTCAAACAATAGCCACCTCCTTTTGAAAAATGTCAACCAATGGATGCACAGTGAATTCTCAACTTCAGAAAAAAAGAGATTATAGTTTTGGATAAACTAACCTTTTACCATATATCCATCTCTCAACTAACAACATTTGATATTTAAGTACAATGCTGCTCTGCATTATTGTTTACCAATTATAAATATATATTATATACATATTTTATACATATACACATATAAAATATATAAAAACATATATTTTATATATTCTCCTCAGCTTTCCATCTACCATAATATTTCTAGTTTGAATTCCACTAAACTAATAACAACAGTGTGACAACACTTGACCTCTCATCAATTCTTTGAATTGGGTGGAAAATAATAGTCACCCAAAGCTCATTTTTCTAAATGTTCACTTCCTTGGCAACCCTGAGGATAAGAAGGGCTTGTACATTTTCCCACTGAAATGGAAAGTGTTTAATAATGAATTGATACTAAGGTTGGATTTCATTCTCATATGCAATTATTTTATGGAAGGGTCAATGGGATTCTTCACATGCTCAAAGTACTAAGAAAAATTTTAGTCAATGGCAGGGTGATGATGCTGCTGTAATAGGAGCATGAATCCCAGAATCTGGGGCTCATTTTTCCTCCAGGTGGGACTATTGTTTGTTAGCTGGAAGTTCATTTTCTGAATAGTAGTTGGAATGAGGCTTTTCTCCTTTTTGTGCACAATGTAGCCAGAAGATATTCAGGCTTGAATTATAAGATTTTGCAAATCTGAACAATTTTTTTTAAAAATAGCTCACAGTTACAATCATATGTAGAGTGACTCACCTCCCCCCTACCACACACACATACCAAATGGTTTATAATCAGTGAATACAGGTCTTTTAAGATGGTACATTGAATGGCATCACCCATATTTTTCCATGATATTGATCTAGTATGAGAACCTAAGACCAAAAACAAAACCACACTTTTGTGAGCTTTCCTACTTTAATCTTATTTCAGAATTACACAATGGTCAGCCTGGTTACATTTGCAGGTATGTGATAATTTTCCATATTGAATTTCACATTTTACCAAGTTTCCTCAGCGACAAAACTTGGAGTAGTTTGGAATAGGTGTGTGTGTGGGGTGGGGGGGAGGTAAAGACAATGTGGTGGTATCAGAAACTATAACAAAACTGGATTTGAGTACATTAGTGCAGGTAAGAAAGCATATTGGTCATGACAGTAAAAGCAAGAATGAAGACAAGGCAATGCAAAAAATGGTAACATAAAGAAATACATTTTGTACAACATATTCTTATATATTTAAGAGAATAAAACACCAAGCCAAAAACATAATATTCTCTATGTCCCGGTTCACTTGGGGCAATCTGGGATTCCCAGATATGAGACTTTCAGTGCTAAAAGGAGAAAGAACAGTGGACAAGTTGACTTCCCTAGGGGCTGTGAACATTGTGACATACGAGCAAAAGAAAGCATGAATATGTGTAGCACTGTTAACAACTTTCACATTCATTAATAAAAATAAGAATTTATAGGGGCACATGGGTGGTTCAGTAAGTTAAGTGTCAGACTCTTGATTTCGGCTTGGGTCGTGATCTCATGGTGGTGGGACCGAGCCCCGCCTTGGGCTCTGTGCTGAGCGTGAAGCCTGCTTGGGATTCTCTCTCTCCCTCTCTCTCTCAAAATAAACAAATAAATATTAAAAATTAAGAATGTATAAACCAACAGTTATACTCATAAGATGAAATAATATAGACAGCAAAAATATAAATGACAGCCAAATATAAAAAGAGGTTGAATTTCAAAATTAAAATATTGAATCAAAATAATTTTAGAGACAATGTTACAATTATATTAAATCTATATAACATTTTAAAAATTATAAATGAATACTATGATGTTTCAGGACACTAAAATATGTAACAAATGTATAAATAATTATTAACTATTAGGAAAGTGAAAATAAATACCACTCATTTTACACAAACTAAGATTGCTATTTTCAAAAAGACAGATAATAACAAGTACTGACAGAGATATGGAGAAAATGGAATTCTCACACACTGCTGGTAGGAATGTAAAATTATGTAGCTGCATTGGAAAACGGTCTAGAAGTTCCTTAAATGGCTAAATGTAGAATTATCATATGATCCAACAGTTCCATTCCTAGGTATATACCCAAGAGCAATGAAAACATGTCCACACAAAAAGTTTTTCATGAACCTTCATAACAGCAATATTATTAATAGCTAAAATTGGAAACAACCTAAAATAGCCACGAACTGATAAATGAATAAAGTATTATATATATCCATATGCCAAACTATTACTTGCAAAACAAAGAAAATGAAGTATTGATACATTAGAACATGAATGAACCCTGAGAACATACTAAATGACACATCTCAAATGACGACATATGATGTGATTTCACTTATAAGAAGTATCCACAAATCAATAGAGACTACAAGTAGCTTAGTGGTTCCCTGGGGCTAGGGGATGATGGAGGCTTGGGAGTTACGGATAAAGAACTTGAGTTTCTTGCTACGGTATCAGAAATGCTCTAAAATGGACTGTGGTGATGGATACACAACTCGTACCAATATACTAAAAGCCACTGAACTGTATACTCTAAATTTGGGAAGTATATGATACGTGAATTGTATCTCAGAGAAGTTATTTAAAATATATAAAGTAGCGCTTGGGGATAAAAATCACTAATCCAAGAAGAACGACCTCTGAGACAGAAGGAAGAGAACATGAGAAGTGGGTCCAAATATGCTGGGTTTCAATATGTTGACTGTGTTTTGTTTTCCAATGTGGTCTATGTATACATGAATATTTGTTACATTATTCTTTATAATGTTCTGTATATTTCAAACGTGGAATGGACATTCTAATGTCTGTCAGATTTTTTCATGTTACATGATTAGAACACTGCCTTTTAAAAAAAGTTTATCTTGGGGGCGCCTGGGTGGCTCAGGCACTTAAGCGTCTGACTTTGGCTCAGGTCATCGTCTCGCAGTTTGTGAGTTCCAGCCCCGTGTCGGGCTCTGTGCTGGAAGCTCAGAGCCTGGAGCCTGCTTCGGATTCTGTGTCTCCCTCTCTCTCTGCCCTCCCTCGCTCACACTGGCTCTCTCTCTTTCTCTCTCTCTCTCTCTCAAAAATAAATAAACATTAAAAAACAGTTTATTTTTTAGAGAAAGCAAGCAAGAGAGAGCAGGGGAGGGGCAGAAAGAGGGAGAGACAGAATCCCAGGCAGGCTCCTCTCTGTCAGTAAGGAGCCCAATGTGGGACTTGAACTCATGAACCATGAGATTATGAGTGAGTTGAGATCAAGTCGGATGCTTAACCAACTGAGCCACCCTCTTCCTAAATGTTTTCATTCTATGCCATTTTCTATGGACACCATTTTGGACATCTTTCCGAAACTACTTTCATTCTTAACTCTTAAGAGTTTCATGTTTGTAACTCTTGTCTTAACTAGTAGAGTGTAAATTTTTTAAGGGGAAGACTAGATAGCCATCTAACAACATAGGTAAAAGATATAAGCACAGCTGGTTTCAGTGTTTCAACAGACCCATGTGAACCTATGACTCTACTAAATTCCTCTTTGAAAAATAAAGAAAAATATATATGGCATGTAAGACTTCATAAATGTGATATCTTGACCTTTTATTTTAACTCAAATACTATGGCTCATAGTGACAAATTCAGGGAAAAAAAAACCCAAAAAGTGTTAGTATTAATGAATAAAATTAATCCTATTAAGAGTGTGATAATGTAGATAGATACTTCAAAGAATTTGTTCTTAGAATTTTCTTAGTAATATATAGTGGATTTCATGAGATGCATTTCAATAAAAGTTTCATAGAAATAGCATTAATATTTCTAAAACAATAACATAAAATAAATACCTGGTAAGGCAAAGATGAGGACAGTGAAGGGTAGCATATAAAATGTCACCCCAAAATACGCTACTTTGTCATGAGGATTATTTTGAGCTGAAGGCATTTGAGGAGAAGCAAATACAAGAAAACCTCTCAGCTCACTCCCTATTTGTCTAACAACAGAACATAAATTTGTAACAGTGTCTCTTCTTCCTTCTCTAACAGGAGGGACAGGCATTAATCTCCAGAGACAATTCTAGACCTTTATTAGTACAGAGCACCAGAAACATCTACATAATAAACACTGCTAACTAGCTCTTATCCACCATTCATTTCCCTATATATTTGTCTTCCCAAGAGTTTTCCTAACTGGAAGCTCAAAGGCCTTTTCCTTCTTCTTTTTTTTTCTTCTCTAAAAATACATTGTTCTTTTGTTAAGATGGAATATAAGCCCAAATTCTAACCACACCTTTGCTTCACTCATCACCTGGTGTTCCCATGCATATGCAGGATGCACATGTTAGTGGACTTCTGTTGGTTTTTCTCTTGTTAATCTGTTTTTATTACTCTAATTTATAGGATCTCAGACAGTAAACTTAAGATGAATAAAGGGAAGACAAATTTTCCTCTACTACAATAGTCTATAGCTGCAAGTAGTTCAGCTATAATATGTAAGAATAGAGTAGTAATATAAATCATGTAAAGAAAAATATATATGGCATGTAAGACTTAATTCTTCCCTTTCTTCTCTATGAAAGAAAAAAAACAATTTGATAGAATATTTTCCTACATTTTATCATATTTTTAAAATCCTTAGTATCTTTCTCTACAGACTCTTGGAGAAACCTACATATTCTAGTGGGAAATAGAGGGAAGGGATGTGCTCCTTGAACCAAGATCAGGGGGCCTAGTCATGGCTGCTTGGCACCTACTTCATTCCAATTAGATCACTAACTGACAGCCCACTGGGGTCCTTATTGCCAGCTAGTCATTAATATTTCAATCCTTCTTTAGAACAGGCACGCTACCAGCCTGTGCCTTCTTCCTAAGGTCTGAGGCAATATAGTAGAGGAGGTGAAAACATTTAGGGCATTAAGAAGTCCTAGACTTAATTTCCTTTTCTTCTATCTAGCTGTAAGAACTTGGCCAAGTAATATTACCTCCCTTAACTTTAGTATCCTCCTCCATAAAAGTGCTTAAATGATATCGAACATGAGCCTCAAACTACACTTAGGCCACTGGCTTGAGTTCTTTCTCTTATTTTTAGTTGTCCCAACTGCCTACCTATCTTCTTTTTAATATTTGACTTCTATTAAACCTATTTCTGACATTCTCAAGATTTCTGATTGAAACCAGTGAACTCTGTGTAGCTGTTCACATCCTATCCAAGTATAATTTTATTATTTTAGATTTCTTCTTTATCTTCTACCAACATAAGATCAAACAAAAGTATCGGCCCCTTTTGACAGCGTTTCACATCTCTGTGATGATCCCTCTGTCTCTTTTTCTTAGTTAGATTTCCCATGACAAGGTCTCAATATCACCTCTAACATACACGAACACACACAAAACTAAGACAAAATATTCAGAATATTACTCATAAAATAAGCAAAAATGTAATGTTAAAATCAATTTTCTCTTTATGAAGAGATGACCATTCACTCAATCTCAAAATAATTGCGTGTATTTTAACATCCCATCTCATAATAGTTACAAAACACACAGAACGGAAGGCAAAGCACACATTCTTTTGGGCTTCAGATTTTCCATTATCTCCTACTTCTAGAAAGTTCCAGAATATAGTTGCAGAAGCAAATGAGAATTTGTTTACATACTTTTATCTGCAGCAGGCAGTTTTTAAGGCTCTTTAGAGAAAGAAATGCAGTGGCAGTGTCCAGGAAAATAATGACAATTCTTGAGTTTCTTCAGATGTTTGCCATAAGGATACTGTCATGCAAATTGTGTTTCATTTTATCTTAATCACAGATCCAAATGCAAATCCTCAAGGGCATCCTGTGCATTTGCATATGTCTCTTGAGAATATAAGTGTAAATATGCAAGAAATGGTTGTTTTACTACAGTAAAATGGCTGTGGATTCCATACAGACTAAGATAGAAAGCTGGGGTAATGAGGTCTCAAAAATCAATCTAGGTTCATGCCAGCAAAGGAAAGAAAACACTTAAAATTTTAGGTTCTGGAAGTATAATTGAGTATTTATTCTGTTTCAGGATCTCTATTAGAAAATTCCACAGGTGATCACATGTCACTCCTACAATAATATTATAAATTTCTTAACTTGTCCAAGGGTCTCCTTATCTAAAGCAACTGAAGAAGGTTTTTGTTTGTTTGTTTTGTTTTTGTTTTTGTTTTTGTTTTGTTTTGTTTTGTTCTAAGCAGGCTTAATACCCAGTGCGGAGCCCATTATGGGGCTCAAAGGCACAACCCAGAAGTCAAGAGTTGGATGCTTCACTGACTGAGCCACTCACGCACCCCAAAGCAGGCTGTGAATATAGAAACTCTCAATTTCAAATCGCATATCACTGCCATTGCTCTTTAAATACATGTTGTTTCAGGTTTTATTTTCTAAAAGCTTATTTTAGGCAGATTCTCAACGTTTTAAATAAAAAGGGGTCAATTTCTGTTGGATCTGTTTTATAGTATGACATTTGATCCTAGCAAAATATGTATGTGAAGTATGAACTTACTTCAGTTTTTTATTGTTTAGCAATTACTTGAATTAACTCAAATGATGGGTTTTCTTATCTCTGCAGATTTTGGTCTTGGAATTTACTAATATTTGGAAGTCTGATATATGATATAATGTATAACAAAACCATATCATCTGCTGGTATCTATGCATTGCTAACGGGTTGTCGAACCTGATATAACATTGTATACAGCAGTGATTCTCAAAATTTTGCATGCATCAGAATCACTTGAGGATCTTGGTGAAACATAAATGCTGAGGCCCTACCACACTATTTCTATTCATTAGAATAGACTTTAATGCGTTAAGAGGTAGTAGTGATAATGCTGATCCAAGGACCAAATGTTGGTAACAACTGGGATAGAACATTAAAGGACTGGCCTCAAGAGAACAATTTTTTGTTTTTGTTTTTGTTTTTTATTAGGGTGAGAGGTCAGAGGGACTCAAGAGTTAACTGCACAAAATAATCAAAAGGGCCAAATTTCTTGTGGACATGTCAAAGTTGTACTGTCTTCTAGGACATTGTTGAGGCCAAAGGGAAGAAGTTAGAACATGACAGGCTAAAGTGATGTGTATTTACCTTCTATGATGGACCTGTGAATGAACGCCAGTTGTGGCAATATGTGTTTGGTGGCTTGAACACAGGTTTAATGATATCTGAGAGATGCTTAAATTTAGGAAATAGTGTTAAATAGTTGCTGGGTCAAGGGGATGCTCAGAATAAGACACTAAGTTGTTTTAATGCCTGAATGGCATATGCTATAGAAGAAAGACATAAGCAAACTAGTCTCACAGATAGTAAGTTGAGAAGATATTGGTAGAATATGTGAGTTCCACTAGGATTCTTCCACTCTCTGAAAACCTAACAACACATATGGGTTAAGATAGACCAGAATACTGAGATCAGGATAGAATAATATAAAATCATATCTCTAACTACACACTATCATTATTGGTCCCTATAAAATAAGCACAAGAATAGAATACAAAATGTGAACAAAATTAGAAGACTTCCCACTGCTTAAGTTATATTAATTTAGATTCTGGATTCAAAACAAAACATTTAAAATATTTCTCCCTGTACTTTATGGCTCACTCCCCTCACTCTCCCTGCCTGAGAAAAATACCTTTCCAAGAAAGCTTGTCATCTCCAGGTTATAGGTCTTCTGTTTCATTTCTCCCCATGTGAGCATAAAAATAGTAAGAAAACAATTCCCAGTTTTCAAATACATAATGTGAACATGATTATCTCTATAAAGTGGGGGAAATGCAACCATAATCTATGTTATTAGAGTATTTTCCAGTAATTTTTACAACTGCAATTCCCCAGGGTTTCATGTTTAACAGAAAAAGAAGCAATTCATTCAATTCTTCATTTTCTTTATTATTTTTTTCCACCTTTATTTGTTGATTTTCTACTATGATTTTACCAAGGTATTATACAGATGATCAAGAACTACCTGGTACATGTAAGACAAAATAGTCAAGAGGAAAGTATGTGGAATCCAATTCTCCCCCTTCCCACTACCTCTTCCAGCTGCATTTCAAAATAAGATAATAAGATGTTCCTCCAAGTATTAACCTGTAAAATAGCCATTAGAAAGAGCAGATCATCCATATTCAAAGCTCTTTTTAAAGGCAGCATGTATCCCAGGATAATATTTGGCATTAATCTTATTTAAGGCATCAATAAATACAGTGAAAATGTGCTATTCAGGTGGGAATGTAAGAACAGGTTAAATAAAATGCCCAAACATTGTCAGAAAACTTAATGGTTAGGGGCATTCATATGTGTTTTAAGGTAGAAATTCTATACTATTAATCAGATTGTTGATTGTAATTTGACCTTCCAACTGCACTTAATTGCATCAATAAGAATTTCCTAGGGTCACCAGGATTGTTCAGTTGGTTCAGCTTCCAACTTCAACTTCAGCCCAGGTCACGATCACTGCTCCTGAGTTCGAGCCCTACATCTGGCTCTGTGCTGACAGCTCAAATCCTGGAGCCTGCTTTGGATTCTGTGTCTCTCTCTCTCTCTGCTCCTCCCCCGCTTGTGCTTGTGCACTCTCTCTTTCTCTCTCTCAAAAATAAACATTGAAAAAAAAAGAATGCCTTAATTACTCCGTTTAAAGACAAATATTTCATCTCTTAAAGGTTATACTTAGCAATTATAAACTAATTTTTTGTCATTGCATTTCTATCTTTTGTCAATTTTGTAAGACTGAATCACACCATGGAGCAGGGGGCAACCCACTCACATTGCTCCAAAATCGGATTGTCTAAGCATAATACTAAGATTGCCTGGCCTTCAAATATGATGGCCACCTAGAGGTATGTTTTATTTCCTTTGTGTACACTTATGAGCGCCCAGTTAGCAGGTCCAAGGTGACATACCACGGCGCACATATGCACCTTCTTCACATCCAAGGCTTGCAAACAAACAATTGTAATACACTGTGAGTATGCCATAAATTGCTGCATTCATAGTGTTCTTCTGCAAAAGAAAGGGCCAGGACAGCTTCTTTAGAAAGAAACAACTAATAATAAACTCTAAAGAAGAAATGACATCCAAGAGAAATTCAAATAAGTTGAGTGATTGAAGATGAAGTTTTGGGACCCAAACACACAGAGAATTTATGATGTTTTGAGACTATGTAATGACCATGAATAAAAGATAGCACAGAATTGAGGACTGAACCTTTGGAAATCTCCATATCTAAGAAATGAGGTAAAGTATAGAAGTTAGTAAAAGACACAGAGATGTGGCCAGAAAGGTAAATGTGAAAGCATATCCTATGGTATCAAGGAAGATACGAGGGGACTGAAGTCCAAGAAGAGACGACCTTATAGTATGACCACAGAGAGTTCTGGACCAAGCACACCAAAAATGAAAAGAAAAAAAAAAAATCCCTAAAAACTAAAAAGCAATTATAGTGGCGGCAGGGTATAGGTGGGAAATCTCTGTACCTTCCTCCCAATTTTGCTATGTATCCTAAGCTGCTCTAGGAAAAATTAAATCTTCAAAAACAAACAAAAAACAAGAAACCCAGAACCGATAGGTGCATGACCACAAATATCCATGCTTCAGTCTTTAAAAGCAAAATATTATCACATATCTACTACTAGACACATCCATCCAGAGGGAAGACAATCACACCATGAAAATGTCTTGGGAATACATTAGGGAAAAGGGATGTGGACAGTGATGTGAAGACTAGGCTATTTTTATCTTTGTCTATTGTACATGTATTAAATAAATTTCTCTTTGAAGATTTAAGAAAAGGCAACTACATATGGGAGCCATAGATAACTCCTAGCATTTGATAGAAGAAGTTTCAGTATTTGTTTCTTAAAATACAACACTGAGCTGGCAGGGCCTTCATATTCTTTACATTCTTATTTCCCTTCCAATCTTAATTGAGAACTGTTGCACTTCCCTTTATTCATTTTACAGCATTGAAATCATCACCACTTTGAAAGCTTTCCAAAAATAATTACATAATATAGGATCAAGTGGGAAAAAGGATCTATAGGGAATATTTCACAGCTTCTCTTGGCAACTGTATTCTCATTATCTCAAGACAGAACTTCATTTACTTTCATGAAGTATGCCTCTCACCCAGCAACTGCACGAAAAAAATCAATTTCTCACATATGATTGATTCCCACTTATAAACCTTTTGAATCCAAATGTGGAATATTCTTTGCCAGAAATTAGTATTTTACTCTCCAAATAAACAGAAAGTCGTATTCAGAAAATACTTCCTACTCATATTTGTTTTTTCTGTGAGAGCAGAAAAATAGCCTCACCATATCTTTGATTTGCATCCTTGCTTTCTGTCAGTAATAGGACTGGATTTGGTGTTTCCAAGTTGTTAAATGTTTATTTTCTAAAAGCTGCAGAACATACTACAATTGTTTCCTGCTGAGACAGAGACAGCAATCTGTAGGACTGGAACACAATCTCAAGCTGTTCTTGTTCCAAGACCAGCCTCCAAGCACTTGAAAACTCCCCCTGAGAATTTCAGTTCCAAAAACAGTGGCCTTGTTCCATTTTAAGATTTGTCTCCCGTTTTCTGAACAGTTTTGCTTGTGACCTTATGCTCCATTCTGAGAATGTTATAGCTGTACATGCTTACAGGCAGGCAGAGAGGAAAGTCATGGGAGTGTCCAGCAATGAAACTGGCTTGATGTCAGTTAAGGGTAAGAAGGGTAGATGGGTGGGTGGTAAATGGAGCTGCAGGCTTGGGTAGGAGGATATGGGCTGCCAGTGAAGCATAGGACAAACTGACGGTTAGGAGATTTTCCAGGTCACCTTCCCTCCAAAAAGAATCTGACAAGAAGGTTGGAAAGTCTGATGCAAATCCAGACTACAAAAAAGAAAGGGCTGCAACAGAATGATAAACAAGTACCTTAATAGCTCTGACCCACTGAAATGCAATACAAATGTAGGAAGTGGTCTTAACTGAGACTCCAGTTGATGCATGTCTGTCTGGGATGTTTCTACTGGGCAGCCATGCAGGCAATGTCAGGCATTCGTATCCTAGGCGTTTGCTTGCATGGAGAACAGATGTGAGAAGATTATTGGAGAGAGAGGAGAATATGTAGGGATGGGGGAAGAGAAAGTGCAGAATATTCTCTTTCCTTGTTATAATAAGTGCTATATGAGTCCCACTGTGAGAGGACCTGCAGACAAAATCTGAAGGGTCTCTATTTGTGAATTACTCTGTCAGCACCAGGTACACAAGAGGCACCGCTTAGTTTCCCAAGTAACAAAGCGTGACACAGTAGGATATAAACAAGTAATCTGTCCATGCTTTCAAGGATGTTTCTGAACACTTAAGTGTTCAAATCTTTGAGAGAGAAGCCCTGTCATTTCACATAGGTCTTCACAGTAATGGCAATAGTCAAGTACATCCAAGAAGTTCCCAGGCCAAGAGCAAGAAAGACAGAAGATTAAGGGAGGTTATAATGTTTACTGCATGATAGCAATCTCTGATGGACCAACTCAAGGGTGCTTGTAAGATACCCTCTGCAGATCCCAGGAAATACTTTGCAGTCAGGGTGAAGATTCGGCATCAGGTTGTAACAGGAAAGTGCTTATAAAACTAAATGGATCTTGTGAAGTAAAACATTAGGTTGTTCTGATAGGTAGGGTAATATCCACTATTAAAATCTCCTTCCAATCTTTGACCATTTCTGGCAATCTAAGACAAACAGCAGGTGAATAAAAGTCACTCTTAGGATAAATAACATAAACTGTCCTTGATCATGAGGTATTTGTTATATTCAATGATAGTTTCCACCTATTTCATCTTATAGATTTTTCTATATATTACAACAACCGGTTTGAAGTTCAACACTTGCGTGTGTGTTTTTAAATTAGTTTCAAGTGTACAAAATAGTGATTCAACACTTCCATACAGAAGTTCAATGTTTGTGTTGTTATAAAATGGCAGCACTAATAGATCTAACAAGATCTGATGACGACTTGGAATTATACATTCCCCGTGTAAATACAGAGAGCGGTAAGCATTTTTGAGGAAAGAAACTGTACAATATTATTAATAGGATTGACCTCCAGTTTCACTTATTTTGTAGTCTTTATTAAGCTAATTGTGTAAATTATCTCTAGGCTTTCAGAGTCATTCAAGTCAATCTTACAGAAAAATTGTCTTTGAGGGCAAAAAGGAAAAACAGGACTTCAAGTACTATCAGCTGGGGGTGGGGATTGGGCTGTCCCTGCAGGTGATAAAATATGTGGAGGTGGGACATGGTAGCAGAGTGAAGCCTGGGGCTTCAATTCTAGCTCATAGGAAAGTTACAGTGAGAACAAGTATTAAACCATATGGCAGGTATGTAAGGAAAGATGATTCCTTCTCAGTAAAGAACACAAAGGCCACCAACACATTTGGAAGGTGGAATCCACACACTTCTGTATATTTATCAAGGTTTCCAATACCCAGAGGTTTAACGAGTCACCATTCTGAAGAGACTCGATCCTTCCCACAGTAGTTTCCTGTTGATTAGAGGGGACAAGGGCTCAGTCTCAGCTCTGTGGCATTGTCTTGAGGAGGCAGACTGGGTGTTATGGGAGGGGATAGGACAGTTCACAGACTACAATCACAAAATTAATTTGGTTTGGTGCTCTGACATGTTTTTTTGTGTGCAGTATTACTGTGATATATTCTTACTGTTTTCCCTACAAGCTCTCATCAATGTTACTTGCAATTTTGTCAGATAAGATCCATAAAGTAGTGACATGTGAAGTTCTTCTTGTAAACCATCCAAGATACTTTGTGAACTCAGTCAGGGTATAAATCAATCAGTCAATCCTAAATTTTGTTTCTTTTGTCACAAATATCGAAGACATTACTAAATTACTGTGGTATTAAATTTAAGAAGACTGCATCCAATAACTTGAAAGACATTCTAAGAAAATACATATTGATTAGAACAAAACAAGTAGTTCTATTTGGTGAATAAAACAATTTATAAAGAACTGATAACAAAAGTAGGACAAATGAATTTAGACAGCTCAATGCACAGAACTTATAAGTTCACATTTCATGAATATTAGAAACCAATATATCTATTAAAGAATGCCAGAGAGGAATTAGAATTGAAAAATAAAGAACATTTCAGTAAAGGTAAAGAGCAACAGTGCTAGAGAATTTGGCTGTGGTTGATGAAGACACATTAAAACATGGAAGGAAGACTGGTTCAGAAAAGACAAAAGAATGTATAATATATGCATTAGTATTACTATTTTGTTAAAGAAGATTAGATATTCCAAGTTAAAATAAACTCTTCTCCACCACAAACACACACATTTCCTCCAGTCTTTTAAAAGTCTTTTTTTCCAAGTGTAGCTAAGAAATTTATTCAAAGACTCTTTATTTGTATTTTCTGAATATTAGAATTACCCTTTGTTTTCCTGCAAAATCTGGGAAATTTTTCATCCAAACAATGAAATGCTATCATATATGTGAGGAATGAATCTTGCTTTGAGTGATGTTAAAGTTAACCAATCACAATGGGTGAGCCTTACAAGGGAAAACATTTCATCAAATATTAGAAAATTTCCTCTTTAAAAAATACCTTTCCTGGATTTTTTTTGAAGTTTATATTTATTTTGAGAGAGAAAGAGAGCATGAGCAGTGGAGGGGAAGAGAGAGAGGAAGAGAAATGGAATCCCAAAGAGGTTCCATGCTGTCAATGTGGAGACCAATACGGGGCTCAAACTCACAAACTGTGAGATCATGACCTTAGCTAAAATCAAGAGCCCGACACTCAAATTGAGCCACCCATGCATCCTATACCTTTCCTGTTTTTATCAACATTATATATTCTCATTAAGGAACAGACAATGAGAAGAAATGAGTTCAAAGAAATAATTAACAGATTCCCTACTATCCTGGTTCAGTGGCGTCTTAGCAAACCGTTTTTTTTTTGTTTTTTTTTTTTTTGTCTGTTTTGTTTTGTTTTTGTGGGGAGTAGGTGGAATAGAGATTTACTCTGTAGTGTTTTTCAATTTCTGTGGTAGAGAGACTCCCAGCATGGCTGCTTTCTAGTTCTCAACAATTTAACAACTAGCTCACAAAATTCCTGAAAATTTAGCAATTAGTTCATTTGATCTAATATAATCCACCATAGCACACCACTGTGTATATAAAAACTTTGTTAAACTTCACTCCAGAAACTTCAAAATGGTTTCATAAAAATAAAAATGGACAGATAGCTATATTGATAAATAGAGTTTGTAAAGCAAGTAATAAGTTTATAACAAAGGCACTAAATTTATTATTGCTTGGATTTTTTTTTTAATTTTTTTTTCAACGTTTATTTATTTTTGGGACAGAGAGAGACAGAGCATGAACGGGGGAGGGGCAGAGAGAGAGGGAGACACAGAATCGGAAACAGGCTCCAGGCTCTGAGCCATCAGCCCAGAGCCCGACGCGGGGCTCGAACTCACGGACCGCGAGATCGTGACCTGGCTGAAGTCGGACGCTTAACCGACTGCGCCACCCAGGCGCCCCTATTGCTTGGATTTTTAAAGAAATGGTGTTGACCTATTTTTGTTGATTTTGAGGGGAGTTCTCTGTGCCTCTTGGACTTGAATCTCTGTTTCTTTCCCCAGATTAGGGAAGTTCTCAGCTATAATTTGTTCAAATCAACCTTCTGCCGCTTTTCCCTGCTCCTCTTCTTCTGGGACTTCTATGATATGGATATTGTTTTGTTTCATGGAATCTCTTAGTTCTCTAAGTCTCCCTTCATGATCTAATAATTTCCTTTTCCTCTTTTTTTCAGCTTCATTACCTTCCATAATTTTATCTTCTATATCACCTTTTCTCTTTTCTGCTTCTTCAATCCTTGCTGTCACTGTATCCAGTTTGTTTTGCATCTCAGTTATAGCGATTTTTATTTCATCCTATTTCTCAGGTCTTTGATCTCTGCCACAACGGTTTCTCTGGTGTCTTCTATGCTTTTTTTTTTTTTTTCCAAGCCCAGGTAGTAGTCTTATGACTGTTCTAAATTCTTGTTCGGATACATTGCTTGTATCTGTTTTGAGCAAGTCCCTGGCTGTGATGCCTTCTTGACCTTTCTTCTGGGGAGAATTCCTCTGTTTTGTCATTTTGGCTAAGTTTCTGTCTTTTGAGTGTTTTAAAAAACTTGTTATGTTTTCTGCCCCTGAGAGTCCTGCTATATTAAAAAGGGGTCATACACTGTACGGGACCTGGCATTCCAGGAAGTGCTTCTGGTGTATTCTGGGTGCACTCTGCAGTTGCATTTAGGCCACTCTTTTCCACTGGTCAGTCCTCTGCAGAGTGCCTCCTTGCTTGCAGTGGTGGAGTGTTTGGACCTTTAACTAGGTGTACTTTGATTTGATTGTTGAAGTAATTCTGGGAAAAGAGGCAGGGGTAAAGCCTGATCCTGAAAAAAAGAGAAAAGGAAAGGGAACAAAAACAACCTAACAGAGAATCAAAAAACTCTAAGTCTGATTCCAAATAAAAAGGAAAAAAAAAGAAAGAAGAAGAAAAGACAAAAAGAAGGAAAAAGAAGAGGTTAAAACACCGATCCAGAAAAAAGAGCAAAGGAAATGAAAACAGAAACAAACAAACAAACAAAAAAAACAAAACAAGAAACTATGAGCCTGATTCCCAAAGAAAAAAAGAAGAAACAAAGAAAAAAAAAAAAAAACCCTGTAGGTGTCATCTTGAAGCACTCAATTTTCAGTACACTCGGTGCATGGGGATAGCTGGCTGTGCATGGGGTCTTCTGGAGAAGAGGTCTGCTGCTTTGGCTCAGAGTCAGTCTTGCTCCAGTAAATAAGCAGTTGCTGGGCACTGGGGGAGCAGCGAGGGTAGGATCTGGTATAAGCAGGTCCCTCCTCCACTGGGGGCCACTGTGTTGCTCTGTGAATTCCCACTGTATTGGTATTGGGGGGAAATGGTGCCACCCCAATCTCTCCTCCCTGTTCAGCCAGCCCTCACAGAATAGTGAGGGCAGTCAGCTCACCCAGTGCCACAGCTCTCCTGCATTTTCTCTTTGCTGCACAGCTGGGATTCAAAACCCAAAGTCTTAAAGGACCCAGTGGGGTGCAGATCCACTCCCCTCCTCCAGAGTACAACCTCTCCACCTAGTTGATGAAAGGCCTTTGGCTGGCTTTGTCTTTGGGAAGGCTATAAACCCTCTTCCAAAAGTATTCCAGTAAGGGGAATGTTCTCTCCCAGTGAACCCCAGAGATCTCTAGAACACTATGCACTCCAGGGCCAGCTCCCTCCTCTCCCCAGGAGTGCACACCACAGTTCCACTCTGAGAAAGTCGCACACTTCCAAAACCTCAGAGTCTGAGCTCCAAACACTGTGTGGAAAACAAAACAAAACAAAACAAAAGAACTGGGACACTCAGAAATGGAAGAATTAGTAAAATTCAGATTACTATTTATGAAAGAAGCACTACCTAAAACATTTAAATTAAGAAAAAACATTCAGAAAATCATTAAGCTTTTGAAGTCATATTTTACATCTTTATTGTCCAAATTGCTAAACAAAATGGACTGTTTTTCTTAAATGAGCAGAGTTTTTAGAATTCTTACAATTTCAAAGTTTTATGCTATGATTTTTGCTGGGCCAAGGTTTAGAACATTTATATCTTCTTCTCTAACCATAATTCCTTAAATTGTTGGATCTAGTTGCTAGAATCATATGACATTTATTCTCATTAACAATAATTTATCAACATTCTCCATTCTTGGATTTTTTTTTCTTTTATAATTGATGTCAATTATTTGATTAGTTTCCTGAATTTTATCATTGGAAAATGTTTAGTTTTCAAGAGAGGATGATGTAGAATAGTTTCTGTTATACTTGAAGGATACTTAAGGGGAATCAATATTATTTCTTTGTATTTTCATTTCCCTACCATTTTGAAATGTATATGTGATCTTCTAACACCAAAAATTCCTACAATGTATGGACATTTAAATTGAAGGAAATTTTCAGTCAGTTTTCTCTTCTTCTGTATTCAATTAAATTTCCGACACTAAAAGCATTCCACAAAAACAGGGCATTTTCCAACCCATGAAGTTTGGCTTATACTCCCACTCACCAATATGCCTGGGCAGATAACAAGTCCAGACAGCACTACTCATTATATGGCATGGAGAGGTTTTATTTCAAAAGGTATCCCTTGATCTTGCAATGGTTAACTTCAATATATCAATTTTTAAGTGAAAAATTTAACATTTTTGCCACTCGATATCTTTCCTCAGTGCATGTAGTGGTGCTAGTGTGGGACTGTTGCTCCTCAGCAACGTTTTTGCAAGTGCATAAGACTTCTTCGTTTCTACTTTGTCTGATGCCAGTTAATTTTTGGATGATTTTAAAATTATTTTGTTCCATTAACTTTTCAAATGTTTTTGTTTTTTTTAAAAACAAACCAAACAATCCTCCAATACAATCAGATCACAAAGAATGAGGGGCATACATACTGCCCTATGCACATGCTCCACTGTACCAGTGGACTTCACTTAAAAAATATAACTTCTAGGATAAAATTACTGACAATTTCAAGATGTGACAGCATAGTATTAAACCTAATGGGGGGTCAGAGGACCCCGGTGCAACTGCACTTCTTACAGACTTCTTACAAGTCATGAAGCAGACCTGCTGACCACCTTGAGAGAGTGTGGATTAAGGAAAGGTGAATTCTGACAGAATTTGAGATGTGAAATAATAATTTTCCGTTACAGAATTAATAAAGAGAGGAGAGGCCTTCAAGATCACCATATCCAGAGTAGATATCAACACAGTGGCAAACAAATGCTAAATTCCAGAGATCCTGATTTCTATAGTGATTCATATACACCTCCTTCTCCCCTTTCCCCTCGTGCCTCTCTCAGAACTTTGGGGTACTTCTTATAAAGAATGGGTCTGGTGGAGCTGCAAGTGGTTGTCCATGGAGGCTCTCGAAGCGGAAAGAGGCCACAGACTCTAAGAAGAGACTTGGAACAGTTCTGTTCATGGTAGGGCAGGCCACCAAATTCATGTACTTCAAGTGTGTTACTGTTGTAGTTTTTTTTTTCCCATGAACCATTTTTCTAACTGTAAATCATTAGGAAAATAATAACTGGCAGATTACTCAAAGAGCTAACTGAATTTGTATGATGAAGAAAAAAGTCATTAACAGTAACAATTGAATATAGGAGGAAAGAATAGAATGAACAGCTGAAGAGAGATCATGGATTTCAGGCAATTACATGGAATTCTACTCAGAGCTATATAAAGATATAAATTGTGAAAGAGAATTTAAAATATATGGAGTTTAGATGGAGAAGGCACATGACACATCTAATAGGAGTTTCAGAAAAGAAGAAAATAAATAAAAGGGAGAAGGAGAAATCGTTAACATTCGAAGGTAAAATTGTTATTATCACAAATAGAACAAGAAAATGTGTCTTTTGTCTTGGGAAACTAAAGACTCCACTGCAAGATAAGAAAAAAAATCATATTCAGGGACATCACAGAAAAATGATGTGGCATCAGAGACAAAGGGAATGTAATTAGCAAGAAAGAAAAAGATTACCTAGATAGACTTAAAACTATATGAACAGCAGGTGTATTATCAACAAAATAGATGCTAATAAGGAATATATTCAACTTGGGAATTAATTAGAACAATTTTAATTAGAAATAAATATTAAGAATCCTAGTACTTGAATTTCAAGTTAAAAAAAGTATTAGTGTCTAGATTTCAGTAGGGAGTTTACTGAATACAGGAAAAATGGGGTCTAGGAAGCAATGCTGAAATAAGAAATGAGTTAACATTTTAGTAAATCTAAGAATGACTTAAATGTAAAAAAAAATTAATGACTAAAAAGCTAATGGCATTTTAAAAAAGAGTGAACACCTGACTATATTAACAACAACCAAAGTCTTTGTGGGATAACGGTGTAAACGATAAAAGATAGGACATAGTCTTGAATGAGAGATGTGTAATGCACATAACTGACAAAGGATTAGTAACCAAGACACATATGGAATTCCTATGTCATCAATAAAATGCAAAGAACTGAAAAGGAAATGAAATAACTGACATGAAGGGCCTTCAGAGAAATAGATGGCCAATACAGAGACGAAGAAATGTCCATCCTCATTAAAAAGTAAAGAATTGCACATTAAACTATGTTTTCATTGATCATCATCAAGCTGACCATGAAAGTTAAAGATCTGATACACAGAAATTTTGGCAAGAATATGAAAATGGAAGCCCTCATGCCCTCCTGACACAAGTATAAACTGCTACAATTTGGACGGCAATTTATCAATATATTTTAGATTTAATGAACACCTGTACTCTGACCCTGCAGTTTCATTTTTAGGTGTATTTACCCTAAGAAAACTATGACAAAAGTCTAACAGATAAAATGCTTAAAGCCCTTTATTGAAGCACTAATAGCAGCAGCATAATAAAGAATAGAATCAACTGAATATCAATATAGTAGTGGATATACATAGTAGTATACTAATATAACAGAATTCCATAATTATAACACTCAAAATACATGATCTAGTCCCATAAATATCTATTAAGAATAAATTTCATAAACAAGATACTGACAAAAACAAAACAAAATAAAACAAAACAAAACAAGCAATGTACAATGGCATTTGTGATGCTCCATGAGCAGAGAATTCTGTCGGACCCATGATGCATGGAAGTTCAGTGAGACTCAGAGCAAACACAAGAAAAACATGTAACATTTCATGCTTTCCATTCAGATTGGAAATTTATTCAAACACATAAAGAAGGCAAGGCATTCTAAGATACATAAATGATCAAGAAGTCTTGTCATATCTTCTTCTGAACTCGTGTTACTTTCTTGTATTACCCAACCACTTACATAGGAAATGATGACGTAAAAGGAAAGAGGAAATTAGGGCAACCCTTACTTCCTTTTCCTTTCAGTTCATCCTTACTTACCGGCCAGCTGAAAGTGGAGAGGGTTGGTAGAATATGTGTGTATCAAGAAGTGAAATGAAAGCAACTGAATTAGTTTTGTGCAGAGTTTTCAATATTCTGGAAAAAATGAAATACATACGCATGTGTAAGCTATGAAATATAAATTGTATCATTTTAGTGAATCCTCATGTGAGTCAAATGCTCTCATATTTGCATTTAAATCTGACACTGCACAATACAAAGATGAATATTAAAATTCACTTACAATTAAAATTCTTATTTTGACTTTTCTTAGAATGACATGAAATTGCAAATTAAAAAAAATGAGAAGTCAAGAAAGAGACCATGGAACAGAGGAAAATGCATTATATTTTAGAACTTTTCATCATTTTTTTTCTGCTTTTTGAATAAGGATCCCCATGTTTTCCCTTTGCACTGGCTCCTGCCAATTATTTAGATGACACTGGTTATCAGCATATTAGGCCAGGTAGAAAGTTAACACTAATGCAATAGTAGCTTTTAAGTTCTCCATGAACTGTCAGTGTCTATCAATTTGCTGACATATTATTCGACATATTATTATCCTTTCTCTCAGTTCTTCAATGAAGAATAACAAACTAGACAAGCCCAACACTGCTACTCTCTTCTTGATTACAAATTGGGCTAAGTGAGGAAATCTTTGATTTTGCTGTATTCCATTCTAACAACATTATTACAATCTATAAAGCACGTTGAAAAGCATATATTAACATTAATTATAGAAAATGGTAAGCAATATTTTTTAGGCAATTTAACCTTTCAGAGTCCTCACGAATGACTTCTTTTCAATATTGTCTTCTGCTATTAGCTGTTGATTTTTTTTTGCATAATACTGGAAACTGGACATAGACTCTACCAATCTTTTTCTAGAATCTACCAATTTTTAAAGAACCTCTATTAAGGTGGGTTTTTTTATTGAGTTACGACATTTATAGGCCACAAATTCTCTTTAGTCCCAGTATTTTTAAAAATCCTATGAAGTATCAATATTTCCTGACTACCCCAATCTCATGTTTATCCCCCTCCAAACATCCTGATCAAAACAGTTTTTGAGTTGCATTTATTTTATGTTAAATGCTGTTCAACACTTGGGAATGGACCATCTGCTCATTTTCATCTAGGACTGCCAAGTTCACATGTGGATCATGAATACATACAAAAAGGAAAATTGATATCTCATTTTCAAAGACATCTATGTACTCAGATGCCTTTTGTGCATAAATCTACCAGGTTCAGTCCATGATTAAATAACATTTGAATATCAAAATTATAATAAAATAATATTTCTTTTAAATTGCAAAAGGGAAATATTAAACTACTTTCTGGAATTATTGCATTCTACGTTCCCAGTATTTCCAATTTGACTAAGGACAACAGTGTCTTTATGGGAGACTGAATGCCTGATTACACATCATGACTTTGCCTCTAATAAAGCATCCATAACATTAACAAGTATGGTTGGTAGTCAGCTACCAATTGAAGAAAAAAAAAAGCAGTGATATTCTATGTAGATTTGAAGGAATATTTTATAGGAATATTGAAAAAATAGAATGTATTGAGTAATTTTTTTGCCAATCAATTGTTTCAAAATGCTATTTTCATAAGGAATGTGTTTATTTCAGCCATCATTATCTTTTTCTTTTCTTTGACCTTATAGTCAGTATTAACTTATAAGATCAAGGATAAATAATTAATCTAAATAAAATGTATCATGTTATTCACTGGACTGCAGATTGAAGTAATTTAATTAACACCAACTGCTAGATCATTTCACATTGTAAAATAAGTTTACTCATAGTTTTATACTCATGATAATATATCAAGTTCAGGTACATTCATTGAAACATAACTTGTAAGAACAAAACAATTGTTACAAACTATGTATACATTGATGAGGGCTATTTTCTGGTAAACCTCTCAGAAAGACAAAGGACCTTTGTTCTGAGAATTCCACAGAAATCCTCATATTGACATAAATAGGAGCATTGGATAATTCATTAACCACTCATTTAATCAAAGGAATTCCATGGGCTATTTTTAACTAAGTTACCTGAACGATATGATATGAGCGATTGGACAATACTAAAGGAATCAGACAAATAAGAGACTACCCTATTGCTACCCACTTTCCCACAATATGGCTGTGAGAAAAGACAATGATATATTCCACATTCACTCTGTTATAAACATTTCTCTCTGACATGCAGTAAAAATTTGTTGTACGTATGGAAATCACACACACACACACACTCACATGCATACCACAAATAAAACTAACCTGAGTACCACAATCCCTATTTAAACCTGTAATCGGTCTTTTATGAAGAAGACTGTGATGGGGGAACTCATTGCTTCAATGTACAATTTCCTCACAATTTGATTCCATTCTGTCACCCCAGTCTTACTTCCTACCAGTTAAGAGGTTAGGGATGTGACATTTTTCACCATGAGGAATGTTCTTGAAATTTCATACCCTTTCATGACTCCATGCTTCTGTACATGCTCTTTCCTCTTTTTTAAAGCACATTATAAGATAATTCTATTATGGAAGATTTCTATTTATTACTCAAAACTCATAGCATCTGTCTGAACTTACTTGATTTATCCAGTAAAAAGCAGTCACATTTTCCACTGAGTCCATACTGAATTGCAAATATGCTTATTGTTATACTTGTCAAATTTTATTATAGATTATTTAACTTTATATATGTTTATTTGATTACATTGTAAGTTTTTAAAATTAATTTATCACAAGAGCTCAGCATAGTTTCTGGAACAACACATAGTCAAAATATATTTGTAAACTAAACAAAATATAAATATTATATTTCAAAGCAATAGTTTTATCTCTCTAATATTTTAATGACATGCATAGTCCCCCCAAATGTAAAATGGTTAGAGAGAAACTCAAGAGAGTTGCCTATTTATATAGACTTATGTAACATACACAGAAAATACCAGATCATAACTTTTACCATTTATGTAAAGACTGAACTAAAATTAAATTTGTCATATACAATGCATTTAGTTAAAGTATTTATGAAGTTATAGATTTATTGTTAGTGATTGAGTTCATTTGGTGAATTAAGCTTAATGCTTGAATTGCTTGCGTGTGTCTTTGCTCATAGATTGAAACCATTTAAATATGCTAAGGTCCTGTTTTAGAATTGGAAATATTTCTTGAAATTCTTGTTTTTTTCAGTTTCTTTACATTGTTTAGCAATTAAAAGAACAGTGTACATTAAACATGTATCTTCTGAATACATTCTACATTTCTACAACATATAAGGGGTCATAAGTAAGTGTGAGAATCATAATGTACACATAAAACTAGTTAGTAACTTCTAATATGACATATCCAACATTGAATAACAACAGACAATTGTATATACTACTTTGGTAAGCATGGTAGAATCAAGTGATGTGAGAATTCAAAGACCTTTGATAGGGATGTGAGTAATTTATGCACATTAAATCCAGTGATTTGAATTTTATAATACATCTTGAGTTTTCTGATTTAATAAAGTAGCACTTTCAAAACTTTTTTTTTTTTAATTTTTTTTTTCAACGTTTATTTTTATTTTTGGGACAGAGAGAGACAGAGCATGAACGGGGGAGGGTCAGTGAGAGAGGGAGACACAGAATCGGAAGCAGGCTCCAGGCTCTGAGCTGTCAGCACAGAGCCCGACGCGGGGCTCGAACTCACGGACCGCGAGATCGTGACCTGGCTGAAGTCGGGCGCTTAACCAACTGCGCCACCCAGGCGCCCCTTTCAAAACTTTTTAATAGTGGGTAATAGAGATCAGTTTTATGATTCCAACTTGGTTAATTGTTCTAAATATACTTACTGAGCCCATTTAAAACAATTTAGATTTATTAAAACTGGATAAGAAACATGCACTTTGGGTAAGCAATAAGGATTATATCAGTTCAAAGGCAGCAGGACTAAAAATGTAGGTGCCATGAAGTTTCAAGTTAAGTTTATATATTACGATCTAGGGTCCGTATTAGGAGTTGAAAATTCTACCCCAGGCATGCGAACATGAGTACAAAATTAGCTTTCAATTCCCATCATCAGTTTATAAGACAAGAGGACATGTGAAGAGTACTAACACAAGACTTTAGTCATGTTAGAGGTTCAGGGATTCTTATACAATAGAGATAGGGAAACCAAATACTGAATATACAGTAGTAGCTCAGTCACACCAAATGGTATTTAGTACCAAAATGTAGTTAGAGAAAGAGGGGTACATGAGGAAGAGAGGCAGGGTTGAAACTAGATTAGAGAGTCCCTTAATTAGGTTGGGGAAGATAAGCAGCATCTGCATTCTAGGGCAGGGAAATTGACTATTTGGATAACTCATCATAAAATTGGGGTATTTATTATCTTCATGTGCCTGAATCTACGTTGCAAAACAGGACCAAGAGCCAGGGTTATAACTAGCTCAATTTTGCAACTGACTGGTATGAGACATGAGAATAAAAATTGAATTGGCTCTGGGAAGAAACCAAGAGGCCTTTAGACTACAACTATCCAGAGGGTGTGAGACTGATGTGCTGATATGCTTGAAGATTAATTATGAGGGCCTTCACTATGAATCATAAGAGAGGTTTGGAAATTTGGAGGGCTTTGCAAGTCAATACAGTGGTGTCTAATATATAGAATACATAATGTCTTGGAGAGCTCTTAGAGGTGAGTCATAAGCATAAAATTTATCTGTTTCCATAGCAATCCAGTGTAACCAATCAGGGTGCTTAGAAGGGGATGGATACGAGGTTCAGTGAACAGGAAATATTGACATTTTATAGGATTTTTAAAAATGAACATTACTATCCATATATGAAAGATTTGTCACATTTTGTCTGGCTTTAAACTTTTCTTTCTCTAGCCATTTCTGAGAATGCCTGAAGGTTGGGTAAGGCGTTTATGCAATATGTTATGTGATCTTCCCAAATGACGAGCAAAGGTTTATAATAAATGAAGTGTGATGTCATTCATTACCAAAATATTGATTCCATTTAGTTTATAAAAGCAAATCACACATTCAGTAAAAAGGACACACTTGACACAAAGATTAATTTTTGATGGCCATTATATCTTTCTATTTCCCACCAAACTATTACCTATTCTTGACCTACAAACTAGAAATCAAACTGCTCAAAAAAGTTTTAGATCCTATAAAATAGAGTGAGAGATTTACATGTAATGTTAGCACCTACTCTCACCTAGGATTCTCAAAACAAAACTAGTTGGTACACCAGAAACAAATCTGGCCTTTGGATGTCATGTCTTAAGCAGCATTTGCATGAATCCAGTTGATCATAATGTAGTATGTTAGTCAGACTGTGAAATACGTGTTGACTTCCAGGAAGAGAAAAATGAGAACAAAATATTTGATCCAAATTAACACAAATTTCAAATTTAGAAAGAGAATTACTCATAGATATACATTTTCTTTTAATCAAATTTAAACGTAATAAGAGTTATGTTTTACATATGTCTTTAACAGGCCTCTTAGTTTCTTCCCAGAGCCAATTCAATTTTTATTCTCATGTCTCATACCAGTCAGTTGCAAAATTGAGCTAGTTATAACCCTGGCTCTTGGTCCTGTTTTGCAGCGTAGATTCAGGCACATAAAGATAACAGTATTATCTTTAATAATAAAATTAATATTTAACAAGGTGGGCAGACCAGTTGTAGGTTTCTATGGTGTCATTAAAACATTTTGTAGCTCCTTAATGGATGGGATTGACCCTGTCAATAAAATTGACAAGCTCTTCAATGACTTCTGCAAATGTACTATTGTTGACAATGAAGATAAGTCAATGTTCTTCACAGGGCTTAAGGAGCATATATCCTGCAGGACATCTGGGTTGGCACCAGCAATAGTGAGTGTCCTAATCATACCTTATGAAAAGCATATCCTACCCTTAAGTTTGATTTGCTGCTTGAGACTGAAAACAATAAAGAGATTATCAGGAAACCTAGCTGTAAGCATAGTTATTTTTCAAGAAACTCAGAGGCAGACTTTCTGAAAAGAACCATTGCTATCAATAAAGTGATTTTAGAAAATGTGGGTTTAAATACAAAAATCACACAGGTGTCAGAGATCAATGAGAGCAGAGTATCTACATGTACAGTGGATTTTTAAAATTAACTTGCTACCCCATAATCATGATTTTTTATAGTAGTGGTGGGTGGAAATTCTGTGATTTTACATTATATGATTTCAGAGATACATATTGATGCCAAATTGATAAGGGTGGAATTGTCATGATTAATTTTTTGTGTCAACTTGGTTGGGCCACAGTGCCCAAATGTGATTGAACACTATTCTGGATGTTTCCATGAGGGTTTGGGGATGAGACTGACATTCAAATCAATGGGATTTGAGTAAAGTGTATCACCCTCCATATTGTGAGTGAGCCTCATCCAAACAACTGAATGCCTGAATAGAACAAAAGACTGATATCCCCCAAATGAAAGAAAATTCTATCAGCCGACAGCTTTTGAACTTGCACTGCAGGATGGTCTCTTCCTGGTCTCTAATCTGTTGCCCACCCTGCAACTTTTGGATTTGCTAGATTCTATAATCATGTAAGCCCATATATACACCCACATACATACATCTCCTGTGGGTTCTCTGGAGAACCCTAACTAATAAAGATAGGCACTTAGAAAAAAAACACAGGTATGCCAAACACAAGAAGCAAATGTTTGAAGGGTCTGAAATTATGTAAAATTGGATAAGTGCAACTTGACTAGCACAGTAGTTTGTAATACTTGAAATTTTGAAATTACTTAAACAGCCAACACTAGGAATTTGCCTTACTTAAATATGATACGTTCATATAATTTAAACTAAAAAACAGTCGCTAAATGATGTTAGAGTCACATTAATATTGAGCTGACCATGAATTTACAATTTGTGTGATTTAAGGTGATTTAAATTTTTAAGTTCATTACTGTATTTTTTCTTATGCAGTGATTATGTATTACTGGTTTAAACAACTTTAACGAAAGAAAAACAAACAAGTCCTGTAAAATGATCCTTTATATTTGGATGATGCTTTCAAATTCCCATAATTATTTACAATTTTTATTTGTTCCTGATGTGAGGCTTTGAACATTACACCTTTTGTTATAATTTTTCCTTTTTATATCCCCAGCACTAAAAGAAATCAGCCTAAAGATGATAAAGTCAACTTTGTTTTAATTGTCTATGCAATTATGAAAAATCAAAGAAATTGTCACCAGGATTAAAAGAAAAAAAAGGCT